>NC_054378.1:84594716-85194716 GCF_017654675.1 Xenopus laevis | reverse complement strand
CCATCAGTACACACTGAAATAAGTTTATCCATCGGTAGATTTTGTTCTTTAGCAAACTCAGTGAAAGACTTGAATAAATCCTCCCCTCTTGTTGTCCCTTTCATAGGCAAAACAGCAAGACTTTCCTCACGTAGTGTTTCACCGACCGCATACCTTGCAATCACGCTGAACTGGGATAAATGGCTTACGTTTGTTGACTCATCCAAGGCGAGAGAAAAGAATAGCGCTGAATTTACGTCCTTCACTTGTTTTGCCTCAATTTGATTTGCCATCATGATGGTACGATCATGAACAGTTCTTGCCGACAGAGGCATGTCTTTTATTCGTTTGATTATCTTGTCTTTATCTGAAAAGTCGTCAAAAAGTTCATTGGCAACATCAAGCATGAATGTTTTGGCATACTCCCCATCTGTGAATGGCTTTCCATTTCTCACAATTGCTAAAGCACCAGCAAAGCTAGCCGAATTCAAGTCACCTTGTTGGGTCCAAACACGGAGTTGCTGCTGACTAGCTTGCACTCTGCACAGTAGCTCTTGACATGCTTTCTTCCTGCTGTCCCCCGCAGGATATTTCGATGCAAATGTAGTATGTCGCGTGTCGAAGTGCCGCTTTATATTTGACCGTTTCGACGATGCAATTTTATCATTGCATATTAGACACACTGCAGAACCTGCTTTCTCCACAAAGGCGAATTCCTCTGTCCATTCCTGCTGAAAAGTACGATACTCCTCATCTTTTTTTCTTTTAGCCATCTTCTTCAATAAAAGGGTTTCTGCAATTAGCTAGCTGACTGAGGTGAGGAGATCTATGATTGAAAGAAAATGTTTAATCAGTTAGTGAGGAAGGTTTTTGCGTTATTTAGCTTTTTATTCAGCCGCTCCTAAATTAGAATTTTAAGCAATCTGGTAGATATGGTCCAAATGACCCTAGCAACCATGCATTGATTTGAATATGAGACTGGAATATGGGATTATTGATGTAAAGCAGGAGGAGTAGGGGTTAAACTGCAGCCTAATGTGAGTTTGATATGTTTATCGGACACCAAAAAAAAGGCTCAATGTGAAGCTCTGCCATTTCAAAGACTGAAAGCCTGACAGACAAATCCCCCTGTCCTACAATGTGGTCCTGCCTTACTACCCCACCCTTGCTCTCTCCCCCTCCCTACTGCAGGCACATTTACTGGGTGGTGAGGGCACAGGGATGTCCCCAGAATCCTGCATCAAAAGAACTGCAGCTTCCCCCATGCTACTCCCTGCACAGGCTCCTGGCACGTGCTGGGCGTATGGGACATAAATCAAAGATAGCACATGGCACAGATAGAGAATAGAGAGCGCTCACTGCTGATAGTCCCCAGCCTCTGGCACGCTGCACTGCTTACTAATAACTGATAATAAATTAAACAGCATTTGGGGTGAGATATCCTACCTATCTCCTAATCCTGTCTTCCTGTACTGGGAGTTGTATTTTGAAATCAACAGCAGGGCCGTGATGTGCACCACTCTCTTCTTCCCTCAGGCGGCGAGGCCCATCCGACTTGAACAGTGAGTAGGGCAGGAACGCATTAGACGTCGGTGACGTCAACAGGTACAGTGGTGTGAAAAACTATTTGCCCCCTTCCTGATTTCTTATTCTTTTGCATGTTTGTCACACAAAATGTTTCTGATCATCAAACACATTTAACTATTAGTCAAAGATAACACAAGTAAACACAAAATGCAGTTTTTAAATGAGGGTTTTTATTATTTAGGGAGAAAAGAAATCCAAACCTGTGTGAAAAAGTAATTGCCCCCTGTACCTAATAACTGGTTGGGCCACCCTTAGCAGCAATAACTGCAATCAAGCGTTTGCGATAACTTGCAACGAGTCTTTTACAGCGCTCTGGAGGAATTTTGGCCCACTCATCTTTGCAGAATTGTTGTAATTCAGCTTTATTTGAGGGTTTTCTAGCATGAACCGCCTTTTTAAGGTCATGCCACAACATCTCAATAGGATTCAGGTCAGGACTTTGACTAGGCCACTCCAAAGTCTTCATTTTGTTTTTCTTCAGCCATTCAGAGGTGGATTTGCTGGTGTGTTTTGGGTCATTGTCCTGCTGCAGCACCCAAGATCGCTTCAGCTTGAGTTGACGAACAGATGGCCGGACATTCTCCTTCAGGATTTTTTGGTAGACAGTAGAATTCATGGTTCCATCTATCACAGCAAGTCTTCCAGGTCCTGAAGCAGCAAAACAACCCCAGACCATCACACTACCACCACCATATTTTACTGTTGGTATGATGTTCTTTTTCTGAAATGCTGTGTTACTTTTACGCCAGATGTAACGGGACGCGCACCTTCCAAAAAGTTCAACTTTTGTCTCGTCGGTCCACAAGGTATTTTCCCAAAAGTCTTGGCAATCATTGAGATGTTTTTTTAGCAAAATTGAGACGAGCCTTAATGTTCTTTTTGCTTAAAAGTGGTTTGCGCCTTGGAAATCTGCCATGCAGGCCGTTTTTGCCCAGTCTCTTTCTTATGGTGGAGTCGTGAACACTGACCTTAATTGAGGCAAGTGAGGCCTGCAGTTCTTTAGATGTTGTCCTGGGGTCTTTTGTGGCCTCTCGGATGAGTTGTCTCTGCGCTCTTGGGGTCATTTTGGTCGGCCGGCCACTCCTGGGAAGGTTCACCACTGTTCCATGTTTTTGCCATTTGTGGATAATGGCTCTCACTGTGGTTCGCTGGAGTCCCAAAGCTTTAGAAATGGCTTTATAACCTTTGAAATTGAACTCAGGTGTGATAAGCCACAGTTAACTTATTTTTTAACAAGGGGGGCAATCACTTTTTCACACAGGCCCATGTAGATTTGGAGTTTTTTTTCTCCCTTAATAATGTAAACCTTCATTTAAAAACTGCATTTTGTGTTCAATTATGTTATCTTTGACTAATAGTTAACGGTTTTTGATGAGCAGAAACATGTGACAAACATGCAAAAGAATAAGAAATCAGGAAGGGGGCAAATAGTTTTTCACACCACTGTACAGACGCACTGCACAGTCTGCGCATGTTTTCAGTGTGCGCCGCACGTCTGCTGGCTCAGACGCTACGAAGAAACATCTCAGGGATGTGGGGCCCAAGCGAACCGGAGCGCAGCGCAGGCCACGCGCATCCCTCGGTTGGCAGAGAGCCAGGTGCAACCATTAAAAGAGCCACATCTGGCTCGCGAGCCATAGGTTCCCGACCCCTGTTATAGTCCATCCCCAGACTTTTTTTTTTTTTTTTTTAAATTCAAAACAAGGGGTGTGATACAGAAGAAAAAAAAGGCTATACAGATAATGTAACATAGTACAGGAACATAGAATTACACACTCTCTTATACTCACTCTCTCTCTCTCACACTCTCTCTCACTCTCTCACTCTCTCTCACTCTCTCTCTCACTCTCTCACACACACTCTCACGCACACTCTCTCTCTCTCACACGCACACTCTCTCTCTCTCTCACACGCACACACGCACTCTTACACACGCACACACGCACTCTCTCACACTATATGTATGTTGACCATGGTCCAGGCAGATTACATTATGCCTTTTAAAGGGATGTTTCACCTTTAAGGTAACTTTTAGTATGTTAGAGTGGCCAATTCTAAGAAAATTTTCAGTTGGTTTTCATTATTTTTTATAGTTTTATAATTATTTGCCTTTTTCTTCTGACTCTTTGCAGCTTTCAAATGGGCGTCACTGACGCTTACTAAAAAGTAAATGACTTGTAAGGCTACAAATGTATTGTTAGTGATCATTTTTATTACTCCTCTTTCTAATCAGGCTTCTCCTATTCATATTCCAGTTCAAATCAATGTATGTTTGCCAGGCTAATTTGGATCCTAGCTACCAGTTTGCTCAAAATGCAAATTTAAGAGCGGCTGAATAAAGAGCTAAATGGCTCAAACACCTTTAATAAAAAATGAATACCAATTGCAAATTGTTTCAGAATATTACTCTCTGTATCATACTAAACGTTATCCCAAAGGTGAACAACCACTTTAACTGTATAAGTGAAGTCTGTTAGAACCCTAAAGCAAAGCTATATGATGGACTGTAATGCCCTACTATGCTGTTTAGTAGAACTGAATCTACTTTAGGCACCAGTTTAGTAGCTTCTTCAGCTAAAGGAGGCAATAATACATGCTGCCCACCTATAGTAAGTGACTTACTTTCTACTATCCCATTCAAAAAATGGGAAAAATAAGATTGGAAAAGTAAATTTATGTTATATTTAAGTTTATTGCATTACATTGTTCTTTTGTAGAGATCTGAAGTTGGATAATTTGTTGTTGGACACTGAAGGATTTGTAAAGATTGCTGACTTTGGCCTCTGCAAAGAAGGTACGATATATCTTGATGCAAAAAATGGGAGCACTTCAAGACTGTGAAAATAGATAAATACAAGGAAAGTGCTTCTGATATGGCTAAATTAACTACAAACATACAAAAAAAGAGAGGGGATTTATCAATGCACAGTCCCTTGTTACTTTCATAAGTAATTTAGTATCTATGCCAGTGCATGTATTTTCAAAAACAGTTGTTATTTTTTGTTTTTTTATAAGGTTATGATCGTTAAATTGATAAACTGCCATACCATGTAATGATAAAGCCCATATCATTTGCTTTGGCTTCTCAGGGGCTGCTGAACCTTTGATTGATGAATATAAGCTGAATATAGAGAAATCTATCAAATATCTCTGCTCTTCCTTTCACATTAGCACCTTGCCTTTCTAACAGCCATTGGTTAATCAATTCTGCTATGGAATCTCACAAGCAAGTCACACACTTTACAATCACCTGCTGGAATAATGAACCTCAGGAAAACACTTTGTAATAATAGACACCACTAATGGAAAATGGAGGAATTTGCATATACCTGTACCAATACTAATAAAATGTCATCTTTTTTTAGCCCAATACTAATAAAATGTCATCTTTTTTTAGCATTTCTATTTAATTTGTAGTTTGTGTTTGCAAATAAACAAGGTATTGTGCACCTCACTGTAGTTGCTGTCCAATTCTGTACAGAAGCTTTGCATATAAAAGAAATTTAAGCTTCCAGCTTACAATGTTGTTTGTATTTTAGGAATGGGTTTTGGGGACCGGACAAGCACTTTCTGTGGGACTCCTGAGTTCCTGGCTCCAGAGGTGCTTACAGAGACCTCGTACACCAGAGCAGTGGATTGGTGGGGTTTGGGAGTTCTCATTTATGAGATGCTTGTTGGTGAGGTAAGATGATGGTTTCCTTATAAACCAATGAAGCATAAACTGATGGATCATTGGCAGCTTTTCAGAAGTTGTTTGCTTGTAGTCATGCGGCACTCATCTCACACAGTCAAAATGACCTGCTGCTGGGTGGACTCAGGCAATCTCATATATCCAATCTTAGAAAAACCATAGGGTACTTCTAGATTTTATATATGAAAGTAAAAAATGTTTATTAAATAGCCGCTTTGCAACCACCAACAACAGCAGAATCTATAAAATGTGTGTGTGTCAACATTTTGTTTTCACTGATCCCACATTTCTTTACATCAGTAGACCACTTTTGAGCATGTTTGAGGAAGCGAAGTCCTTAATTTAGTTTTTTTTTTTTTATGTACACATTGTCCTTTTTTAGTTTCATTTCTGTATACTGTATACCAGTGATCCCCAACACTTGTGAGTAACACGTTGCTCGCCAACTGATTGGATGTTGCTCCTAGTGGCCTCAAAGCAGGAGCTTATTTTTAAATTCCAGGCTTGGAGGCAAGTTTTGGTTGTATAAAAACCAGGTGCACTGCCAAACAGTCTCCTGTTGGCTGCCAGTCCACATAGGGGCTACCAAACAGCCAATCACAGCTCTTATTTGGCACCCCAAGAACATTTTTCATGCTGGTGTTGTTCCCCAAGTCCTTTTACTTCTGAATGTTGCTCACGGGTTCAAAAGGTTGGGGATCCCTGCTGCATACTATAAAGACAGCTTTTACGTCTTCTTCAGTAAGATCATCTAAATGTCCCAGTGTTAGTGGGCGAAAACATACATAGGAATGAGGTATGACATAGAAGATGCATGCTTTTGTAATTTCCTACGGTATCTCTTTATCTCTCTGATCTAGGTTATCCATCAGCCATTGTTAATATCACTTTGTTTCCGAGTTAACTGTCTATGGTCCTATCAAATATACCAATGAACGCTGCCTTTTTGCCTTAACCCTGTTGTGATTCTCTGTAATACCCGACTGGCTGAGTTAAGCACAATATTCTTTTTCAGTCCCCCTTTCCAGGAGACGATGAAGAGGAGGTGTTTGACAGTATAGTTAATGATGAAGTGAGATATCCGCGATTTCTGTCTACAGAAGCGATCTCCATAATGAGAAGAGTAAGTTTCCAGCATCATAATATAGTTTTACATATAATGTTTGTAGCCTTATATGTCTTCATTGTGCCACTAGCATTACCTATCATTACATATGTTAAAACAGACAAACATTGTTATTTATATCATTGAAGAGACGCCATATAGATTTCTCTTAGTGGTTTGTGAATGTTAAAGGGACAGTATATACCCCTTTTACGGTTTATTCTGCAGTTGAGCATTTGTAGCTACTGGGGTTGCTGGTGATTAGAGGCTTACCCCCATATCTAATAAAAAGGCACTAAGTATGCCCAAGAGCAGTAACTCATAGCAACCAATAAGATGTTTGCTTTTGAACAGGTGACCGGTAAATTCTACCTGCTGATTGGTTGATATGGGTTACTGCTCCTGGGCAAACTTAGTGCCTTTTATTACATAACCTCATTAGTGGTAGAACACTGATACTCCAATTGGATTACAAAAATTGCCATATAAAATGTACTGGTTGTGTACGTTGTTTTGTATTTGCCATTTTACAAAGCAGGAAACCCCAAATGTTATGCAGCTATATCCTAGGTAGCCCTTTATTGTGCCTGCTTTATGGCTGAAATGAATTTGGTTACACAGTGAACATAAATGCACACCTTAGATTAATTGGAGCACTTACCTAGAAGTGGAAAGTATCCGTTATAATATTAAAGGGGTTGTTCACCTTTTAATCACCTTTAGCAGTAACAAATTCATAGCCTTAACAAGAACACTTGTTTGTCAGTGACCCCCCCCATATGAAAGCTGAAAAAGTCAGAAGGCAAATCATGGAAAGCTATAAATAAATAAATAAGACCAAAAAGTTGCTTAGACTATTAAAAATGAGCCTAACGGTGAACCACCCATTTAAGTGTTATTTCCAATCACCTGCAGACTTGTGGTTAGGTACCTCTTTGTAACCATTCATATCTGCTCCTCAGACCATTATCCCTGGTTTCCGACTCTACATTCTATACATTTCATGTTCATAGCTTCAGACTTGGGGAAAATAATAAGAGGAGAAATGGGCTGTCTGTGAAGCCACTCAACCACTACAAATATTTTTTGACTATATATTTTTATTTCTATTATCTGGTTGTTATGCAGCTCTTGCTTTTGTAATGTAACTGCTGTCTGGTTGCTGGGCTGACAGACCATAACAAACAGGCATTTGTTTAAATGCCACAAGGCAAGACAACTAGGAGTGGAATGAAAAGTAAAAAAAAAAAAAGAGTATCATTTTTGTTTCACTATGTTCAGAGGCCAAACAGGAACCACACAATTAAAAGAAAAAAATCAAAGTAACATTTTACATGTTTTTCTTTCAGTACGGAGCAGGTTAAAATATAGTGCTAGTCGTTGAACATCAGATACCCTCCATAAAGCAAGTGCTGTTACATGTTCTCTTCCGGTTTTATTTAACCTCTGGAAATATTAAGATTAGAATGTATAATCATTGTTTTGTTTGCAGCTTTTAAGAAGAAATCCAGAGCGTCGTCTTGGTGCAAGTGAAAAAGATGCTGAAGATGTAAAGAAGCACCCTTTCTTCAGAGTATGTACATAGCTGAGATCTGTCACATCACAATAATAGATGAAATATGTATATATAATAAAATATGGGACATGCATTAATGTTCCACTTTTGTATCTATTATCTTGCTTGATTTTGTATCCAGCATTCAGTGTTCCCCACCCAACTGTGTCCTTTATCTGGACTCCCATTTTCCTTCATTTTTCTCCTTTTTTTTTTTTTTTTGCATGAATGGATTTTCTCACTGGTTTGTGCAGTAGTAGAGAAAAGTCTTGTTTTCAGTAAGGCCACTCATCTGACCATTCATAATGTGTGCAGTCTGTAATATCAGCCATCTCTCCAGTTTTGGGGTTACCAAAATATGTTAGAAATACTCCAGTGGGGCCATAGACACAAAGGCGGGAATTCACAAAAGTGGAGGAAGCATATTTTTATGTAAAAGTGGTGTAATTACAGTCTCCGTAGTCACAAACAGAAATCAGCACTATTAACTGATGCGTTTTGAAAAAAATACGTTTTCCCATGACAGTATCCCTTTAAAGAGAAATTCAGAAAAAATATTGGGAAAATGTCATGTGAAAGAGAAAATCTGGAAACTGTTCTGTTTAAAAGACAAATCACAGAAGTGGAGATACAGGTTTGTGAATGTGGAGGGAAAACTGACAATTTTATCTCCATTTTTATTTTGTCTCAATATCACCACTTTTGTGAATTTCCCCCATAGACTTAGCCCCTACTCCTGCATGTTTTTTATAATGAGGCCTTGTATACCTTTTATACCTGCCTGGGTATTGGTTGTGCATCTGTCCAGTTCCAGTCAGGCCCACAGCCATAGGGTCATTAGACTCCAATACAAGGAGCTTTGTTGTGCTGATCAGTATCTCTTGTGCCGTTGCAGCGTTTAATTGAGACAAAACTGAATAAAAGCTTCTCTAACCAACATCCGCCTGACTTTACTTGAAAACTCTGTTGTCTCTTTACAGCACACAGACTGGGACGCTTTGCTAGCGAAGAAAGCCACGCCCCCATTTGTACCCACCATAAAAGGGCGGGAAGACGTGAGTAATTTTGATGATGAATTTACCTCAGAAGCCCCAATTTTAACACCTCCCCGGGAGCCCAGGATACTGACAGAAGGAGAGCAAGAAACCTTTAGAGATTTTGACTACATTGCGGATTGGTGTTGAGGACACTGTGAAACTGGAGCAAAATGGCAAATACTGTCCCCAGCCATCTTCAGTTCCTAATTTTATTTTTGAAATGACATGAAGATTCTTTTAAATTACTATTTTATATGAACTCTGCTGAAGAGTGGCCACTTTCAACTTATGCCCATTTTTTTTTTTTTAATTTTCTTTTATTGTTTTAACGAGCACTGGAAGCAGTTTCAAGTGTGGTCCAGCTAACCCTACGGATACAGGCACTGAGCTACATAACTGTACTGTACCCTCTCTTGTTCATATTGGCAAGAATCATCCACGGCAGGAGATCTTCTGAATCAAGAGTTGAGGAGAACCAATCAAATTAGGGAAGGTCAACCCTTTACACTGACCAACCTTTTATAATGTTCAAATGCTAAATCTATGTTCAGAGAGTTCTTTTAACCATAACACTAGTAGTCACTTTATAAAAATGCATCACTTGTTGGACTACAGCTCTTATTGCCCAGGCATTCTGGGAATTGTAGTCCAAGAAAAGTTGTGGCGGCAGCCTACTAACCTCTATCTGTTAGATTTCTTATAACAAGGTGTTATTTTAGTGTGGTTTGTTTGATTTAAGGGAATGATTTATCCAAAACAAAAGCCATAGTATAGGCGTCCCTCCTGGTTACCATAAATGGCAAGTTGGTTGTCACTGTTAGAGACCCAACACTTTGCCAGGCCTTTAACACTTGCTAGCCCACCGTCGCCCTACCATTTTGCAGACATTTTTGTGATCAAAACACAAGGCAAAAACTATGTTTAACACAAGCCGTATTCATGGACAGCATGTTAAAAAAAAAGAAAAAAGGGGGTACAGTGTGTCTCTCCAAGGAATGGCTTAATTTAATCATCTGCCTGATGAGCTAAAAATACCACGACAACCAAGCAGTCACACCCCATGCTCATGCCCTGTAAAGCTTCAGGGTGTTTGTTAAAGGGGAACTATCGTGAAATTGAACATTTAATATAAGCTTCCTCATACTGAAGTAAGACACTTTCTAAATGCAATCAATTAAAAATTCTGCATTGTTTCCGAAATAATAAAGATTATATTCACTATTCTCTGTCAGCATCTGTTTCTCTTCACTCTGTCTCCATTCAGGAGTTGGGTGTCAGATGAATGATCCAATATATCTTATACGGGGGTTCCCTTTCCTAGCAGATGTATTAGAGCTCACTCAAATAACTGATTCCAGTATAAACAAAATAACTGCCTTTAGCACAAATATTGCAGGTAGAGAGACATGATGTCTTATGATTTTAATAGAGTGAGCTCTAATACATCTTCTAGGAAAAAGGAGCCCCTCTATAAAATATATTGGATCATTTATCTGACACCCAACTCCTGAATGAAGAGAAACAGATGCTGAGAGAGGAATGGTGAATATAAACTTGATTATTTAAGAAACAATGCAGAATATTTAATTGATTGCATTTAGAAAGTGTCTTAGCTCAGTATGATGAAGCTTATATTTAATTTTCACAATAGTTCCCCTTTAACAAGTAGAAAGTTATGCTCAAGATAAGTTTTTATTCCTATCAATGAGCAATGGGATTGGCCGTACAAATAAATTCCCCCTCGATAGTGTTTTATTGAACTCCACTTTAAACATAAATGTGCAGAGTTGCTATTGCTTCTCTGTAATGGCTGATCGTTTGTGTATAGTAAGCTGTGAATTGGATGCAACTAGAGCAAATTGTGAGGCTCAGCCACTGAAATGTATCGACAGCCGCAGCCAACTTGAATTTGTGGTGAAGTTTTCTAATGAGAATGATGTTTTTCTATGAATTGTTCCCGTCTTGCACCTCTTGCTAATGACTTTGTGCTACCCAGGTATATACAGAGTATATTTCCGTATTCCTCTTCAGTGTCGTATGAGTGTTCATTTCTAAGCCAGACTTTCACTGCTCAATGCCTTAAATCTTTGCAGCTATTTGCCAGCTTGCCTGGCTCTGCCACTAGGTGTCTCTGTTTTGTTTCATATCAAGGCTACAGCTTTAAATCAAACAATCCTCAAACATCATTCTATTCTAATGAAAAGCCAAACTCCCTTTGCAACATGAGGGCAATAATAGGCCTTGTGCTGAATGTGCTTATTCTTTTATTTCTATTATTTCTTGAACCAGACAGGGAAACTGAAGCTACTCCATGTTTTGGTTCTTGCAAGGGAGATGGATTCCCAGTGCTCTGATAATCCCCCTGCGTAATAATGTCAATTTATCTGTCTCTCACTGGTAAGTTAATTATCGACCCTACAAGAACCAAATGTGGAGTAGCTTCTGTTTAGCTCTATAAATAACAAAATCTGTAGATTTTTTTTTTTTTTTAATGATTAACATAGGCAAAAAGTAAGTCCTAATTATTGCACTGCTGTTGAAAGGGGGGCAGTACTTTCCCTTTAATGCACATGTACCTACACACTGCATATGCAGGAACAGTAGGTTGAAGGCTGCTCCAGTGCAACACAAGATGCATTATGGGATGCCTCACTACATCTGTTCTGGGTGTCCAGCCAATGGGAAGTGTAGCACAAGGCCATAAGAGGAATTTTATGCAACTATTTGTACTGGCAAAAATTAGGGCTGCACCAAATCCAGGATTCGGTTCGGGATTTGGCCAGGATTCTGCCTTTTTCAGCAGGATTCAGATTCGGCCGAATCCTTCTGCCCGACCAAACCAAATCCTAATTTGCATATGCAAATTAGGGACGGGGAGAGAAATCACGTGACTTTTTTTTCAGGATTCGGTTCGGGATTCGGCCTTTTTCAGCAGGATTCGGATTCAGCCGAATCCGAATTTGCATATGTAAATTAGGGGCAGGTAGTGAAATCATGTGACTTTTCATCACAAGATTTTTTCAATTTTTTTTCTTTTCCTGCCCCCAATTTGCAAATGCAAATTAGGATTCCGTTCGGTATTTGGCCGAATCTTTCACCAAGGATTCGGCCTAATCCCAAATAGTGGATTCGATGCCTCCCTAAAATATATAGATGTGTGTGTACAATCTGCCCAGTGCTGCCTCCTACCCCACCTCTTCATGTGTTTTTAGAAGAAACTGAAATGTAGCCTTGATTTCAAGCCTTTTAGCTGTAAGAGAATGTGATGAGCAGACCTTATGATGAACACAACTAGTGGTGGCTAATACATAGGAATGACTATAGATGTACCAAAGCCACTTGCCAAACTCATTTTACCTTGAACTGTTTTACCTTGTACAAAATGGCGGAGTATTGATGGCAGCCATTGGCCTAATCTAATGTGAGCAGCTGTTCCAGCAGGAGGGTTAGTTTTCTTCATCAGACCTGCCCATGTATTACCCAAGTTCCTCCAGTCGTTCAGCCTATTTCATAAAGGCGCTTGGCATATTTTCTTTGCAGATGATCCGGTGATTTTCTTCATTTTACTGCTTTACATTCATATTTATGGATTTCTGTTCTTTTATCTGTGACTCGGGCATGTGACTATGGAGACACACAAAGTTATAGTTGTACACTAACCAACATGATGGGCCACTGGATTTTCCGTTTTGTGTTTTTTTTAGCATCTGAGGGTAAACGCAATATGTTGTAACAGAATGTATAAATATTTTTGATAAAAATGTATATTTTATAATCGTATTGTAACACTAATTGTAGCTGTACCTCAAAGATTAGAGAACAAAGCTTATCTTCTGTTATTTGCTGCTTAACGGGAGCGTCCGACCTTGAGATCCTCCCAGCGGCAGCAATTTGCATAGGGTTCTGCATTTTTATTGGACGGCAAGGAGTATCCCATTGTTGTGTGTATGGATAAGGGCCTTTCACAATTCCTCATCATGTTCCTGGAATGATCAAAGTATTGTTGTCATGTACAAGAAATGCACTAAGCAGTAAGACAGAGTACCTCAAATTACCCACCAGGCCACCGTAGCTTTGCCGAATTCCATTCAGACTTTAGAAAGAAAAAAAAGAATCATCATATAATATTGTTTCTTGTTAATCCCAGCCTGTGTGTGTCTGTCAGTATAAGGGGCGCTGCACCCAAATAAAACCCAATCATGTTTCATCACTTGAAAAACTTTGTGAAATAACCCAGCAAAGCAGATTAAGCAGCTAACGAGGAAAATGAATGTTACATTGCAGCTTTGGCTTTGTGAACGTGTGGGGTGTTTATACATTGTTAGTTGTGTTGTTATTGTGTGTGCTACATTCACCTCTGGTCTGTACAATACAATCCTATCCGCCTCAATACACAACTACACGTATAGAAGGTGTTACTCCTGAATACTTACACATGGAACACGCGTTTCTCATTTCCAGAACCGTGGCTTCATTTGGATTACATTGTATGAATGACTTGTTTTCATTTGCCCGCTACCAAATTGATATTGTGCATCTGTATATCTGTACTAATTGTACCAATGCTGCACACATGAAAATGGGATGTACAAAGGAATAAAGCGATTGGCTCGATTACTCCCACGGTGTAACTTTACAGACTGTGGCTTGCTGGGAACATCCGGCTGCTGCTTCCATAAGCCAGAGTATTACTAGTTGTAGAACCGCCGTCTTTTTCTGTTCTTTTTCTTTTAAAGGGGAACTATCGCAAAACTGAAAATGTAATATAAGCTTTCTCATACTGAAGTTAGAAACTTTCTAAATATAATCAATTAAAAATTCTGCATTGTTTCTGAAATAATCAAGTTTATATTCACCATTCATCTCTCAACATCTGTTTCTCTCCATTCTCTCTTCATGCAACACTTGGGTGTCAGATGAATATAGGGGGGGAGGGGCTTTGTATTTGTGCTCACTCAAATAACTGATTCCAGTACAAACAAAATACACAAATTCTGCATGTAGAGAGACATGATGTCTGGTGAGTTTAATAGAGTGAGCTCTAATACATCTTCTAGGCAACAGCAGCCTCCCTATAAGATATATTGGATCATTCGTCTGACACCCAACTCCTGAATGAAGACAGAATGCAGAATGAGGAGAAACTGCTGCTGAGAGAGGGGTAGTGAAGATAAATTTGATTATTTCAGAAACGGTACAGAATTTTTAAATCGATTATCCTTTAGAAAGTTTTTTTCCTTTGCTTATATTAAATTTTCATTTTCACAATAGTTCTCCTTTAATCATAGCTGTTGGTTTGTGTGTAGCTATTACATAAGCATGGGGTCCCCAGTCCTTACTGAACCCCAACTCTCACAGTATAATCTCCCAGGGAGGGGGAGCCCCTAGGTGAGAATGTTGAGCAGGTAAGTGTGTATTACTCCTGTGTGAATTACTCCTGTGTGTAGCGAGTTTGTTCTGGAGTTGCAGTTTCCCATATGATTGTTACTTACAAAGGCCTCAGTGTCGAAGAAATCTCTAGAATCACAACTGAGACATTTCCAACCACATAATGTACATGAAGTGTTAGTCTAAAGGAATCACTAAATATTATAAGCCAGACTATGTCACAAACGTAAGCTCCTTTTCTTTCTAGGATATTTTTTTATTTTGGTTCCAATTTTTTTTTTTTATATATATATAGATAACTATTTTTAGGCAAATTATGATTTTAAACTCTAGATTGTAAATATATTTTGCTATACCTGTAAGTGGCTGCTCAAGTACTTTGTAAGGAAATGTAGAAGATTTGTAGGATGGTACACTATGCATTGACGTTAACTGTGCCTTTAAGAAAATGTCATTCTCCAAAGGAGTGTTCTGCAGTCATGGAGTCCTATGAATGCACAAATTAAACATTTAAATAGACTGAAATCTCTGCTCAGTATGTGTACTTTGTTCATGCTTTCATTGCATTGGGACATTGTCATTTAAATGGGTCGTTCACCTTCTAAACACCTTTTTTTGTTTTCAGATTGTTCACCATGTTACATCTTTTATTGTTTTCCCAAAACTAAAGAGTAAGTTTGTCTCTCTAATGTTTCAGTCTGCAAACTCAACAATCCAGGAGCATCTGAACTGTTACAATTTGCTACATTTACTTGATACATTTGTCTGTGGGATATTAGCAACTATTGTATCAATTCTAACAGCTGACTAATGAAACTCAAGGATTCTGCTCATCTGGGGCAAAGATAACAAATGTATCAACTAAATGTATCAATTTAAAATAGTTAAAGTGTCGGTAACCCCCCTCCCATAGCTGCTTTAGAAAGCGGAAAATGTAAAAATAGTGATTGTTTTTCAATATTAGAAAAACGATCACAAATAGAAAGAGGTTGCAAAACATGTTTATTTCTGGAGAACAATCTGAAACCAACTGAAATGACATAGAGAAGGTGAACAACCTGGTGGTAGAGCAGGGGTCACTGATAGAACTAGTGATAGAGCCGCACCAAAGGTACAAATACATTGTCACTGAGCCATTGCTCTGAGTTGCTTCTCTTTGTTGCTATTTCAGCCTCTTCTCTTCTGGGAAGGTTCCACTCCATGTTGGAACGTTGTTGGTGGGATTTGCTTTGGTTTAGCCCCAGAAGTATCTTTGAGGTTGGGCAATTACCCTGCACCACAAACAAGAACATTATTATGAACACAAGTTAAGGTGGCCATAGACGCAAAGATACACTCATTTGGCGACATCGCCAAACAAGCGGATCTTTCCCTGATATTAACCAGCATGGCTGTATCAGGGGTAATCTGAACGTTCGGCCGTATGGCCAAACGATCCGATTACGATGCGCAATGGGCTCCGGCGGGATCTCCGCCTGACGAAAGATGTCGGCACTCTCCACACATGATCCGAAAATCGTACGATAGGATCTGTGTGTCTATGGCCAGCTTTACTCATGGGAAAGGTCCAGCAACCTACTAACTAACCTTATATTTGTGTCCTCTGCTCGTCTTTCCTTTATACATTAATGTCTTTCTTTCTTCTAAAGCTTAACAGTTTACTTTAAAGGGGAACAATCACAAAAATTAAAATGTAATATAAGCTTCAGCACACTGAAAAAAGAAACTTTCTAAATACAATCAATCAAATATTCTATACTGTTTATGAAATAATCAAGTTAAACTTCACTATTGCTCTCTGCATCTGTTTCTCTTCATTCTGTCTTCATGCAGCAGTTGGGTGTCAGATATTCATTGACAGTTAGATCCAATATATCTTATACGGGGGGGGGGGGGGCTTCCTTTCCTGGCAGATAAATAAGAGCTCACTCTAATAACGGATTCCAGTACAAACAAAATCTAATAAAATAACTGCCTTTTGCACAAATTCTACAGGTAGAGAGACATGATGTCTGGTGATTTTAATAGTGAGCTCTAATACATAAAATAGCAGAATAGCCAGCAATAATATCCTTCTGTTCTGTCTCTACTCCCCTAGCCAAGCACAATGTGATCAGTTTTAAACCCCTGTTAACTAGTTTAAATAGCAGCCAATATGCATCGTCAGCAACAAATTACAATCCCTTTCGTGTCAATCGGCAGTGTCAGGTAAGAGCGTGCACTTCTATGAGCACTTGACTAAACTACAGGTACTCGTGCAGTCCATTCCTCCCACACGCTCTTATTAAAGGACAAGGAAAGGCAAAAAAACACCCCCCATTTTTACTTTAATGAAAAAGAAACCCATCTCCAATATAATTTAATTAAAAAAATGTGTACTGTTTTTATAAGAAACCTGACTGTATGCAGTGAAATTCTCCCTTTATTTACTGCTGTGGATAGGAATTGCCAGATGGTCCCTAACTGCTGAGCAGGGAAACAATCATACTTATAAACAGCAGGGGGAGCCCCCGCCTTACTTCCCAGCCATGCAGAATTCAAGCAGCTTTGTTTATGACAATCCCTAAGCAGCCCAGACCACACTGAGCATGTGCAGGGTCAGGGTCAGACAAAGATGTCTAACAAAGTTACAAGATGACAGCCCCCTGTGGCCAATTTTGAAAGCAGAAATCATTTGTTTGATTAGGCTTTGTGGTGCAGTTAGTTCATGCTTATGTTTAGTATACAAAATACAGCATATCTAGCCTTATTCTATTTTAGACTTTGAGAAGAGACAGCTGTGTTTGAAGTTAACTGGGGGGGGGGGCTAATCCCATAAGAGGGATTGTAATTTGTTGCTATTTTGAAAGGGTTTAAGTTATTAGGGGCAGGTTCAGATCTCTCTGACCTTCTGAGAGGCAAAAAAACATCTGGGGGAGAAAAAGCTCCAATATTCTAAAAACATTAGCATCTCACCAGAAATGTTGCAATTGAGTGAAATAAAAGAAGTGGTGGGATGCCATCATTGCACCCCAATTCCAGCACTGTATGTAGGCCAATCAAGTTCTCTCAAGACCATCTCAACAAACCAACATAAAAAGTAAAATAATTCTTGTGCTGAAGTAGTTTTACAGACCCAACAGTAGTTTACACAAATAGCATGCAATCCACCCTGTACAAGTTAGCAACTTGTTTGTACAGTTGTGTAACAAGATGTTACAGCCCCCAACAGATCCAGAGGTTGCCTGTTTTACCAACATATGTTAATAATAAATAAAATTGCTCTTTATTTGGGACTCATAGAGCCGCCTATTCCTCCTGGGACCCCCTGCAACCACAGTCTATTTCCTCTGTAGTTCCACCTCTGCTTGTGTAATGTTCTGCTTGTGTTACTTAATCCACTTCTTATTATAAATGTGTAAGATAAAGCAGATGCCATTTAAATTCTACATACTCCCTAGCATGTTTCTGGTGATGACCATTGCAATCAGATTATTTGTGACCCAGCAGAGGGGATAGGATTGGCAAGAGTATTAAAGGATCAGTAACACCAAAAGATGAATGTGTTTTAGAGTAATTGAAATATGTACCGTTGTCTTGTACTGGTAAAAGTTTTTGGTTCACAAACTCTACTATAGTTTATATAAACCAGCTGCTGGGTAGCCATTCAAGGAGAAAAGGCACAGCAAATAAAAAACTGTTGTAAAGCATGGGTAGTGTGTAAGTGTGTAAGTGTACAGGTGTATTAGAAAATGTGTGTGTGTCACTTACCTGCAGTAGCAGATCCATCTGGAACACACACAGGAAGTGGCCCTTCAGCTGCAGAGGCTTCAGTGATTGGGCAGTGCTGAGGGGATCCAGGAAGTGAATACAATATCAGCCATGTACTTTTCATGTCTGCTGCTACCTTGGGGCACGTGGGCGATCAAGGCTCAGTGGCCACTCCTGTGTGGATAATAGCCAATCTTTTACCTGCAGAATCTATGACCTGTTTAATCTTTTATCCACACATTGTGAAATCTACGATCTGTGGCACTTACACTGTTAAAGGAACAGTAACATTAAAAAATGAAAGTGTTTTAAAGTAATACAAATATAATTTGCCCTGCACTGGTAAAACTGCTGTGTTTGCTTCAGAAACACTACTATTGTTTATATAAATAAAGCTGCTGTGTAGCAATGGGGGCAGCCATTCAAAGGAGAAAATGGTCAGGTTACACAGCAGATAAACTCTGTACAACATAATGGTGTTATCTGTTATCCATTATTTATCCTGTGCCATATATTCTTTTTTCAATTTCCGCCATTGCTACACAGCAGCTTGTTTATATGAACTATAGTAGTGTTTCTGAAGCAAACAGATCAGTTTTATCAGTGCAGGGCAACTACATGATTATTTCATTACTTTAAAACCATTATGGTTCCTTTAAGCTGCAAATTTACCAAATAAATACATTTACAAAGGAAAGTTCTCAAACTGATATGAGTTACAAATACTGCTAAATACCATCCAGTGAAAATGGGAGTAAGTGTTCTGTGAGTTAATGATAAGCACAAAACTAACGGAGCACCACGGCACAAACTGACAGACAGACACAATGAAAAGCAAAAAAAAAATCCTTTACTACAAAGCTCGGCAACAGGTTTCTGCTACTGCAAATGAGCGACATTGGATTTCGCATTGTAACAAAATATTACAAAGTTAAACAAACCATTTTAAACCCCCAATAATTATTCAGACCGCCGTTTCTGGCAGCTATTACTTAAGTTACCATTAATATCAGGTAAGTGGTAATAAGCAGAGATAAAAAGGACCCCGTTTGGCATTATTAAGCATATATTAAATAGAAAATGTACTCAACATTCATAAAAAAGTACACAAAAATGACAAGTTCACTGTAAACTTTACATTACAATAAAGAGTAAATGAAATACTGGGTTTCTGCCGACAGTCTGTACAAAAGAACATTCCAATATTCTTTCCTTCGTGGCCTAGGCACCAGAATCACCACACTCCCATCATGTGCCAGCGAACACAATCTGGCACTTTGGGAACTGTCATACAGTTTACAGGGCTTTAAATATTTGCTGCTTCCGAAAGAAATAAAAAGCAACCAAATATACCTTACAGGAATATTGAACGCACCTGTATAAACACGATATACCAGTCTGGAATGTGTCGAGTTAGAAATATGCAGCAAATAACCCAATTTTATTCTGATGGCTCAATATCAACACATTTAAATAAAAAGGTTGTAAAATATCAATATATTTTAGAACCAATCAGAGCGGAGTTTATAGTTGAGGTAATTTGTCAACTGGTGTGTCAAACTTGAAGTCTGCAGGAAACAAGTCAGGGGCTCGTGGGTATATTAGTCTGTAAGATTGTCTGATGGTCACATCCGCTACTCCTGCAATGTCGCCAATTTCTATAGGGGGGAAAAAGAAAAAAAAAAAGTTTTCAAACTGAATATGATGAAATGCATATGATGTCGACAGTGGTATTAACAGTATATTTTCAATTGTTATTCTTTAATAATTCAACAAAAAAAGATGAAACTCTAGAACATGAACTTTCTGTTCAACATTTACTGCTTGTATGACAGTTTCTCTATCAGATTTTCCTAAAACAAATAGCTTACACCGGGCGGCCATTTTCCCTCTGACACATCATCAGTAACCTTGACATGTGCAAATAGGACACGTATGCTGTAAAGTTTGTGCCATGCAGAATGCAGGGTTACACCGGCACAACATACTTTGATAAACAGTTCTGCTGGGGTTGAACACTGTAATGGTTAAGCTGAGCTCGGGTGAAGTGGTTAGGAGAAATCAATAGGATCAGACAGCTAGAGCAGAGTTTCTATGGGAACCAATAATGCTATCTCTTCATTGGCTGTTAGACTGGAGGAGGTGTTTAGTAATCTGAGAAGAACTGCGCATGCCTATTAGCCAACAGCCAATGCAAATTCCTGAGGGAGGGGGCGAGTGGGTTAGAGGAGGAGAATGATTTCTAAATGATTATGGGGATGCTGCAGTCTTACTGTTAACATTTTAACAACCAGAGTGGCAGTTATCTAATGATTTCAAAGAGGCTGTTCATGGATTACGTGTGTGCGTGTGTTTACATGTCCTTTAAAACTTCCCAGTACTCGCTCATTAATAATCTGTGAAATGTAATTCAGCTACAGCTGTGGCCCAGTAGATGATCATTATTTTAAAATAATTTCCATCATCTCTCAAGAGTTCCTCTCCTAGACATTTCTATTTAGACTATACTATGCTCTATATCACTATTCATCAGCAACTGTCTGTTCAGACATGTAGGATAAAGTGACATGTAGCCAAGTTCTAAGTGCATAACACATTGAATTTTGATGAAGACCCTGGATATTACCTACCCTTTTGGGTTCTCTTCTCAGCAGATGCTTGAGATGCCATGTAAATGGCAGCAGCTGCCACAGAGATTGGACTTCTCCCTGGAACCAAGTCTAGTTCCACAGCTTTACGTGCAATGTGAGTAGCTGCCATCTGCACCTGTTTGCTAAGGCCCAGATTTGAGCAGAACCTGGACATAAAGTCTCCAGTAGTTATCAAATCCACATTTGTCTCAAGAGCTTTCAGGATGAGTTTAAAACATCTGCCAATTTCCTTCTTGGAAATTCTTGATACAGCACAGATTTCTGGGAAAAACAAATGAAATATTACAGTGTATATATATATAAAGCATTACTTTCTTCACTGGCCAACTCTCAGAACACATCTCTCGTGTACATATGGTATACGCACTATGTATGTATCACTATTTGTTAGAGATATTGACACCAGAAATTAAACCTTTTTTTAGATCATAATATTGTCTTTGCATACGATTTATAATTTTGCCATAAAAGTATTTGCCTGATGCTTTTACATTACCTTTACTACCCTGTTCCTCTATGAGGGAGCTGCCATATTTGTACAGCAGTAGTATCTTAGCATTAGAAACTCTGACAGGTTAAAAAGGGACAGTCAGGTTTAGGAACTTCAAGTAACAGCATTACAACAGCAGAATTATCCGTGAAAAGCAATCGACACAACCTAGAGGTAACTTTTAATATAGATTAATATTTTAAAAAGAAGAAATTTAGCGTCAGTATTACTTTAAAGGGGTGGTTCACCTTTAAGGTAACTTTTAGTATGTTATAGAATGGGCAATTTTAACCAACTTTTCAATCGGTTTCAATTATTTATTTTGTATAGTATTATAGTTATTTGACTTTTTCTTCTGACTCTTTGCAGCTTTCAAATGGGCGTTGCTAACTCCTAAAAAACAAATGATTTGTAAGGCTATAAATGTATTGTTATTGTTAATTTTTATTACTGATCCTTCAATTCAGGTACTCTCCTTTTCATATTCCAGTCTGTTATGTAAATCAATGCATGGTTTCTAGAGTAATTTGGACCCTAGTAACCAGAATGCTGACTTTGCAAACTGGAGAGCTGCTGAATAAAAAGCTAAATAACTCAAAAACCTTAAATAAAAAATGAAAACCAATTGCAAATAGTCTCAGAATATCACTCTCTACATCATACTAAAAGTTATATGAAAGGTGAACTGCTGCAGTGCTGTACAATACAAAAAAAAAAATCCCAGACCATATGAGCCCACATTAAAAATGTGCAAAACTAAATTAAGTTGACCTTTACCTTTAAATGTTCTAGGGACTCCTTCCTGTCTGCAGGCGATATAGAGGCATGCAGAAGCTATAGCGTCATTACTCCTCCCTTTTAGACTTTTTTGCTCATATACCTGCTTAAATAGGTTATTAGTCCGATCCTTCAATACAAAAACAGGGAGTGAAAGAGAAAAGAAAAGTCAGCAATGTCTTTTTATCCATGAAGATTTTTAGCATCTTTATAGAAGGTCGTTACTTACAACTATGTTGCGAGGAAGGTTAATTCTGTCCGCCATAGTTGTTATTTCTTTGAAAGCATTCATCATTGCTCTGTCAGAACTGCTCATTGCTCTGCGATTTTGATATTTGGAGTTTCCAAATTCATCAAAGCTTGCAGCGCCAGTCCCCTGAAACAGCCATTTTAAACACATCATATACACACAGTATAAATATATTGAATTATACACATTTCTAGGCTACCTGTGCTTTTTTCAGTATTGTAGCTAGAATGGCTGCTCCTACCATTACTTAGCAGCTTGTTTCAACTACAGCAGTGTTTCTGAAGAAAAGACAAAACTTACCTGTGTAGGGGAACCGTATATTATATTTTGACTAACACCAAAAATATAAAGTGTTTTACTGTTCCATTAACGAAAAGAACTCCCTTTCATTCTATTGTATATTTGATATGTATTAACTCTAATAAATGTCACCTTGCCAATCATTGTAGTCAAGTCTCCGCCGCTTAAGAGAGGATTTTGTGCATCTCCAACTCGAGAAGGGTCTTTAGCAGCTTTGTCATTGCTAAATGTTCTCCATTCAGACCCAACATCAACAACGCGATCACCTGAAGAAAATCGACACTTGCAGTTATACATTCCGTCACACCTTCAAATTCACTTCACATGATGTGGGCAGCAATATTAGAATGTAAAATGCAGCGGCCTTCAACTTTTATGCCTCTTGAATTATGCTTTATCTATATGGCACCAACATGTTCTGATTATACATCATCTTGATCAGTCTAAACTGCCTGTCACTCAGGAAGCTGACAACATTGCCTATCCATCTGGATTTTTATCACACCAGGGTGCAATATTTTTCACACATTTTTCTGTTCAACACAAGCCCAGTGAACTCAAACACAGATTTATCTTTCAAAACTGATAAAAAAACGTACCCACTACCAATCCGCTCTCTGAACAGATCATATCCCCAGCTCTATAATCTTCTACCAAAAGGGCATCAGCATGGTTTGGGCAAGTGACCTTTGGAAGTGCATCGACGCTGTTTGGATTTAAAAAACAAATAAATTGGTTATATACTTATGCACTTTTCACCAGATCGGTAAAAGATCAACTTTGTTTAAAGAACAAGTAAACCTTTTTTTTCTAACTCTAAAATATAAACAGCCCCCAGAAGAACATAGTCTCTGCATTCAGTTTCTTTCGGTTTCTGAATAACAAGTTGAAATCTCCAGCTCTTTTCACCTACTTGCCGCTCGAGTGGGAATCTCCGTCCCTTCTTTCTGAGCCATCCTTATCTCTCCAACTAGGACTGTAGTCGGAGAGGAGCCTGCTGCATGTGCAAGTGACATTATGAGAGAAGCACGAGCAGGTTTTTTTCCCAGCAAAGCCTATTGCTGTGTGCCTGCCTCACTCACTGCTCAGTCCAGTTCTCAGCACATGCCAGGAGGATCCTCACAAAGAGGTTCTCTGCTACTGCACTGTAATGTACCAGCTTCTTGCTGGCTTAAACATTTTGATTTACGGAATAAAGCTTTTTTAGTTCATTATAATTGTTCCTGCATTGTGCTGACATTACAATTTGTGAAAGAGTTGCAGTACTTCACATTGTCCCCTTCGTTAATGACCTTGTCAAAACGCTTTTCATGCAGGAGCCACTAGTTTGGAATGTGCCTGGATTGTGCAGTTCACAGAGATTGTGAGTAGAAACTTCTTCCTGCTCGTGAAAGCGAAAAGCTGTCCAGTATAGTATTTTGCACGTTGTGGGTACATTTTTCTCTATTTTAATTAATTTTGGGCAGATTATTCTATAACAATGATAAAGAATGTTGGAGCTCTTGGCATCCAGTGGCTATAATAAGCTTATTAAGGCATGCCTACAGATGGACAGCCCTGCCCTATCCAATACTGGGCATAAGGATTTGTCAGTATTACTATTTGGTCTAAATAAAAGCACACACAAATACACAATTCTGTTCGCTGGGGAAATGATTCAAAGTGTGAAAGTCAGTCTGATTACAGCTGGCAACTAAAGGAACAGGCGTTTATGTCAAGCCACAAGCTAAAACTACATAAACGTTTGAGACCATTTTTTGTGTTCAGAATCCTGTCCCATGAGAACACACTAAAATGAACTGCAGTTCAGCAACACTTGGATTGTCCCAGCATCATGCTTCTATGCATTTACCAATAATGGAGCATTTGTCAGGACTGGTGATTGAGCAGTGAACATACTGCCCTTAAAAGGGGAAGTCTAAAATAGAATAATGCTAGAAATGCTGTATTTTGTATATTAAACAGAAACATGAACTTACTGCACCACAAGCCTAATCAAACAAATGATTTATGCTTTCAAAGTTGGCCACAGGGGGTCACCATATTGTAACTTTGTTAAACATCTTTGCAAGACAAAGACTGTGCACATGCTCAGTGTGGTCTGCTTAGGGATCGTCATAAATGATCAAAACAGAACAAGTCAAATGATATCTGCCAGAAGCCGATACAGCAAGACTGATTAATAATCAGAAAATGCAGACTACACTGGGCCCTGTGTTGTCATGTAATCTAATGTGGATTTTATAGTTTTTGTATGGTTTAATATAAACTTTCTACAACTCTGCAGAACCAGTGGCTGCAGCAAAATAATCCTCCAAATAGAATCATAATTTATCTGTTTAAATCTGGCTGCATGATCTTTGTCCCTGCAGCTGGAGTTGGAAACAGTAAAGGGGATGCAAAGCCAAAATAAAATCCAGTACAAATTCTCTACACAGTCGCCAACTGCTCTACAGGGAAACAAACAAAGCTGCTTGAGTTCTGCATGGTTGGGAAGTAAGGTGGGGCTCCCAGTGCTGTTCATAAGTATGACTGTTTCCCTACAGAGCAGTTAGGGACTGTCTGACAATTCCTATCCCCAGCAGTAAATGAAGGGAGAATTTCACTGCATACAGTCAGGTTTCTTATAAAAATTGTACACATTTTTTAATTATAGTAAAATGGGGTTTTATTTTTTTTGTCTTTACATGCCCTTTATGTTGCACACTGCAAGTTAATTTCATCAACTGTGCAAAGCCCATTTATATTACATGAGCCAATCACATGACAAGTAAAATGCCTGTATAAACCAGTAGAGCAAGGTCACATTCTGATTCATTGCTGATCATATTCATTGAAAGGTGTAATACATTACTCATACTTTCCTCTACTATACTTTCACATCATGTTCCAACTGTGAAAGTGATTAAATGATCTCCACAACAGTATGTATTTGTATGGAGTGGTATGTCTGCATGCAATAAAGCAAAGTGTTGGGGGGAGTGTTGAGCAGTCATCCCAATCGCTGACCATGCTCCCTCGCTCATTGATTTTTTTCTTGATCAGGGTCAAGTGGCGGCTTTAAATTGTGCAGCTCTGTGAAGCAATGGGGCTTAGGAATGCAAAGATGGCAGCTACACTGTAAGGAAAATGGGTCAATGTGTGGCTTTTCAGGAGAGCTACATGAGACCTATCAATCTGCAGTAAATCCTTTAAGCTTTCATCTTCCCATAAACCAGGCAAAATAATAATGGGAATTAAAGGAAACAAGTTTTCAGCTGGCTTATGGTTTGAGAGTTTATCAATGCCCTAAAGTAAAATTCTAAAAAAATAACTTGCGAGATCAGTTTGCTAAACTGAAAGGTTGGTATACGAGAATGTCAATACAAGTAAACATTTGTTGCTGCAAGAACTCACATCTAACATCCAGCCAAGTAAAATACACCGTGGGAATGACTGCAATAGATGTACAAGAGGCATCAGTATACTATATGGACTGTACAACTTGTATAATTGGATACAAACAAATGATCCTTTATTCATCACTTTACATCGCTTATATATCATTCACTTCCGCTGTTACTAGCCTTTGAGCAAAGGGAGGGTGCCAACCTGTAATTTGCCCAGTTTTCTTTAGCACAGACAACATAGGCGAAAGACCAGAGTTGCATTAGACTGCAGACCTACTGCCAGACATTAGTGCAGTTAAGCCTCCTACATCTGAAAGTGCCATGCCAGGGAATTTATGGACCCATGTAGCTCTGGCTGAAGAAGTCAAATGTAGGGATGCACCCAATCCAGGATTCGGTCTTTTTCAGCAGGATTCGGATTCGACCGAATCCTTGTGCCTCACCAAACCGAATCCTAATTTGCATATGTAAATTAGGGGCGGGTAGGGAAATCATGTGACTTTTCATCATAAAAGAAGATTTTTTTTTCACTTTCTCCTTTCCTGCCCCTAACTTGCATATGCAAATTCGGATTTGGTTCGGTATTCGGCTGAATCTTTCACCAAGGATTTGGCCGAATACCAAATAGTGGATTCGGTGCATCCCTAGTCAAATGTAATTAAAACCCAGGAGAGAAGTGTATACATCAAGGTTCTTAAAGGGATCCTGTCATGATTTTTATGATGTAGTTTTTATTTCTAAATTACACTTTCCATTACAAATAATTCACTCTACAACATAAAATGGCATTCCTTAACCAGCAAGAGTATTTTTTTTCGTTGTAACATTGGTTTTTAGGTGCCATCTAAAGTCATTTTGCCTGGTCATGTGCTTTCAGAAAGAGCCAGCACTCTGATGGAACTGCTTTCTGGCAGGCTGTTTCTTCTACTCAATGTAACTGATTGTGTCGAAGTGGGACCTTGATTTTACTATCGAGTGCTGTTCTTAGATCTACCAGGCAGCTGTTATGTGTTAGGGAGCTGTTACCTTCCATATTACTTCAACTTGCAGTACAGCAGTGACTGAAGTTTATCAGAGCACAAGTCACATGACTGGGGGCAGCTGGGAAACGGATATGTCTAGCCCCATGTCAGATTTCAAAATTAAATATAAAAAATATGCTCTTTTGAGAAACGAATTTCAGTGCAGAAGTCTGTTGGAGCAGCACTATTAACTGATGCATTTTGAAAAACAAATTTCCCATGACAGTTTCCCTTTAACTATAGATCAGAACCCAAAACTGGGTCACTTAACAGTGTAGCTTCTACTACAAAACTGAAATGAGGTGCATAATTATATCATTAAATTAGGAATAAATAGGCCACAAAGCTGGTTCTGTTCCCTGGATAAAAATGCTAATGTAAATCTGAAAAAGAAAAATCAAACAGGATCCACTGGAAGAGCCAAACTAAGTATTGGTGTGACATGGCTATAAAGTGGTGATAAGAACTCATGGCAATTGTCCAGTGTGACCATGAAGTTCTGGATCCACTGGGTAACAATAGTTTCCTGGAGGCTTCTATGGTTTAATTAAAAAATGGCAGGGAACCGTTTGGGACCGTGTCCAAAGGGTATTTATAAAAGGCGAACTTATGGTCACTAAGAAATAAATTATAAAATTCTATTATATTGTACTAGTAGAGCAAAATAAAACTTCAGAATATATACATTATGGAAATATGGTTTCCTTATTTTGGATACAGAAACAATACCCAGCAGCCATTTTGTAGAGGCAATCATCAAGGCAAGCTTTGCAACATCCTAAACTTATATGAAAGAAGGAGCCAGTGCTACAGAATTATACACAGGAGAGATGGGAACTTGGAGGGCAGTGACATTGAGGAAGAGCAGAAATGAAAGTGAAAGTGACTGCTGTACTTGTGGCACAGACTCAGAAAACAATTATATGATTGACTGCGGAGAATTATAAGTGCATTAACAACAGAAAAATGTTGTAATAATAAAAGAATTTGGGTTTCATGTTTAATTTTAAGAAGACTTTTATAATACAACTTTTCTACTATCTGAATGACTGATACACATTTAACTAGGTTTACAAAGATTCTTCCAGCATTATTGTGAAGTTCTGCACCAGCCTGCGTTGTTCGCCTTCCAAACACTTTTTTCAGTTAAATTTTCAGATTGTTATGCATAAGTGGTGACTTTTTCAATTGCTTTCCATCTTTTATTTTCGGTTTTCCTAACTATTTAACATTTATTTTTTCCAAAATTGAAGTTTAAAGGGTTTAAAGGTTCACCTTTTATTTCGTTTTTAGTATGTTATAGAATGGCCAATTCTAAGCAACTTTTCAATTGGTCTTCATTATTTATTTTTAGTGTTTTTGAATTATTTGCCTTTTTCTTCTGATTCTCTCCACCTTTCAATGGGGGTCATTGACCCCATCTTAAAGCAAATGTTCTGTAAAGCAACAAATGTATTGTTATTGCTACTTTGTATTACTCATCTTTCGATTTAGGTCCTCTCCTATTCATAGTCTTGTTTCTTATTCAAATCAATGTGTGGTTGCTATGGTAATTGGGACCCTAGCAACCAGATACATTTCTCAGCCATATTTGAGGAATATTAGCAACTATTATAAAGGAGACATATAGGATAAATGAAAAAAAACAAAAAACTAATTTTGTAGGCAATTATAAATAATATAAGGTGGTGCTTTAACATGGTGCTAAAAATGTATATTATCTTTAAAACTAGCCCCTTTATTGGAGCTCCCTATAGATGTTCTGAGGTCCCCATCTGTGTTTCAAATGAGGGGTGGGCGTGTCATAACAGCCCCTGCCAGAAGCACAGTAGGAGCGGGACAGCCAGAGTCCTGCAGTCACAATAGCAAAGACAGGCTTCAGTTCCCTATCAGGTCCTGGTAGCTGCTGATTGGTTCCTGTCCTACAGTGCAGTGAGCCGAGTGCCTGCCAGCTCCCCTGCACAGCCTGGGAATTCAGGGAGCAGGAAGTGGAAGGGAGGGATTATTAGGGTTTTTGCAGAAATATTCAATAAACCAGCCTGAAACACCACTTTTTTTTGCACAATTCTCCAATATTTAAAGGAGTATAACGCACTGGTACATTGTTATTTTTTTTTTTTTTTTTTACACAAAACGTCTTTAATGAAAGGGATTCTCAGGGATTCTGCTCAGCAGGGACAAAGATAAACGTAAATGTATGGATTTAAAACAGTTAAGAGTCTGCGACCCCCCTTCCAGAGTGGCTTTAGAAGGTGAAAGAGGACATTTTACACTTCAATATTAGAGAAATGGTTTCACGTAGAAAATAGAAAGTAATCGGAAAAGTCTATTTCTGGTGGACAGTCTGAAACCAACGGAACTGAAAAAAAGTGTTTGAAGGTGAACAACTCCTTTAAAGTACAACATATGTTGAGGTTCCCCCTTTCCTTTGTTCAAAGGCTACAGATATAAAGTCACTGCTGTATCAGCCATTCAACTCCAGTTTCCCAGAATAGTCACCACAGGCACAAAGTCTATTCTGGTCAAATCTCTCTCACTGGCCGTCAATATAAGATTGTAGAGTATTTCATCAGGGCAATTAAAGTGGACCCGTCACGCAGACATAAAAAGCTGTACAATTAATGACCTTTTCAAATTAAACATGAAACTCAATTTTCTTTTTTTGAGTTAAGCATTCATAGCTGTTGTAAACTAATTTTAAAATCTCAGCTGTCAGTCAAATATTGTCTGTCCCTCCTCTATGCCTTAGGCATAGAGGCGGGGCAGACAATTACTTTCACTTTCCATTCAGCACTTCCTAGATGTCACTGCTCTCCCCACATTCCCCGTTCTGTTAACCATTTAATGTGTAGCCAGGGCATGGGGATGGACATCAGGTCCCCCATTCTGGTGCACAAACAAGATTCTGAGTTGATGCAAGGCTTGTCTTAATAACAGTGTCTCAAAATGTCTCCTGCCTGCTTGTTATAATTATGAATTTCCAGACTGAAGGACACAAGACAAAATTTTTTACAGTGTAATTAAAGTTTATTTTGCTTAGGCAACATGATAAAATAGGATTTGGAATTACTTTTTTGGGTGACGAGTCCAGTTTTAAGTGCTGCCCCCAAATGGCACCGTAACTGGACTCCATGCTCCACCTGTAGATCCCACTGAGAATACACAGCACTTATCTGCACCTTGGTGGCCTCTATCTAAGTCTACGAGGAAGAAAAGCCCAAGTCGTAGAGGTAACAGTGCCCCCCCACTAATGGTCTGTTCCAGAAGTACTTTCTTCCCGGCCCACTCAGAGGACAAGACACAAAGGCTACAGAAGGTGACGCAGACGGTGAAGTGGACCGCACTAACCAGCACGCCATCCACCCAGCGACTAATACGAAGTTCCCGGGGACTGTGACAGAACAGCTGCTGTTTATGACACAATACGTTCTGATGCCGGGGGCGTTGAAAGATTTCAAAGTTCTCAAAATAGCATGGCCGTAGGAGAAAGCGAAAGTCTATTCAGAGCACGACTACACTGCATGCTGCCCCACGGACACGTCGCAAACACAACTCGTAAACCACCGTAAGACGGACAGTATGCTCACCGACTCGTCGACGCCATGACTGTTTCCTTCTACCGCCGACTTTTCAATCAGCTTTTAAACAAGCCCCCGACAGACGGCGCACTCCTGCCTATATAGACTACCTGGTCACGTGCCCAGTGATGCTGGACGACGGACGTAAAACGTAAGTCATTTGCTCGCAGCCCTGACAGCTAAAGAAAAAGCCGCGAGAACTTGCTGGCGTCTGCGCTTTTGGCGAGGTGCAGTGTGGGTATATTCAGCCTGGCTACATTGCGGGTACATTTGAAGTGATTTCTGTTTGTTTTTCAAGAACTGTGACCACAAGAATGCTTGTCAATGCTAAATACGACGTATAATTGTGCACGTCCTATTTTATCTGCATTATCTGTGAGCACAGTCCCCATAGAGCTGGTTCAGGACAAAGGGGTTGTTCACCTTTGAGTTTGAGTTAACTTTTAATATGACGTACTGATACTGAGTGATATTCTGAGACAATTTGCAGTTGTTTTTAAGTTTTTTTTTATTATTTGGGTTTTTTAGCTTGTTGTTCTGCGGCTCTCAGTGACCCCCATTTGAAAGCTGGAAAGAGTCACAAGAAGAAAAAATAGTTTAAAAAATAAAGAAAAACATTGCTTAAAATTGGCCATTTTTATAACATATTAAAAGTTAAATTAAAGGACCAGTAAAACATTTTTAAATTCGTTAGTATAGAATGAAAAAAAAAACACAAAGACAAATTAAACTTTTAAATCGTTAAGTCTTTATTAAGAAATAACTTCCTGAAACTCCGCTTGCGCTCCTCTTCAGAAAAGGCGATCCATCATGCGGCGCTCAATTGCTCCTCCCTGCCTTCCTAATAGGAGAAGCGTTGCCGCGGCGCCTTTTCTGAAGAGGAGCGCAAGTGGCGTTTTCGGTAAGTTATTTCTTAATAAAGACTTAGTGATTTAAATGTTTAATTTGTCTTTGTGGTTTTTTTTTCGTTCTATACTAACAATTTTTTTTTTTTTTTAAATTAATGTTACTGGTCCTTTGAAGGTGAACCTCCCCTTTAATGTCTGTATTCCTATCTCATGGAGAGCACAACAGCGCAACCATATGGAACACAAAAGCAAAAAAAACTGATCGTGTAGCAGCTGCAAGGGCAAACAAGCATTTAAACTGTATTCTAAGGCTCTTACAGTCACAAGAGGAGAGGGTCATTTTCCCTTTTACAAAGTACTAGTAAGGCCCCATCTGGAATATACAGCGCAGTTTTAGTCTCCAGTGCTCAAATGGGAAATTACTGAAACAGTGTTCAAAGAAGGCCAACTGCAGGATGATAAAGCTTATGGAAAGTCTGAAGGAACTTTGTCCATTATAATGTCTTTTTTTTCGAATTCTAATTAAACAATTTTATTGCATTTTCATATAAAGAAACTAAATTACAACAGTTGACCGGCCAAAAATAATAAAATATGAACAGAGAAATCCACTGTGCATCAGTCATAGGAATTGTAAGCAGAACAGATGACAACATATCAGAGAATATAAGGCAAGGTAAAATAATGGTAAGTAATCTAACAAGCTAAGATAGTTTGGAGAGAAAAAGAGTAAGGTGAGCAGGTTAATATCATAAATAATTACATTAACACAGGGTTCTGCTTTTACATAACGTTACAATACATTTTTATAGTAGAGATGGAGGAGGAGGCGACCTTGTAACATTCACTCATGGTCCGTTGGTTGATGAGTGATTTCCTGTTATAATGTAATTCATATGGACCCAATTTCTATACTTCATTCTGATCTAAGGCTGCAGACTAGTGATGTGCAGGTTGAGAATCGACTACAGAAAATGCATCTGTTACCAGTGGAGGCGGACAGGATTTGGAATTAGGCAACAAAAGTACATATGTTTTTTTCTTGTCAAGGAAGCATTATAAAAATAACAGTTTACCTTGTTGCAGGGCAACAAGTAGTCTCACCTAAGCATTGCAAACATGTTGAAAGCAAACACTATTTAAATAAGAGAACTAAGGGGTGTTTCTTAGTCCTCAATTACAGGGCACTTGCGCCCCCTAGATTTCAGGGCCACCATCAGAAATCACAGAGCCCTGTACGACAAAATTTTCTGGGCCCCTTGGGGTCAGAGTCCCACATAAAAGTTTTGAAAAAAAATGGTGGCTGGGGTTTAGAAGAAAAAAAAAAAAGACCAGTGGTGTTTAGTGGAACTTACCTAAAAAGTTTGGCATGTGGCCTTCTCCATTCTCCTCTTCTTAAGCTGGCTTGGGGCAGCTTTTGCTTCCTTTCAGTGGCTTTGGCTCCCTTGCGGTGGCTTCAGTTATCTTTGCTTCCTTTTGATGGATTCTGCTGCTTTTTTGTTTCGATTCAAAGAGGGCCCAGCTAATCTGGAAAGTTCAGCACAGCTGGGCTTCCCTTAAAACTTGGCCATGGGGTGGGACTGTCCTCCCATGCCCTCCTGATGGCGGCCTGCCAGGACTTCCAATGACGTCACAATCCCTCCGTCTTGTGCATTTGAAAAGCCGACAGCTCTGCAACAGACAGCCATGGGGCTATATTCATCAAACAGTGAAGTTAGAGGTCACCACAGTCCTCTAGAGTGAAATTCCGCCACTTTCCATTCATTTCTATGGGATTTTTAAAAGAGTATTTATCAATGGGTGAAAGTAAATATGCCTTTTAAAATCCCATAGAAATGAATGGAGAGTGGCGGAATTTCACTCTAGAGGACTGTGGCGACCTCTAACTTCACTCACTGGTAAATATACCCCATGGACTCCAGACAAGAGTGATCATGTATTGTACACTTTGCCAGTCAGCCACTACTGTATCTACATACTCACTGATAAATGTGCCAATATTTTCCTTGTGTATACAAGAGAAAGGAAAGCAAAACAAAAACAACTGATGCCTAAAAGTTTTGGGGAAATGCTTCAGATAAGGAAGTGGCTGACAGTATTATTACTTCCAAAGCAGTTTACTCTTGAATTTACAAGGCACTTACTACTAAAGGTAAAAATTGTGCCAGGATATAATGGAGGTAATATTTCTATTTATGTGTGACACTGCTGGGTATAGAACAAGAGAAGTCACATTTAGCAAAGTGCTAAATTCAGAAATTGCCATTTTGCCTTCAGAACTTCTGCTTTGGTAAATTTCTGTAAGTTTTTCTTAGTGGGAATGTTGTCACATATGATATGCTGGGTCAGTATCAGCATTAGTGTGTCATTTACTGGACACAAGTTCATGGTGTGTAGGAGCAACCTGAACCCAAAGGAATCCTGTATGTAAAACATTACATTCACACACCCTATCACACGCACAATTGCAGCTGCATGCAATTCATTATACTTGAGTGGACCAGGACATTGGTGCTATGCGCAACTTTTAAGTAGGCTTGAGGGCTCTTATACACGGCATTTGATTCTACGTTTTTAAAACGCGCGCTGAACCCATATATTGTTTTTATACGCTTTTTTTGAGTAGTGCAGGGCAGAATACAATGCAATCAATTTGCCTTCAAACTTGCATTTAAACACGCAGAAAAAAACGACCCCTGTGTAAGAGACTTATAGGAGCCAAGTATCCTTTCTAAATAGTGTCCATGTGTTCAAACAGGTGTAGTTTTGCTAAACTGACATGTCTATACCTACTAAAATAGCTGCTGATTGGAATGTACTATTCAGCTTTGAAGTGACACATCCCTACCAACATTCAATTTTCGAATTCAGAAATAGGGCAATTTAAGCCATACCTTCATCTTCTATGCCTATTTTCCAGTAAGCTTCCTCCCCTTTTCTGTGATTCAGGACATTAGGCCAAAAATATGAACTGCTAGTAACATCTTCCAAAATGTCAGCAGTGTCTACAAATGATAGAATAGAAGAAAACACATGCACTACATAGCTGCAGATTTTGATGCTATTGGTCACATGTATTTTTGCTTATTAAATGTTAAGAACAAAACCAGTTTTACTTCATTTCTGATATTGTTTCAAGTCTCTCCACTGGATGGCAGCACAGTGCAGGAGTGTATAATTGTCATGCATCGGTTGTGTAAATTTGGCATTTGCCAAATGCTTCCATCTAAAAAAGGTTTTGCTTATTTTATATATTTTTAAGGCAGTATACACAGGAATATTTTGCTAAACTATTTTATAAATATATATCTTAATCCTCTATAAACAGCAATTTGTCCTTGTGTCTATATTATGGCAAAGTTACAGATACTGTGCTTATAGTAGGAGTAGAGCTCTCATCAAAGTGACGGTGTATCTTGAACTTTGCTCAAGGTATACATACTAGTGCATAATGTATCCTCTACTCTACAGCATAATAAAGACAAGAGGGGGCAATCAGTGGGCAGTCACCTAGATTCTACCTCTTACCTCTGTGGGGCATCTAGTGGTTGTACTGGGGAACAGCCTTTCTGCTGAGAAGTGTATGCCCTGTAGCAGCAGATAGAGAACACTTCCTGAAATAGGCTAGAAATGTTGTACATTATGGGGGTTATTTATCAAGCTCCAAATTTATCTCAGTATTTCTAAGATAAAAATCCAAGCAACTCCGAATTCCTGAATGGACCTTATTTATCATTCAAAAAGATAGGTTCCGGCAAAAACCCGAAAACTTCAGACCTTTGCCAGAAAAGTCCAAAGTTTTCGGACTTTTCCGCAAAAACCACAAATTTTTTGGACTATTCGCTTTAAAATCCCCAGAATCATCGGATATCGTTACTAACAGCAGCACAGACACTGGAACCTTCCCCATTGACTAATACAGGACCCCAAGATCTTTGAGATGCCGGGTTTTTGGATTCAGAGTTTTCATACCATCGGACTTTAATAAATCCCAAAAATTCAGATTTTTTTTTCAAGGTCCGAAAAATCTGAATTTGAACCCCAGCCCTGTACCAGCCCAGAGCAACCACAGCCCTTTAGCAGTAAAAATCTGTCTCCAAAGAAGCCCCAGTAGCTCCCCATCTTCTTTTCTGCTGATTCACTGCACATGCTCTGTGCTGCTGTCACTTACTGAGCCTAAGGACTGACTCAAAATATACAGTACACATAGTAACATTGTTAAATCGGGTTGAAAAAAGACAAAGTTCATCAAGTTCAACCCCTCCAAATGAAAACCCAGCATTCAGCCACACCCCTCCCTACTTTTAATTAAATTCTATATACCTATACCTATACTAACTATAGAACTTAGTATCACAATAGCCTTTGATATAATGTCTGTCCAAAAAATCATCCAAGCCATTCTTAAAGGCATTAACTGAATCAGCCATCACAACATCACCCGGCAGTGCATTCCACAACCTCAGTGTCCTGACTGTGAAGAACCACCTATGTTGCTTCAAAGAATATGATTGTTTCAATATAAGGCTGATTAGTAAATCAGATTATAATTCCATGGTAGCTCAGTAACCAGCACAACCAGCAAAAGAATCAATCATCATTCCTGTGACATCAACTTATATAATGCAAAAAATGAAATAACCAATACCTTGTTCAGATGCGGGGTGATCCCAAATTTATTGTAGTGCTCTTGACATGTGAGTCATGTTCAAACGTTTCGGGACAAACAAATGCCCTTCCTCAAGTCACTTGAGGAAGGGCATTTGTTTGTCCCGAAACGTTTGAACATGACTCACATGTCAAGAGCACTACAATAAATTTGGGATCACCCCGCATCTGAACAAGGTATTGGTTATTTCATTTTTTGCATTATATTATTGCTGGCGGTGGAAGAGGCCAGTACCAATACCTTCCCCAATTTTTTCTATTTTTTTACATCAGCTTATATGACAGGCCAACCTCATTTTCTCCTTGATGATTTGTGACAACCCCTAAGCTTAGCTTCTCAACAGGTGCACTGAGCATGTGCGTGTCACAGACACTCCTAGATGAAAAACTCTTGTGACAACTTTGAGGTGCTATATACAGTAGAGATGCTGAACCTTTAGGTTGGTTCAATAAGTTTAGTACATATATAATATGGCATTTCTTCCCATATTCATATTTAAGATTTAGTTATCCTTTAAAAAGAGAAGTCTTATACTGGAGTGCATGTAACTCATGTCATACACCAATGAGGAAATGCTTTAACATTACCAACCACTTTTAAAGTATCAGGTGCAAACAGCAAGTAAGCACAATTGATGTAAAGGCATCTAATTGTGCCAAGACTAGCCACATGTCTACCTAGTCTTTGGCACATATAAACACATTCACATCTATTCAGAGTGCTGCAGTGTGCTAACATATACGGTAACTCATGTCAACGATTAAATCGTTTTAAAAACTATTTTTTTTTAAAAATACTTCAACTTCTAAAAACTTTGCCAATTACTGGCTATAGGTTCTAGGAGGTCCCCATAGGCTAACATAGCAATTCGGCAGGTTTAAGGTGGCGAAGTGTCGAAGTTTTTTAAAGAGACAGTACTTCGATTTTCGAATAGTCGAATATTCAAAGTTTTTTCAAATCGAATTTTGGCCTATTCGATGGTTGAAGTACCCAAAAATTACTTCGAAATTCGACGTTTTTGAATTCGAAAATTCACTTCGACCCCATGAAGTTTCCAAACCTCCAGCTCTGTACTGGGCTCACTCTTCTCTCTTGATGGCCCCGATTAATTTGTGTACAGACATACATACACATGTTTCAATATGAAGCACTCAGACACTTATACAATCACATATTTGCAATTACACACAATGGGACATATATAAATTAAAGGGGACCCGTCGTCCCAAAAAAATTATTCAAAATCCTATTTTATCACACTAGTCAAGCAAAATTAACTTTAATTACACTATACAAATTATTTGAATCTTGTTTCCTTCAGTCTGGGAATTCATAATTAAAGCAAGCAGGCAGGAGCCATTTTGTGGACACTGTTATTAAGACAAGTCTTGTATCATCTCAGAATCTTGTTTGTGCACCAGAATGGGTGACCTGATGTCCATCCCCATGCCCTGGCTACACAAGAGAATGGGGGAATGTGGGGAGAGCAGTGACATCTAGGAAGTGCTGAATGGAAAGTGAAAGTAATTGTCTGCCCCGCCTTTATGCCTAGGCATAGAGGAGGGCCAGACAATACTTGATTATAACAGCTAAGATTTTTAAATGAGCTTACAACAGCTATGAATGCTTTAATAAAAAATAGAAATTGGATTTCATGTTTAATTTGAAAAGGACTTTTATTATACAGATTTTTGTGTCTGGGTGATAGGTTCACATTAAAGGGTGAAGAAAGCTCAGGACAGTTCCGAGGAGATGCCATTCTGCTGCTCTCTATTCATTTGCAGGGAAAATGTAGGAGCATATTTTAGTAAAGGGTGAACTCTCACTTTGCCTGTTTGATAAATATGCACCTAAAACCCCATAAAAATTATTATAAAGCAGTGGAATTTGGCAAGTTCTATTTCAGTTTCATAAATACACCCCTTTGTTTTGTAGAACACAAAGTATATTTGATAGCAAGTGTCCATGTACAAATCAAATAATATATATCCTATTAGGTGATCAGTAGACGTAACAGTCGTACATTTCAATGAATTCCAAATTTTATTCTAACGAGTGTGCCCCCCTACCAACTGGAGCATTTTTTTTAAAGGTTTTTATTTAAGTTTTCAAGGGAGGGGGACAAAAGAAAAAAGGGGGAGGAAAAAAAACAAGTAATAACACGTAACACATGGTTCATATCCAAAATGCATAGTATACAGGGATTCCTCAATTGTATTTGTAAGAGAACGATAAATACAGCATTGTTCATGGCAGGTTACATCATTCATATCTCAACCGGGATGGGGAATAGGTTACACCTAGTTAGCCAATGGGATTAACTAGGCAGCTCTACCAGATTAGTGTCTAGCCAGGGGTTCCAAATCTTTTCAAATTTGGCTGGACAGCCCCGGGCAATGTAAAGCTGGCCATAGATGTTGAGATTTTTAAAAGATCAGATCCTGATCGTGAGACCACGATCTTCTCAGAACGATCGTACGATCGTACGAATTTACCATCAACTAAAAAGACCAATTTACCAGGAAAACAAAGGGGAGCTGCCTGCTTGGCCCTGCAAACATAGAGAGATTGCAATGGGGCCGACAAAGATTTTTTTGACCTGGCCGATCAATTTCCTGACAGATGTCGGCCGAAAAATCGTAAGATGTACGATCGTTCGAATACCACTAACCACACGATAATTGGTCGGGCTTCCCTAAAATCGGTCGTTCGGCAATAAGAATCGTCGCGTCTATGGGGAGCTTAAGTGAGTTTAAGGGATGGTAAACCAACTGGAGCATTTAAACTTAAATCAGCACCAGTTAAATTAACCCAATAAGCTGGTTTTGCTTCCAATAAGGATTAATTATATCTTTGTTTGGATCAAGTATAAATTACTGTTTTATTATTACAGAGAAAAAGGAATTATTTTTTCTAGATTTGGATTATTTGATTATAATGCAGTCTATGGGAGACGGCCCTTCTGTAATTCGGAACTTTCTGCATAACGGGTTTCCAGATAACGGAACGCATACCTGTATCACTTTATATCTGTAGAACCACATATATGTTAGGCTTCATATCAATATATACCTTCGTTTTGTTGGTTTAAATATTCAGGTAACAATCGTCACAAACTTTTGAAATTGTTAAATAATTTATTCTAAAAACATATTCATCATTGTTTTGTAAAAAAAAAAAAGAAAATGTTACCCATTCAACAATATGGGACTTATTTGTTAACGAGCACTGGTTTTATTTGCTCATAACTAGTAACAGAAGTATAGGAACATCACATTTTCTTTAGTAACAGTCTCCATCTGTTAGAAATGTAGGAAGTTTGATTATTTAAAGGGGCATCATATATTAAGGCGCATCCCATACTGAGAACATCCCATATTGAGGAGGTTCTTTTTAACATGTGCCTCTCAGTGTAATGCTCGGCTAATGAGAATTTATTTTATTTTCACTTCTTCCAGTTTTTCAAGATCACCTCTGCGGCATCCAGTGTGCTATCTTGCTATAAATGTAAAAGTTTCAACAGTTAGGAAGGCAATCACAGCATATGACTTAAATATATTATCACAGCATTTGACTTAAATAATTATAGTTTTTCTGCCAGTGGAGTAAAATTATAAGGGAAATATAGTGTCTGTAATCTGTATTAAAACCTACAAAAATTGCTGTAGGTGTATTTCCAATAGTTCCTGGGTGCAATTCTAAGTATGATTTAACCCTGACCTTGTCTAGCTTGCTGCCTGTCCTGACCTTTGCCGGTTATTTGACTACTCTCTTGGATCACGATTCTGTACTGCGCTTCTTGTGTGTTTGACCCGGCTTGTGACCTCAACTACACTCTTATCTCCTGATTTGGTACTGCCTCTGCCCAATTAGTGTTGACCCGGCCTGTTCCATGACCAAGCTCCTTGTTCCCCCCATTCCTCCTGCCAATGTTTGGTTCCCTTGCTTGCCCGGAACTCTCTGCCTGGTCCTCTCACTTTAAGACTTGGCGGCAACCGAGTAGCAGAAGGCTCCTCCCAAAACAAAAGGCGGTGGTTCTAGGCCGCAGCCAGTTGAGGGAGAAACTGTTCTTACCTTAATAAAACAAAACCGTATGTACTTCTCAAATAGCTTTGTAGTTTCTGGTCCACAAAATGCTGTTATTGGAATGGCTGCCAGTTTCTATAAAAAGTGTAAATAATAAAAATTATGAAATGTGTTACAGGCTGAAGAATCAGCAATGCAAATCTGCACCATATACAGAATTGTATTTGTTTACTACTTGTAGACAGAACAATATGTACAATAGCCATAGTCTCAGGACATTTCCAATATGTTTTCTCAATCTATATTTTATATCATTACTAATATCATTACTAAAAGTAATCACCTAAGCCCGCTGGGCTCTACAAGGCCTTGCCATGTGCTGACCCCCATCAAAGAAAAGTATTAAATAAATAGCAAGCCTGGACAAAGAAAATTGTGACGAGGAAACTATAATGCCTCTTTCCATGTATTCTCCAAAAGGGATCGCGCCTCATAGTTCAAAAAGTCTGCATTAACCCAAGTTAAAATAACTCATAATGGGGAAAACAGCCTGTGGATTGTGGCAGATGCCTATTGGTGTTGATGGAGTTATTCCCTGCTAAAATCAACAATGAATTATGCATGTTGGGAAATATGGAGACACTAGCGCCCACCTAACATTAGATGTATGGTTCTGTTCTAGTGCCCAAGATAAGACTCACTTTCCTTGCAAGGGGGTCAGAGAATTTAGAATATTAAGAATTTTGTAGAAGATAGGTTTGAGGAAGAGGCCGGCTTGAGGAGTGGTACCTTGAAATGGTTGATGCAAAGGCTAGGGGCCATCAGTGAACTCATATCAAACATTGAAATCTTTGTTTTTATTGTTTTAATGAAATGCTTTCAAGTGACTGTACCCTGCTATTGACATGCATTACAGAAAAACACAATTACCAAAATACTACCCCACCAAAAATAAAAAAAAAAAAATACCTTCATTTTAATCATCCATTTCACAAACTTGTAATCGTAAGGTTCATCTTCCTTCATATCAGAAAGATCCACATCTAATAAACACAAAAAGCAGCACATCAGTAGTACAGAACCCAGGAGAGAGACACACACACAGCTGGATGTATTATTATTATGTATTATTAATTGCATAGCCCTGAATCACATGATGCAATTTCTATACCGCTAATCTAAGAATTAACCATAAGCATGCTTATTTATGTCACATGTTTCTCTCCTAATACTGCTCGATCACTGCTACTACAGTAGAATTACAAATGCCTAATGAGAATGTGTTTTAATTCCCAACAGACAATGAAATAACACTCAAAAAAAAAAAGCAAGAACTGTAGCAGTTAGTCTGGAACTGTGTTTTTTTGTCTCTTTCTGCTGAAGTTTTGGGGCAGATTTATCAAAATACGCAGGCTGACAACAGCCAGAGCCAACAGCCTGTGGGCCTAACACTTTGTCTGATTTCTCAAAATGTGAGTTTAAAGCTTAATAAATAAAAACTCACTTCATGTCCTAGTCATTCCTATGGGATTTTTAGAATTGTATTTATCAATGGATGAAAGTTCTAAAAATCCAATAGGAATGAATAGAACATGGGTGAATTTTTATCTATTAAGCTCTAAACTCACATTTTGAGAACTCAGCCCAAAGTGTTAGGCAGGCTCTTGGCTCTGGTTGTTGTGAGGCTGTGTATTTTTGCAGGCTGTGAGAAGCAGATCTGCCCAGTGCCCCTGCTCCATTGATTCGGATATGATCAGCCTGTGTGCAGTCACACACAGCCTCAGCCCAAATACTGACCTCAGCTTCAGCTCTGCTGTGTGTGACCTAGACCCTAAACCCTATTAGCCCTACAGTTGCTAATTGTTATGATTGTGTAAATAAATAGTCACGTTACCCAACACTGAAATATCGGCAACCATAAAATAGCCTCCTTCTGGAATGATTGGCTTTATTCCGGCTTCCTGAAGCAAGTTAGCCATCCGATCTCTCTTAGCTTCCAGCTCCCGGGGAAGTGAGTTGAAATAACAATCTGGCTCATCCATCCTTTTAAAGTCCTTAAAAAGGGCATGAGCCAAGGCTTCCTGTATAGAACATAAAACATAAATATATACATTCCTCCCCCATAGTTGGAACATTTCAATTGGATTAACCCTTTAAGTGCCAGCAGAATTGACCAATTTGGTTACGCGAAATGCCAGACGTTTTTGAAACATTCTGTGCTCTCTCACTTTAGGGGCATTTTCTGAGGGGAAACCTATAGTTCAGCTAGGAAAACTATACATTGTTTTTTTCGGGAGAAACTGAGCTTTCTAAATCTGCCTGAGTTTTCTTGTATTTCCACCTCTGCAAAAAGATTTATAGTGCTAAATACAAAAAAAAAATGAAAAATTCCTATTTTTCACAATATATGAACTTATACCTGAAAAATATTTCATTTTACGCATGAAAATCCAACTGATTTGGAAAGCCTCATGTCTCTTGAACATGCCAATACCAAATATGTATAGTTTTAGGCAGATTTAGGACATCTGTACAGCAAAAACTACCGGCAGTATATTACCGAATTTTGAAAGCAGAAGGCAGAAAACGGCATACTTTTGATTCCAAGGCCACAAAATCCTGAAACAGTATGTTTACACCAGAAGACCATATATTTTTGGAAAGTACACATTCTGCCGATTCCAAAATGGGTAACTGTGTCTCTCTACTCCTAACTACCAAACATCAAAGCTTGTCTGAACGTAGCGTTTTTTATCAAAATGTATCAAAATTTTGAAAAATCACTTCAAAGGTTTTATTTTGCTGCTCCGCATATCACACACTATATTAGATACCAAGAAAAAGCACCCTGAATACGATTGCCAGGGGTCCACTGAACAGTTTGATCCCCATTGTGCATAGGATTACCAAAGTACCTGGCATTTAGAGACCCCAATATGAAGTTAGCACATCCAAATTGTCCAGGACTTTACTTCAGCTACTGAAAAATCAACACACTGACTGCATTTTTTGTGGGGTAAAAACACCGAAATATACGTTTACCCCCCAAAACCATATATTTTTGGAAAGTACACATTCTACCGAATCTAAAATGAGTACCCATGCCTTTCTGCTCCAAACTACTGAGTCGCAAGGCTTTCCCAAAATTGTCAGTTTTGGTGAAATATCTGAAAATTTCCTAAAAGCTTCAACTTCCCAGCACCATATCACCCATGTATCATTACATACCAAGAAAAAGCACCCTAAATATGATTGCCAGGGTTCCTCCAAACAGTTTTGATAGCCATTGTTCATAGGTTTACCAAAGTATCTGGCATTTAGAGGCCCCAAAATGAAGTTAGCGCATACAAATAGTCCTGTGAGTAACTTGAGCTAATGAAAAATCAACACATTGACTGCATTTTTTGTGGGGTAAAAACACAGAAATATACGTTTACCCCCCAAAACCATATATTTTTAGAAAGTAAACATTCTACCGAATCTAAAATGGGTACCCATGCCTTTCTGCTCCAAACTACTGAGTCGTAAGGCTTTCCCAAAATTGTCAGTTTTGGTGAAATATCTGAAAATTTCCTAAAAGCTTCAACTTCCCAGCACCATATCACCCATGTATCATTATGTACCAAGAAAAAGCACCCTAAATATGATTGCCAGGGTTCCTCCAAACAGTTTGGTGGCCATTGTTCATAGGTTTACCAAAGTATCTGGCATTTAGAGGCCCCAAAATGAAGTTAGCGCATACAATAGTCCTGTGGGTAACTTCAGCTAATAAAAAATAAACACATTGACTGCATTTTTTGTGGGGTAAAAACACAGAAATATACGTTTACACCCCAAAACCATATATTTTTGGAAAGGACACATTCTACCGAATCTAAAATGGGTACCCATGCCTTTTTGCTCCAAACTACTGAGTCGCAAGGCCTTCCCAAAATTGTCGGTTTTGGTGAAATATCTGAAAATTGCATCAAAGCTTCAACTTCCTAGCACCATATCACCCATGTATCATTACGTATCAAGAAAAAGCACCCTAAATATGATTGTCAGGGTTCCTCCAAACAGTTTGGTGGCCATTGTTCATAGGTTTACCAACGTATCTGGCATTTAGAGGCCCCCAAATGAAGTTAGTGCATACAAATAGTCCTGTGGGTAACTTCAGCTAATGAAAATTCAACACATTGACTGCATTTTTTGTGGGGTAAAAACACTGAAATATATGTTTACCCCCCAAAACCATATATTTTTGGAAAGGACACATTCTACCGAATCTAAAATGGGTACCCATGCCTTTCTGCTCCAAACTACTGAGTCGCAAGACCTTCCCAAATTTGTCGGTTTTGGTGAAATATCTGAAAATTGCCTCAAAGCTTCAACTTCCTAGCACCATATCACCCACGTATCATTACGTATCAAGAAAAAGCACCCTAAATATGATTGTCAGGGTTCCTCCAAACAGTTTGGTGGCCATTGTTCATAGGTTTACCAAAGTATCTGGCATTTAGAGGCCCCCAAATGAAGTTAGTGCATACAAATAGTCCTGTGGGTAACTTCAGCTAATGAAAATTCAACACATTGACTGCATTTTTTGTGGGGTAAAAACACAGAAATATATGTTTACCCCCCAAAACCATATATTTTTGGAAAGTACACATTCTACCGAATCTAAAATGGGTACCCATGCCTTTCTGCTCCAAACTACTGAGTCGCAAGGCCTTCCCAAAATTGTCGGTTTTGGTGAAATATCTAAAAATTGCCTCAAAGCTTCAAATTCCCAGCACCATATCACCATGCAAGGCTCCAAACTACTGAGTCGCAAGGCCTTCCCAAAATTGACGGTTTTGGTGAAATATCTAAAAATTGCCTCAAAGCTTCAAATTCCCAGCACCATATCACCCATATATCATATAATCACCAAAATAACATACAAAAGGTATTGCGCAGTGCAATTAGCGAATACGCTATTCGCAATGGAATCTACGTTCTGTGGCATTTCAAGTGCCATCCCCACAGAACGTAGATTCTACGTGGGGTGGCACTTAAAGGGTTAATGTCATGAATTTGACTTGGCCATTCCACAACATTCACTTTATTCTTCTTTAACCATTCATTGGTAGAACGACTTGTGTGTTTAGGACTGTTGTCTTGCTGCTCTTGAGATTCAGTTCACGGACAGACAAAATTTTTGGTATAGTTCACAATTCTTTCTTCAATCAATGATGGCAAGCCGTTCAGGTCCAGATGCAGCAAAACAGGCCCAAACCAGAACACCCCACCACCATGTTTCACAGGTGGGATATAGTTTTTACTCTGTAATGCAGTGTTTTTCTTTCTCCAAATGTAATATATCAATAAAATGCAATCTTTTTGGGAAGAGCAGTGGCTTTCTCTTTGCTACCCTGCCATAAAAACTATTGCTGTTCATTGTTTTCCTGATGATGGACTGACGAACATCAACATTTACAATGTGAACCAGACCTTCGGTTGCTTAAAAGTTACCCTGGGTTCCTTTGTAACCGCTTAGACACTATACAGTTGGAGTTATCTTTGATGGTTGTCAACTTCTGGGTAGGGTAACAACAATCTTGAATTTCCTCCATGCATACATACTCTGTCTGACTGTTGATCGGTGAAGTCCAAACTCTTTAATAGAGATAGTCCTGTAACCTTTTCCAGCTGTATGGGCAACAACATCTCTTTTTCTGAGACACCATTTTTGTTTGAGCCACGATACACATCCACAAATATGTTGTGTGTGAGATCAGGCTTTGCTGGATCCCCATTCTTTAAATAAAACAGGGTCTCACTCACACCTGATTGACTAAAAACACCAGCCTCTGATTTCACCTTCAAATTATAATTACACTTACTTTTGCCACATGAAGAAATGTTATTGGATCTGCTGACCACAGGGGAACGGAGCAAGAAACGCTTGTCTGTAAGGGCCCTCAGAATCATCTGTCTGCTGATAACCTTGCTTGTGTTTCTCCACCACCCCACAATGTAAAATGTATACATGTTTTAGGTTTTCTTTTCTTTTACCTACTTGCAATGGAGTCGGACAGGTGTACACACAATTCTGCTGCACTGTCTGCAAATGTCGAATAAGATGTGCTGGACCAATGGACCAACCAAGCTGAAAGCAAAAGGAAAGGCATGAAACATCCAGGGTTTCATTGACTCACTGTCTGTATTCAAATCACTCCTAAAATTACTGACCCATAGCCTGGCGAGGCATTTTCAGGCGACTGTTGAAAAGCGCATCGCCTCGTGTGGTTAGCACAGGCGTTTTTACATAGGCGCCCATACAAAACTGTCGCCTGAGCCGGTCGCGGCGACTGGCGCGGCGCTTTGTCGCCGCGACCGCAAACACAAGGCTATCTCCCCGTGTGGAATAGCCCTAAGTTAAATGATGCCACAGCTGAAGATATGATCTCCTTGTGGGCTGACATCTTGGCTCTTGGCTGGGGCATGTCATTCCTTTAAAGTGGTGGTTCACCTTTAGATTAACTTTTATGAGGGAATGTATTTAAAATCGCAAGCATTGTTTAAAATTGTGTTTTTGTGAAAGTCTAGAGCTGCTTGCATTGTAAAATCATTGGCTGGTAAATATTACATTGCTCGTTATTGCTAAGCAAACGTTAGCGTTAACACCTGCTCTGGAGTTTCGTTAAATATTTTGCAGGAAAAACCACTTTGCAATTGTGAAATTTTATTACATACACTACGCATGTTTGCAAAAGCCATTTGTTTCCAACTTTGGCGAGGAAGTTGTTGAGGTCTCAAATCAATCATACAGGATTCAATGGAAATCTTGGTCACTAACAATAGCAAAAGTGTTTACATTCCCCTATTGCTGTGTTTTAAAATGGCTAATTCTAAGCACCTTTTCAGCTGGCCTTCACTTTTTCATTTTTACAGTTTCTAAATGGTTTGTCTTTTTCAGCTGACTCTTTCTAGTTTTCAAATGGGGGTCACTGACACCATCTAAAAAACAAATGCTCTCTCTGTACAAATTTATTGTTATTGTGACTTTTTTTTACTCACCATTCTATTCAGACCCTCTCCTATTCATATTCCAGTCGCTTTTTCAAATTAACGCAAGGTTGCCAAGGTAATTTGGACCCTAGCAACCAGATTACTGAAATTGCAAACTGGAGAGTTGCTGAATAACTCAAAAACCACAGATAATACAAAAATGAATACCAGTTGCAAAGTGTCTCAGAATATCTCTCTCTACATAAAACAACTAATTTAAAGGTGAACAACCCCTTTAAAAGAGAAATTCGTACTCTGGTTTGAAAATAAATTGGTAAAAGGTTCTCGCTTCTTCTTCGTGACCCTTTGCTAGAGATTCTGGTCCCATCACAACCACTGAAACAAATCATTATTTTTAAATACCTGAATATTAAAATAATCTTGATGTATCCTTGTTTTCAATTCTCCGTGGTCTGATCTGAGTGTGCATGCACAGTGAAAAGCCAAAATGGGAAACTAAAAGCGTGCTTTTCACTTTATTGTGCTGGCACTGAAGTTAGGTTATTTTTGTACAGTATTACAATATAGCTAATGCAGCTGACTGTACTATAAAACCAATACAATACTGCACAATATGTTGACGCTCTAAAAATACATGTTAATAATAATAGTACAATGTGCCAGAATAAAAACAGTTTTAATATATCTTTTTTTTCTAGAAAGCGGTTTAAACTTAGGTATATATGGAGTTACTTTCAGATGTCAAGGTAGTACTTTCTTACCTTCCATCCTGTTACACTAAACGCCTTCCCTGCACTGCCAATTGTGATGGTCCTTTCCCACATACCAGGCAGAGTAGCTAAAGCATACATGAGACACACATTAGTGTGGGGGACATTTTATGATTTTTAAAGTTCTACATAGCATTATGTTTCATGAACAACATACACTGTTTGGAAGATGAAACACAGGCAGTCATTTATTAGCCATTGTGCCATGATACTGTTTCAGTCACCCTTTTCCTCCTATCATTGCTTTACAGTACTAGAGGTAGTAAGGCTACGTGAGCCTCAATCAGGCAAATAGGTTCAGGAATTTACAATATTGTGTGTAGATAAGTAGACTTTTTTAACTGCTTTGACCAGCCAGCTGGAAGTTAAGGCTGCCAACACAGGCCGATAAAAGCTGCTGACATTACTTCCGACGTACACAGTTGCGTTCATGTTATTGTCGGTATAGATTGCCTCACTTCCTGGTGGAATTGTAAATGGTGTTATTATGTCATTTATTTGGTGCAAACCAGATGTATATGTGTATAGGTACAAGGCACAAAAGATTCACATCCACAAGGCAGGGGTTATTTCCAAGGCTCTCTTGAATTCAATGGCACTTTACTTTTAACCTTGCAAAGCAGATAAAAAAGGGCAGTTTGATACAAGTTGCAAGTATAGAGGAATATACATCTGTGAGTAGCATTTAGATGGTGCAAAACACAAACTTAAGTTAGTGCTGAAAAAGCCCCCAATATTGCTATACTGGAAACCAGTACCTATTTTCACATGCTTATTTCCAGCGTATACAAGCCATTCATAGACCTCATCACTGATGCATAGCGTGTCATGTTTTATACAGAGATCAGCAATTACTTGCAGTTCTTCTTTAGTATATACCTAGAAGAGACACAAATGGAATTGTTGTTTACAGTAAACCACACATATTATGTTACTCCCACAATGCTAATGGTACATATATTTTGAGATAGCCTCTCATTTTCCTCACTGAGACACCTTGTGGATACGTTTTATAAATGGAATTTCTAGGCAGCATGTTCTAGTTTTTCATCCTATATGTGTGCTACAAGCCATGGATGACATAACCCCTTATTTAAACTAGTTAACTTATCTGCTAAGCAAAATGGGACTTATAATGTTACAGAGCCCTGTATGTCAGTTTATTCAGCTGCAGAGAAACCTATTTTATAAAATATATTTGAGCTTTTGAAGCAAAAACACAGTTTTTGCAAGTATGGGGTAACCATATTAATTCCCCTTTTTAGTATTACTTTTCCTTTACGCTAAGGCCACATGGGTAGCAAGGTCATGTGAGTGGCCCGACTGATGTAATTAGCTCTGGATAGGCGATATCTACATCACAGCAACCAGCTGTTGCATGAGGCAGAAAGGAAAATAAGAGCCCTTACAATTTTAACATTGGTTTTGCTATAAGTATTGATTTGAGCTTACCACTGCATCAAAGTCAGATGCTACTACAGCGGCAAATACAATTGCCGAACTAATAAGCTATCATTTAGATGGAAGCCAACAAATACAGTGAAAGGGAAATGCATTTTACAGGATGAAAAATGAGAGGCAAGGGAATTAAACAGTAACCCATGAAAAAAAAAATCTCAGTGTGACAGATAACCTGACAAAAAAAAGGGAGGTAGCTCCTGCTATACCAGCACCTGTAATAGGTTATCAGACTGTGGTTAACCTGAACTACAGCTTGCATGCAGCAAAAGAAGCATGAAAACAAATAGCTCCTGTTATACAAGACTTCCAATATTTTGGGGGTTCATAGACACACAAATAGGGTGGCCTGGCCCTGAAGGCTCCCCATGTCCCCATGAGGTGTCCTGCTAGACCTTCCACTTCTGCACCTTGAATGTTATAGAGCTGGGAATATGGCCATTTATAAAGTGTAGCTGTCAATTATCTCTCAATACATACAGATACTCTGTTTTGTCATTCCTGACTGAATATGTAGGACTGCAAAAGGGCACTCATCAGACCATGCAGCTTGCAGAACTGTATGCTGTCGCTTTTGTTTTGTTAAAAAGAATTGTTCAGTATAAAAATAAAACTGGGTAAATAGATAATAGCCTGTGCAAAATAAAAAAAATCTAATATAGTAAGTTAGGCAAAAATGTAATGTATAAAGGCTGGAGTGACTGGATGTGTAACATAATAGCCAGAACACACCTTCCTGCTTTGCAGCTCTCTTGGTTTCCACTGATTGGTTACCAGGTAGTAACCAATCAGCGACTTAAGGGAAGGCCACATCAGTCATAACTGTTGCTTTTGAATCTGAACTGAATGCTGAGGATCAATTGCAAACTCACTAAACAGTTATGTCCCATGTGGTCCCTCCAAGTCGCTGACTAACTCAGAGTTAAAGAGCTGAAAAGCAGCCTTTATACTAACTATATTAGAAACATTTTTTATTTTGCACAACCTATCTAGTTTTTATTTTTACACTGAACTGTTCCTCTAAACAATAAAAATCACCTTTCTACAAACTGTCATTGAGTCTCCTTTTCAGGGAATATAACTTGGGTTTGAAAGTCAAGCACACAGTGTGAATTGTCTACTTATGACATGTGTGCCTACTGCCAGTACTCAGAATGTGCTGCCTGCAATGCACCCAGTAAATCTCACTCGTAACCACGTTGTAGCCAATGGGGAATGCAGCATGGCATAAGACAAGTAAAACAAAAACATAAGAAACAAAATAACTGAAAGAAGTCCTACCTTGCCCATAGGGTTATTTGGAGTATTTAATATAATCGCCTTAGTCCTGGGACTAAATTTACTAGCCAGCTCATCTGGATCCAAGGTCCAGTCGGCACTAGACATAACGCCATTGCCACTGGATTTCTGTAAATGTCAGATTAATTGTTGTTGTTAATAGTTGTTAGTGGCCCATCCTAAAAACAGCAAGCTGATTAAATAAGGATCAAGGCCACTGATCATGCATGTTTTACTGCTTCATAGAGGTAGAATAATATGCTATGAAAGGAGGTAGAATAAAATATGTTCCCTTATGCACTTATTGTTGTATCTTTTCAACACACAACTACTACAATAAACGTAAAGATCAGATATTTGTTTGCAGCTGTCTTTCTTAGGACAAAAGGGACCTTCTTAGTACTTCTAAGATTTGTATCACAAAGAGATGATGTGTTAAATCAAAAGTGTCACTTTATTGATATGCATTTAAAATACGATAGTCCCAAACAGTTGTATAAAAAAACAGGCATGCTTGAAAATTTCAATGAATACAGATGCCAAACTTAAGACAGGTGCTGCTAGCTTAATTGTACAATTAACCTCTTGGGCGCTTAAACTTTTATGTTTTCTTTTTTACACACGCGCTCACCAAGTGTTGGATGTGGTTCGGGTGCCACTGCCCCTAACCCATCACTAACTTAGATATATTCTTTCAAGTCAGGTGCACTCACCGTTCTCCATTGATGGCCCGGGTGCTGTGCCCGAACCATAGCTTGGGGAGAAAACGTTAATTTGCAGAGCTGCTTTAGGCACACACTCCAGAGACTACACAGACACGGTGTAAGATCAAAAACCCGTAATCTTTATTCCACAAATAACACCTTACGCGTATCGTATGACTACGTGTGGAAACCCACGAAACACGTAAGGTAATATTTGTGGAATAAAGATTGTGGGTTTTTGATCTTACACCGTGTCCGTGGAGTCTCTGGAGTGCGTGCCTAAAGCAGCTCTGCAAAGTAATGCTTGAAAATTTGCATGATTCAATAATAATTAACAAGGGCATGCTTTTGCAGAATTGGTCAGAAATGAGTTAAAGTGCAACCTGTACTGTACCCGTTAACTCTTTATGGGAATCATCCAAAATTTCTCATATGATTGGTGTGAAGTTTGGTGGACTGTGAAGCGCAAAGCTTATATTGCTCACACAAAAAGTATTTTGGATAAAATTTGTTCTGGTTTCGATTTAATTAACCCGTAAGTGAAAATCGGTGCCAACTGCATGAAAATTTGAAAGTGTTTTTGTAAGAAATAGGTATAGATAACAATAACAAGTTTAGTTAGATACAGTTATAGCAGAACAAAATTAATTGTTCCCCAGATTAGATGCTACGGACTTGTCACAACCTGTACATTTATGAAAAGGTTACTGCCCTACTTTCTGCTAAAATGAAAATATAGCTTATATGAAAGCCTATTCTAAACCCAAGTGTGGCTCACCTTAACTAAATTTAGTTATACTAGTTAGTGATGAGCGAATCCATCCTGTTTCGCTGGAAAATTTGCAAAACTGTGGAAAAATTTGTGAAACAGCAAAAAATTTGCAAATGCATTTAAGTCAATAGGCGTTTTTACGCAAAATAATAATTACACATGCAACAATTTTTCTCACTCCAAATGCATTTAAGTCAATGAGTGTTTTTTCTTATGGTGGACATTTGTCATAATGCATTAAAGTCAATGGGTGTTTTTTTCTTATGGCGACTTTTTTTGTCCTAATGCATTAAAGACAATGAGTGTTTTTTCTTATGGTGGACATTTGTCATAATGCATTAAAGTCAATGGGTGTTTTTTCTTATTGTGGACTTTTGTCATAATGGCTTAAAGTCAGCCTACTTGTTGTGTTGAAAACAAGTCATGTCTGAGAGATAACCACGGTAAACACAAGGTTAAAAACTGTGAACACTTGATATTATGAATGTAATCTAATCAATTCTTAGCGAGATGAACACAATTCCTACCATGTACTTACACATCTCAGTGGGATGCTAACTGGCGTGGCTCCAGCCATTTTAACCATGGGGTCATAGCAGTCATAAAATGGTTCAATTATAATCACCTAGTAAAAATTGCAATAATTAAACAACAGGAACAACTTTACTATAGAAAAACTGTAAGTCTACAGACAAAAAGTCACTGGGGGTCATTTATCAACACTGGGCAAATTTGGCATGGCAACCAATGAGATTGTTGCATTCATTGTTCTACTTGCAGCTGGTTTTATGACCTCTCCAGCTTTTAGATGTCGATTTCTTGAGTTTCCAACGGTTTATTTGCTTAATAAATACCAGACATTCCAGTTTTTGAAAATATAATTCGAAATTGTTGGGTTTTGTGCAAAAGAAAAATTAATACAAACATTCAAATTCAAAGCTTGATAAATCACCCCCTACAGTAATGTTACCATTTTATATTTTCTCTTTTGAAGTAAAGCAAATAGTTCAAACAAAAAGTTCATGTTAGAATGAGCTGTATGATGTAGATATTGATACATATTCAGAATGAGGGTAATTTTTATTAGCAAAAGGGATTCTACCCAGGGTTTTTGCATCATGAAATGAAATATCATGTTAAGCTAATACAATGCACAATAATTACAGTTTTACAATTATCTGTAAATGTAATTGCTATTGACAGCAGTAGCTGTCTATCTTGTGTTCTTTTCTACACTGAAAGAAGGGCCCAGGCAACATTGTTTCAAGATTTGTAGAAAGAAAAACAAATATTGCTTTCATCTGAAATTCCAAATTACCTTAAAATCATTCAAAGTGCTTAATTAATGTATACTGCCGAGTTGGCTAGAATGCTAATTACTTTCTTTATGAAATTTGTTTTGGCTGATGTTCCCCAAAGAACTAGCAGGTAGTTATACAACTTACCTCATCTCCTTCTTCAATTAGTCCTTGGAAAGCACTAAAAAGGGATCCATAAGCACCCACCGTCACAAGGATTTCATTGTTTGGGTTTATCTTGCGCCCACACACTTTTCCATAAACCAGAGACAAAGCTTCTACAAGCGGTGGATGACCCTGTAGTTACAAGGAAAACCAATCTGCTAAATTAAAAAAGGACACCACCGCTAAAACGTTTTAAAACTTTAACAATAGGGGATAGCACCTTGCCTTGCATCAATGGGGTACGGAGTTCAAACCCAGCCAGTGCAAGACGTTTGGATGTTCTTCTTTCTTGTTGCATGCATGAACAAATGTCATCACTCCAGTTGCCAATGTAGTAAATGAAAACACACACATTTGGGCCACAAAGTTACCATTTTAAGCCATCCGGCAGCTCACTAGGTAGCAGGTATTTTTTCTACAGATAGAGAAACCCCTGGTGTACCATGTTTCTAAAGAGGATCCGTGCCATTAAAAATGAGTCTATATTTCTGCTTACAATGTTCTTAAATATTGTTAATCTTTACTTACAAAGCCCCGAGTATACTGATTCAACCTGTCAATGGCTGCTGCTTGAGCTAGGCCTTCTTTTACATAGGAAGGAGGAGATATATCTGGAAAACCTTGACCAAGGTTTACAACAGCAGGGTCTGCAGCTAGTGCTGTAAATTGAACCCTGAAAGAAATGAATACAAATGTCACTAAATATAATAAGCAATACATCTTATTTTAGGGTGCATGAATGCAACCAATTACTGCTTTCAGTGTCCTGAAATTATTAAAGCAGATGAAAATTAACCCTTAGTTATAATATAACTCAATCCTGGTTTTTTTTTTTTCTTTTGCATACCATTACCCATAAAAATTATTGTTAAATTCTATAAAAAGTCTCCCCATTAAGGAATTTTTAGAATCCCTGAAAAACAGCTATCTAGAATTAGGATATTTTTCCCCCAGCTCCAATGTGGCAGAAAGAGAAGTGGTCACAGGTTTTGTTCCGTGCAGTGGTCAATATGAAGCAAGTATACATGGTGCATATTAGTCTTTTCGTCCCCTTGAAGGACTTTTTCAAGTCTCTTATTTTGTTGCGACATGCTACTAAATAGAGCGCATAAGGTTGTTACTGTATATATCTGAATTAATGCAGTCTTTACTATTATGCTAATTATTTAAAGGGGTTGTTATTTAAAGGGGTTGTTCACCTTCCAAACACTTTTTCAGTTGAGTTGTTTTCAGATTGTTCATCATAAACAAATTACTTTCCATCTTTTATTTTTTTACTGTTTTCCCGAAACTGAAGTTTAAAGTCCATGTCTCAGTTTGGCAGCTTAGTGATCCAGGAACATTCTGAACAGTTACAATTTGCTACATTTAGTTGATACAATTAGTTGATACATTTCTTGGCAGTAGCTGTGGAATATTAACAACTATTGTATCAATTCTAACAGCTGCCTTTAATGAAACTCAAGGATTCTGCTCAGCAGGACTAATAATAACAAATGTATCAATTTAGAACAGTTAGGGGCAGATTTATCAAAGGTCAAGGTGAATATTCGAATTTGAAAAATTCGAATATCAAGCTATTTTTGTGTACTTCGACTAGGGAATTGTCCAAATTCAATTCGAATTTGAAAAAAAAATTGACCGTACATGATAAATTTTTATATTTCGATTTTCACTTTAAAAATATGTCTTCGTCCATTCGCCATCTAAAACCTGCCGAATAACTGTTTTAGCCTATGGGGGACCTCCTAGAAACTATTTGAAGCTACACTTTAATATTAGAAAACCAGTCATAAATAGAACTAGTTGCAAAAAGTCTTTATTTCTGATCAAAAACCTGAAACCAACTGAACTGCAAAAAGTGTTTGAAGGTGAGCAACCCCTTTAATGTTGGTCAACACTCCATTCTGAGCAAATAAACAGTATTACAATCTTGACAACTCTATTAACCTAAATTAAAGCCCTGTAAAGTGCCTGCTTAAACTAATTTATTCTTCATTTACATTGGCTATCACTTACCAGACATTGCTATCAATTCCTTGGATTCGTTTAGCATTTTTGTGCTTTGACGACATTGCCTGAAGGTAAAGTAGAGAGATCAATTAAGCATTTATTACAAATTCTGTATTTAGGAAAATAAACATTGATGCACATATACGCTGTATACTCTAACATTATATGACTGTAATGTACCATTTCCGAACTACAATATTATTATTTTGTCAGAATAGTAAAATCTTAAAATGACATAAGGTCAGCATGAGAAGCACTGTCGAAAAGGATTAAAAATATTATAGTAGAGATAGTAGAAAAATATGAGGGGGTCATTTACTACTAGAAGAGCAGTGTGTAAAGAGCAAAAACATGTCCAGTGCATGTTGCTTGTATAAAGAATTGCTGTGACATACACAGTGGTGCTTGTTCTATATTTTTATATGTTATATGAATGTGCCCTAAATCATCATGTGAAGAAAACAGAGTTAAACAAATGAAACAAACAACATTATCGTTGATGTATTTATTGATTAAGAATTTTCCAATAACATATCTTTGTGCGGCCAAAGTAAGTGAATACTTAGGATTATCATATAATGGTGAAATCATACAAAAATAGAACATTTTGGCTTAAATGAAGAGCTTTACATTTGGAGAAAGAAAAACACTGCATTCCAGCATAAGAACCTTGGTGGTGAGAGTGTTCTGTTGTTTCTGATTTTAATCGTTTGTCAGGCAACTACCTTATTATTAACCATTAGCGATGTCACATGATCTGTATATGTTGAATTTACTCTCTATTTTAAAAATCTACTTATAGTCACCCATGACCTTCATAAAAGCATTCAGCCTTGTGACCTGTAGTATCCTTATTTTTTTTTTATAATATTGGTTACATTATTCCTTGTTTACCTTCCATGTAATTAAGTTAAGCTAGATGTATATGCATGCTATGGAATGCCACAGCAGACACTGATTGCGCTGACAAGAAAAATTATTTTGGAGTCTAAAGACAGTGTGCAAAATTGATCTTAAATTAACGTTAAATATTAAAGGGATTCTGTCATGATTTTTATGATGTATTTTTTATTTCTAAATCACACTGTTTACACTGCAAATAATTCACTCGACAAAATATAGATAATATAAAATGTCATTCCTGAACCAGCAAGTGTATTTTATTTAATTGTAATATTGGTGTGTAGGCAGCCATCTCAGGTCATTTTGTCTGGTCATGTGCTTTCAGAAAGAGCCAGCACTTTAGGATGGAACTGCATTCTGGCGGGCTGTTGTTTCTTCTACTCAATGCAACTGAATGTGTCGCAGTGGGACTTTTGAGTGCTGTTCTTAGATCTACCCGGCAGCTGTTATCTCGTGTTAGGCAGCTGCTATCTGGTTACCTTCCCATTGTTCTGTTGTTAAACTGCTGGGGGGGGGGAATCTCACTCCAACTTGCAGTACAGCAGTAAAGAATGACTAAAGTTTATCAGAGCACAAGTAACACGACTGGGGGCAGCTGGGAAACTGAAAATATGTCTAGCCCCATGTCAGATTTCAAAATAAATTATAAAAAAATCTGTTTCTCTGCTCTTTTGAGAAACGGATTTCAGTGCAGATTACTGCTGGAGCAGCACTATTAACTCATGCATTTTGAAAAAAATTTTTTTCCCATGGCAGTATCCCTCTAAGCAGGCTGTTTATGAAAGCTTTCACTGGTGTGTAAATGTAGGATACATTTTATACATTTATATACATTTTAAATATCGATCTCTCTTCTCTCTATCATGTCAACAGCAGCAGGTATTATCAGGTCTGCTCTGATAGGCAAGCTACATCTGCCAGTCATAACTCCCCCACATAAGCCCCACCCACAGTTAGTACTCAAATGAAGACAGCCACTCAGTCTAACTCTAAGGGGCCGATTCACTAAGCTCGAGTGAAGGATTCGAATGAAAAATACTTCGAATTTCGAAGTATTTTTGGGGTACTTCGACCATCGAATGGGCTACTTCGACCTTCGACTACGACCTTCGACTTCGACTCGAACGATTCGAACTAAAAATCGTTCGACTATTCGACCATTCGATAGTCGAAGTACTTTCCCTTTAAAAAAAACTTCGACCCCCTACTTCGGCAGCTAAAAGCTACCGAAGTCAATGTTAGCCTATGGGGAAGGTCCCCATAGGCTTGGCTAACTTTTTTTGATCGAAGGATTTTCCTTCGATCGTTGGATTAAAATCCTTCGAATCGTTCGATTCGAAGGATTTAATCGTTCGATCGAACGAAAAATCCTTCGATCGTTCGATCGCAGGATTTGCGCTAAATCCTTCGACTTCGATATTCGAAGTCGAAGGATTTCAATTCGAGGGTCGAATTTCGAAGTATTTTTTACTTCGAAATTCGACCCTTAGTGAATCTGCCCCTAAGTCAAATTAATCACATGGTCACATCAATATCCATTGTACCTTTACCAAATTGTAGTTATCTGCTCATCTCTATTTACCTAAAATAAATAAATAAATCATGAGGTTTTAATCTATAAAGTAACAGCATTATTATAGAGGCTTTTATTTTCAAACCTATAGAAAATGCCACTTACTGTAGCTATGCAAAGGCTCATCCTATCCAGTCATTTGCTACTATCTCACATTATATAGTGTTTATTTCCCCTTTCAATTTTTCAAAAATAAATATGGCTTGACCTTTAGAAATTATGAATTTGCTGAGCAAACAAATTGTAAAAAATGCATTCATTCCTGTAGGAAAACATGAAATATTTTTATATATTAATATCCAATGCATAAACAGAGATGTGAAGAGATAAGCACATCTGTTTTGCATTTTTAATTGTGGTCTTAATTAAGGCAATGGTTTGTTTTAGTGCTAACCCCAGTATAAAAATAAATACTATGTATATTTGTATTAGACCACATTTCCATGTTTCCAAAAATAGGTCCATGGAACATATTTTCTTACAGTTTTCTTACATATTTTCTGGCATCATTGGTTTGGGATATACTGTGGTAATAAAAACAAATAAACGTAGTCAAAAGTTCACCTGGAATTGCAGCTAATACAATTTAAGGGCAACAGCACATGGAGTGAACATTGTTTCTGGCCTGCATAATAAAACACTTACGAGTGCCTCTCCATTGATGGAATAGTACTCATCTGGATTCTGCCCATACAGTTCCATTGTTACGATTTTCAATTTATTTGTTATTGTGGTTACACATATTATAAACTGTGGATTGTTATATTACGTTGTGTGGGCTGGTATTGGTTTCTGGTGAAGTGCATAGGAGCTGTTAATATCCCCCCTTTCCTTTAATTCTGTGTGATATATAAAGCCCTGGCTGTTGCCTGCTGCACAATGCCATACACAGTCACTAGTTATTGGGCCTTTGTGTACTGAAATGCCAGGGCCCACTTTGATTCTCAGTCTGGACCTGCTGAGAACCTAGCATTTTTGGCTGCTGAATGGCATTTGTGAGTATGCATAGATAAACCAAATAATTGCTGTCATGTAAGCAGTTTTATTTTCTTTAACAACAGATATTTTTAAAAATCAGAATGCTAATAAAAATAAATCAATTTAAAATGTATTCCAGCAATCATTCTGGAGCAGGGATTCAAAACAATCATCATTGTTATTTTCATTGTGGATCTGCAAGTCCAACAATAACATCCCAATGTAATTTAGAAATACTGTCAGTGCCAAAATCTAATTTGTTACATGTAGGAATACATACTGCTGAGGATGACAACCTGAAGCAAGAAGCAGCATTTACAGACTTCTGCGTGTGCGTACGACTCCCAAGGCAGCATATACTACGAAACGCAACCAACAAACCTGCAGAACAGGTGTTAAAAAAAAAATAGATACATGAACGTTATGCTCTCTGTAAAGCAATGATCAAAACCAAACTACCAATTTATATACAAACAATAAAAGACAACCATTTGTGTGTTTGCATCTGTGCCATTTACTTATGGGTGTTGTTTTGTGCTTTTGAGACACACATAATAATAATATCATTTTATTTTTCCCAGTTGTAGCCTGTGGAGGAAACTTCAGACAACTTAGCGATATGTTGGTCATAGCACCATCGATTTCAATTATTTCAAATGGAGAGGTATTTACGGAAGATTTGTCGTCAAAATAGTCGTGACAAATCTCCACGTCTGCCACTGCCTTAAAGGGGTTGTTCACCTTTGAAATAACTGTAAGTATGATGTAGAGAGTGATATTCTGAGACAATTTGCAACTGGTTTTCATTTTTTATTATATGTGGTTTTTGGGTTATTTAGCTTTTTGTTCAGCAGCTCCCCAGTTTGCAATTTCAACAATCCTGTTGCCAGTGTCCAAATTACCCTAGCAACCTTGCATTGATTTTAATAAGAGGCTGGAATAAGAATAGAAGAGGACCTGAATAGAAAGAGGAGTAATAAAAAGTAGCAATAAGAATAGATTTGTAGTTTTACAGAGATTTTGTTTTTAGATGGGGTCAGTGACCCCCATTTTAAAACTTGAAAGAGTCAGAAGAAGGCAAATAATTAAAAAAATATAAAAAATAAATAATGAAGACCAATTGCTTAGAATTAGCCATTCTAGAACATTCTAAAAGTTAACTTAAAGGTGAACCACCCCTTTAAGAGTACAGTCACACATTATTTCATTGTTTTAAATGTAACATACTGATGCGAGTTCAATATATATTTAAATATATAAAAAGGAATGCAAAAATGCACGTGTTTTGACACATTCAGCATTTCATAGATGCTGAATGTGAAATATCCACTTGTAAGAGGCCTAAGGGTAATGGCAGTTAAACAGGGATGCAATGGCCAACATGATGCATTGGCAGATGAAAAATTATCTTCCTGCTGTTCTGATCATTTGACCTCTCTGCATGAACAACTGGAACAGCAGAAAGGCAGCCACACCATGTGTGGCCCCTTGTACGGAGAGTGTACTAACATGTCCCATGTGTAGCCACTGTAATAGGCTGTTGGTTTTCATCAAAAACAAGAGAAAAAATTACAGTAAATATGGGTTGAAAACAGAAAAAAATCCATTTAATGTACTCATGATATAGTTGTAATCATGTCCCCTTTGAGCGCCTTGAATGCCCCAACCTTGAGAGCCTTTCAGAAAAATGTAATTCCACTATTCCTTTTACCAGTTGCCCTGCACTCTCTGTAACACATTAAGATCCTTTTTAAAGGGCAACTATCACGAAAATGAATTTAATATAAGCTTCAGCATACTGAAATAAGAAACTTTCTAAATACAATCAATTAAAAATTATGCATCGTTTCTGAAATCAAGTTTATTTTCCTCTTTCAGCATCTTTTTCTCCACATTCTCTCTTCATGCAGGAATTTGGTGTCAGATAATCATTGACAGTTAGATCCAATATATTTTATAGGGGGGACTCATTTTGCCTAGAAGATGTATTAGAGCTCACTCTATTAAAATCACCTCTCTCTACATGCAGTATTTGTGCAAAAAGCAGTTTTTTGATTTGCGCAAAAATCAGTTATTAGAGTGAGCTCTAATTCATCTGCTAGGAAAGGAAGCTCCCCCCCTATAAGATATATTGTATCTAATTGTCAATGACTATCTGACACCCAACTGCAGCATGAAAACAGAATGAAAATAAACAGATGCAGAGAGAGAAATAGTAAACATAAACTTGATTATTTCAGAAATGATGCAGAACAATTAATTGATTGTGTTTACAAAGTTTCTTCTTTCGGTATGATGAAGCTTTAAGGAGTGGGGCCCAAAATTCCACTTCATACTCAACTTGGGCCCTGCCCAGGCACCTATAAAGAGGCAAAATTATATTATTATTCCCATATTAATGCTTTTTTCATGAAAGACAATACTAATATGCAGGTTTACAAAAAACGTCCCAAACCCACCCTGGCACAGCATCATACAGGAATGGGATTCATTATCTGGAAACCCCTTATCCAGAAAGGTCAGAATTACAGAATGCCATTCTCCCATAGACTCCATTATAATCAAATAATCCAATTTTTTTTAAAAAAAAGAATTATATCCTTTTTCTTGTAATAATAAAACAGTACCTTGTACTTGATCTAACCTTATCTTTATTGGACGCAAAACCATCTTATTGGGTTTATTAATTGTTTACATGATTTTCTAGTAGACTTAAGGTATGATTAATAATAATAATTTAATCAGAAACTATTTGTGTGTTTTACTGTATCAAATGATTTACCAAATCTAAGTAGAACACATCCACTGCCATCCCAGAACTTGATCCCTGTTTACCTCCTTATAGAAGGCAATTCGACTGGCAAGATCTATTGCACATAAAATCATCCTGGCACAAACTCATAGTACTGTGATTTATAATGTAGTCCAGTGTTTAACGGTTATAACCCCTTCTAAAAGCCACTAATGTCAGACTTACAAGCTTGTAGTTTTCTGGCTGAGAACAGGACCCATTTTTGAAATTGAACAGTACATCATTATAAATTCTCTTTGCACCATGCCAAACATCAAAGGATCCTGGAGAGAAACATAGTTTCGCAATCACAGAGCTGATGGCTTTTAGAATCCTGGGGTAAATACCATCCAGTGCTGGGGCTTTTTTAACTTTACATGTCTCTTGTGAGCTTCCCCAAGTCAACCAAACATCAATAGTTACATTATTAGCATTGAGTCTATTTAAAAGGAAACCTGTATAGTGTCTAAGTTATTACTTTTTACAGCTCTATCTCCAACAAGACCATAATATGACCACTTCTGCCTATAAACTCACCTAGACTAGTGCTAGAAATAACTTCTGTATTATTATTTATTATCACATCAAAAAGAAAATGTTTCCTAGTAGGTCACGGAACTTCCAGATATAAAGAAGTTGTAATTTACCAGAACTACACAATGATTTGCTTTTTTCTGATTTGCCAACCCCATTACACCAGTCAGTAAATGAAGTCATGAACCCATGATATCAACTTTACCTAGTGGTGAGGCTTCTTCCACTCACTTATACCGAGTGGTTGGTAGCATACATCAATGATAATTCTCTTAGTAACCTTAGTTAGATACCTTTCTCCCGCCATTTAGTTTTATTTCATTTCTCTGAGCTCTCCTGATTCATTTCCACTGGAGCAGAGACAGTGAGCAGTAGGCACCTCTTTGAGGAGAAAGAAGTAGAGCTTTGAGCAGACTACCTGATCAGAATATATTTTCTTAAATTGTCAATCGATATTCCGACCTGAACTTTGTCAGGATCATTGGCCAGCCATACAAATCATATCATGTCCTATAATACTACAAGTTTGCTGTGATGAGACATGGGGGGAACAAGGCTTTCGGTCTATTACATCTATAACAACTCCCTCAGGCAGCCAATTTAATAAACCCTCAGATTATAACAAGAGTTTCATAAATTTTACGACTCTCTATATGCTCCCACACCATATTGGGACAGACATGTTAGAGATCAATATTTAGATCAAATTCAGCTCCCCAAAATATCTTACTTGAACGAGAAGCACTTAATGCTCCTATATCGGAAGAAGAAGTCAAACAAGCCATTCATACACTGAAAAACAAATCTAGCCCAGGCCTTGATGGACTCCCTCCCAGTTAATATAAGAAATTCTTGATCTCTCACTTAACAGTACTATTCAATGATATGCTAGCAGGCCACCCAATACCTCCGGAAATGCTTCAAGCCAATGTATCCCTCCTCCCAAAACCAAATAAAGATTTATCCAAAGTTCAATTTAAAAATTAATTAACGTTATACAAGATGCAACAAAATCCCCACTTTTACTGTTAGACAATCAACATATTCAACATACTTCCCAGATACAATATTTCAGGCTCATTCATAGAAGTCTTATGCGTCTTATACAAGAATCCCACAGCATCCATAAAAATGTTTAACATAACTTCTCCTACCATTAATTTTTTTAGAAATACCCAACAAGGTTGCCCTTATCCCCATCTCCTATTTGCTCTAGTGATAGAACCTCTTGCATGGATGATACAAAATAAAAGTAACATCACTGGATATATGAAAGGCACCAGATCATACAAGCTAAGTTTATTTGCAGATGACTTCTGCATGACTATTACGAACCCTCTAACAAGCCTACCAAATTTATTTTAACTGCTGAGCAAATTTCAACAGATATGGGGGCTGAAGGTCATTATCATCAAAACAGAAGCTCTAACAATTGGCATATACTTCCCAAATCAAACTACTACAACTTAACTTCCCCCTCAAGCGGAAGCAAGATACCTTGACATATTTGGGTGTTAAAATAACAAAATCCTATACAACTCTTTACAAAGTTAATTTCGCCCTAATACAGACTAAACTAGCTGAATGGAACCAGCTACTGCTCTCCTGGTTAGGACACATAGCCTCAGTCCGCATGTTGATTTTACCAAAAATCGTATACTTATTCCGCAACCTGCCCATTGCCGTAAAATGCAAAGATAACGGTCAATTACAAAGAGCAACCCTTCAATTTTTATGGAACGGAAAATGGCATTGCATCAACAAGTTCCTTCTATTTCGAATTTACAGCCAAGGAGGCCTTAAAGTCCCTTACTTTGCAGGGTACTACAAAGCAGCTAGAGTAATCAGCTAATACAATTGAATACACCCCCAAACACAATACCATGGGTAGAATTTGAAAATGCCACGATAGCACCAATCTGCTCTACTATGGCTAACTAACCAGAATTTAAAAAACGTAACGGATACAAAATCCAATAAATACATTCCATCTCAAACTATGGCGAGCAATAAAAAATAAGCTTTTACAAAATGACCTGCACAGCAACCTACAACCTATAATAGGCAATCCGGTCTTTATCCCTGGACTATCTTCTCAGTCCTTTGTGTGGTGGTCATCTCATGATTTTCAAAATATAGGGGATTTACTAACCCCCAGAGGTATAATATCACAGACCCACCTTCAAGAAGCCTACAATATCCCAGTCTCTGAACTGTTCCTGTATTATCAAGTAGTGCACTACTATAATCGACAAGGAACACTTCGGCCGACATCATAAGGCTCCCCATTTGAATAAAGGTGTGAGGGTTCGAAATTTACATCCAAGGCAATTTCCTAACTCTACTCCCAAATAACTGAAATTCCTTCAAATAACCCCTCTGACACGAAATTATGGGAAAAGGACCTCTCCTGTCACCTGATTTGGCACGCAGTCAGTTATATCTCGCCAAACATCAGCATTAAGGAAACATCATATAAATGAGTAATAAGATGGTACACAACTCTGGTACAAAAATATGTGCATGTTTCAGAAGTTGCGCGGACAATGAAACCTACGTCCAATCTTGGTGGGTCTGCCCGATTGTGCCAAAACTCTGGACAGAAACCTTCCAATTAGTGAAATGTTGGGAGGTAAGAGTCAGTGTATTACTACCAACATAACACTAGCTAACAGGGCTGGACTGGGAGGAAAATCCAGCCCTGGCAAAAATATCAAAGCAGCCCATGTATTCACACTCATTCAAAGCATGATATATAATTCCAACCCCAAGGTTAACTAGAACTAGTGTTTATCAATAGATATTATAAGAGTCACTTACCATATAATCCCCAGCAATATTATACACCCTATATGCTGGAACTGGCCCTTGCAACAAATATCTCACCCTAGTTTTTATCACAACTATACTATCAAATGGATTAGTGAACCTATAGTATACATACACTATATTCTACATTTTCCTGTGTGCCCCCAGCTAGACCATGCAGATAAGAGGACTTTAATTACGATTTGTGTGTCACAGGGCCAAAGTGTGGCATACTTGAAGAGACTAGGCTGCCACATGCAAAAGCTCATTTACATTTCTAAAGTGATTGGCTCATTTACATATTCATTACAGACCTAATTTGCAGTTTTAGGTGAGCAGTCCATTTACATTTTAAAGCAAGTGGCCCATCGGCATTTGCCTGAACCCACAGATTGCAAATCCGGACCTGCTAGCTACCCTCTCTCATTCTGTTGCTTTCATGTCTTTCAACTTCCTTGTTTCCCTCCTCCTTTTATTTTTGCTGCCTTTTCCAACTTTGTCCATTTCCTTAAGTGATTAGCTAAACTATAGTATGTTATGGAATGGCTAATTCTAAGCAACTTTTCAATTGGCCTTCATGTTTTCTCTTTTTTAATTATTTACCTTGTTCTGGCTCTTTCCATCTTTTGAATGGGGGTCACTGACCCCCATCTAAAAAAATTCTCTGTAAGGCTACAAGTTATACTACTACTTTTTATTACTCATTTTTCTTAATTCCAGTGTCTCACTCAAATTAATGCATGGTTGGTAGGGTAATTTGGGCTCTAGCTAAATGGCAAACTGGAGCACAGCTAATTTAAAAATAAATAATAAAAAATGAAAACCAATTAAAAAATATTCTCAGGATTGTCTCAATCATACTTATTGTAATCAACCCCTTTAAGACGTCTTTACGTCTGTTCTCCCCGCCCACCACACAAACGTTTCCGTTCGAGCAGTTGATTGGTGGATAAGGGGGAGGGGCTGCAGGAGTTAGGGTCCGAGGGGAATATAAAATCTAACTAGAAGGACGAAGAAAGTGTCTATGTTTAGCAATAAAGGCGAACTGCCGGCAATTACAATAACGTTTCCTTTAATGAAGTTGTTGTATTTATTGCAGGAATCAGAGACCACTGTTTCTCACACACGTGCCCTACAGATCTGTCCAGTGTAAATCTGTGTAGCCAGCTACCCATTTCCTTCAGCTTTACATCACTGGGCAGCCTCGAAATACGCTAATGGCAGCCGCTGAGAGCGGGTTACAGTAACTGCGGGGTGTGTGGCACTAGAGGAGTGAGGAGCCCCTATACATAGTAAGTGCGGAGGACACTGCATGCACCCGGCGGGATAACCTTGTTACTTACTCATTACGTTTCTTACGTGGCTCGGAGCAGGTTGCAGTCCCTTCTGTACTTTCTATAACAGGAAATAATTCCAAGGGCAAGCCGCTGCCGGTACTAAGGTTAGGATTTGTGCCAGGGCTACTTAAGAACTACAAATCCCAGAATTCCAGAGTAATGGCGCTTAACAAGAGAGAGGCAGCTGGATTTAGTACTTTATGTGAAAAGGGGACAAGCCAATCCCTTGCTCAGGTTCTCACCGGGATCCCTGACCGCATTGGCCATGTATAACGTTTCACTATAGGTGCTCCCGGCTTACAGACAGCACTGCTGACCAATGAAAAGAGACATTGAGGCTAGCGACTGCAGCTATTGGTTATAGAATTGCTGGGCTTCTGTAACACTGATAAGGAACCTGCTGCTGCCTGACACACACGGACAAAGAACAAATAGAATAGCTGTCAGCGGGGTCAGGTAAGCACACTAGCGCTGGGGCGAGGAAGGGCTCTAATAATAATAATAATAATAATAATGATGATAATAATAATAATAATAAGCTGCCTGTTTAGCACGTTTATGTATGGAAGGTAGATTTCTGTGCTACCTGTGCTGCTTCTACAACTACCACCGACCTTATGAGATTGAGAGTTGCAATAGGTGATGCCATTGTTGGGTCATCAGAATATCTTCCTTCAATCATTTGTTGCTTCCTGTTTCTGATTTTACTATTCTCACAGTGTGTTTTATATATATATATATATAATTTTTTCTTATTATTATATTATTATTTATTTCTGAGGACTATGCTAAAGCAGCTTGTAACTTGTATGAATCTTGGGAGAAGGGCCCCTTCTATTGTGCTTAGAAGGTTAATCTGCATATAATGTCTTTGTGTGGCCTCTGAGTATTGTTTGGCTGCTCATCTGATGATTACAAAGTACTTTATTAGAATGCAGTTTGTGGGGCAGCACTGGTTGCAAATAGCATTGCACAAAACTGTTTATTTGTATTATGTGCCTCCTGATGTCAGATAATCTGTCTGAACTGCTGTTGATAAGTGGTGCCTTGGTTTGGATTGCTGGAGATGTGTGAAGGGGCACCCAATAGAGGGTTTATAGAAAATAATATGGTGCTTTTCTTTTCATTAGAAAAATCATGTAACTTTATTTCTTTTTCAGTTATAAAGGGATAATGATTATGGTTTCATTATTACTCATTATCTACATGAAATGAGCAGTGTAAGTAGATAGAGAGAGAATTCTCTTTAGGCTGATGGCACACAGGGCATTATCTCTACCAGTGAATTGAATCCCGGAAAGAAAACACCCTCTGCCTCACCTGCCTTTGATTTTTAACTGCCTGACAAAGTTAGTACACTTTACCCCTTGTGCCATTGCCTTATGCAATGCCTGTGATCGGCGGTATTATTATAAGCGATTACCTTCAAGCTAAGGAAGCTAGGAAAGATCAAGCCAGCGCAAGTTTCTTCTACTGCTAATGCAATGTATCATCCTCATGTTGGCAAAAAGATGCAGTTAATAGTATGTAAATGAGTAAGGAATGGACTGGACGTAAGAAGACTCGAAGATCATATTACAGTGCAGACCCCACTGGATAAGATCGGCTTTTCTTTATATTTTCTTAAAATGTGCTTGTTCTTTTACTTATTTTCAACAGCGACAACATGACGTGTTTTCTCAAAAGGTTAATAATCCATTTAATGAGAGGGAGATCTTGTTACGTAGCTGTTCCTTATTCCCTAATTGCTTTAGAGAACCAATTTGATTACTCTGAAATATTTGTACAGCTTATAATGTAAAATATAGTCCTGTTGGGATAATGTTAAATACAGGTATATGATCCCTTATCTGGAAACCTGTTATCTAGAAACCTCTGAATTACACTTCCCATAGAGCCCATTATAAGCAAAAAAACGACAATTTTAAAATATGATTTCTTTATTTTGGATAATCCTATACCGGTATAAAAAATCAGAACCACCTTGCTGAAAAGTGGGACAGTGATAATGTACTCAAGAAACACTTGAGAAAGTGGCGCATAAGGCCAAAACATGTTAAAGTGTGTTTAGTAGTCTGCAATAAAAGCATCTTGCAGCAGGAATTCTGCTTTTGGATTGCTCTCCTCATTTCTCTAAACTGTTTGTGGACACACTATAAACCAGTGTTGAGGTCTAAGAGGATAGAAGCACCACGGCATTAGGTTGGGCAGTGCACTAGAATACTAGGTGCTCAAGAAATAGTGTTTATTACATACGTAATGTGTTTCACAGACTTCCCTTGCCTCTGATAAATTAGCTTTAATTTGTTTAAAGGATTTAGTTACCTCCGCTCTTAAAGCAGATTTAAACATTTGACTAAACGAACAAAGTGTGAACTGTCATTTTTATAGTTGTTTCAGAATGATAAATGGGCACCTAAGTGTATGGTGTTGGTGTCTGCAAACCCCAGCAGCTAGGTCAACACTAAATATCTATATACCATACTGCTTTAAGTTGAATGTGAAATATGGGGCATCATGCTCAAGATGGGTCTTATAGCAGATAACTATATGTGCCAGTCCACACAAATAACAGAACCTGTGTGTACTGAAACCAAGGAGAACAGGTTGGGTGTAGTGAGTCATGCAATCGGAGAACACTGTTTCTTCCCACCACCCAATGAATACATTAGCATATATTGGGGCATAGACAGCACCCATAGCCAACCTTTGCATCTGCAAATAGAATTTGGCAATGACAAAAAATGTTGTGGGTGAGGCAGAACTGGAGTTAAAATTTTGGAATTCTTTTTATTGCTCATCCCAGTCTTTTTCAATATCAATTAAGACTGTGTGGCTAAAAATCTTAACACCCCTTTGCTTTTTATTTAAGTTCGTATGGGAATTCTTTGTCCAAAAAAAATTATAATGTATGGTTAATGGTTCATTGCTCATCTTTTAGGGACTTGTGTCTAACAATGTATCTTAAGACTCCTTAGCCCCATTTAAAGCTTTCGCCTGTTATGTAATATAATAATTCCTTATATCTTCAGAGGGAGCAAACTTTGAGGCTATTTTAACTATAGCATAATGAAGCTTACCGTTTATTGGTTAATGAAAAATCCTAGTTAGAAGGAAGGTGCAATACTGATCTCTTTAGGGGGCATTCTTTTTCTCCTTTTTTTTTTTCTTTCAAGCCTATGGATATAGTTATAGGGTAATGCAGACCAAATGCATGATCATTTTTATACCTTTAGTGACTACACAAAGAAATGCAAGTAGAATAATTATATATAATTTAAAAAAATATATAATGTATACAAGAAAATGAAAGGAAAATACAAAAACTATCTACAGTGCAACAAAGGTACAGGAAATCAGTATGAAAATAGTGACTTCTTTGTAACAGTTCATTACTCGCAACTTGAATATGTTTCTTACCGTTTAATGGTGTTTTCTACCTTGCTTCTGGAAAAATTACAGCTAAATCATAACTTCCAGTTCAGTGAGTGCTGTAACCCATTGCTCAGATCTGTATTTTATATTAACTTGTTGCTGCCAGAGGCAATCCTGGCCCCTCCGCCACCTGAGGCTGCTGCCCCCCCTCCCTCGGAAATTCGCTCTTAAAGTACCAGGAGCAGCATTTTTGCTGCCCCTGGTACCTAGTGGGGCGCTGCCGCCTCATTGGCGAAGCACCCCTGGTTGCTGCAGCTCAGATTGCCTTTCTAATTAACATGTGGGAAGGAACCCAGGCAAGCACAGGGAGAACATACTCTATCCTTGCAGATAGTGCCCTGTCTAGAATCAAACCTAGAAACTCAGTGCTGCAAGGCAGCAGCTTTAATCACCTTTGCTGTGTATAATGGGCATTAAAGTATGGGGCTCCAAATTACTGAGTTACCTGAGGATTTTGGAAATTGATTCAACTGTTGCCTTAGGTTGCTTGTATAATGTGACAGCAAATAATTCGATTTTTTAATATTAAAAATCACCAAAAAGTGTGTTTATGTGCAGAAGTTTTAAAGGGATTATTCACCTTCCAAAAATTTTTCCAGTTCAGTTGTTTTCAGATTGCTCACCATAAACAAAGACTTTTTGTTCAATTACTTTCCATCTTTTATTTTTTACAGTTCTCCCAAAATTTGAGTTTAAAGTTTAACTTTCCTGTCTCTGTCTGGCAGCTCAGTGATCCAGGAACATTCTAAACTGCTACAATAAAGAGGCCTTTTCTTCCAGTTTCCCTGATTAGACACTTATCAAATGCCCTTATTGGCCAGTAATCCACACCTTATCCCCTTCATCCATTACTTTGTTTATACTTTAAAGGAACAGTAACATCAAAAAATAAGTAATGCAGTGTTGCACTGCTGTGTTTGCTTCAGAAACACTACTATTGTTTATATAAATAAGCTGCTGTGTAGCAATGGGGACAGTCATTCAAAGGCTCAGGCAACACAGTAGATAACAGATCAGCTCTGTAGAACATAATGGTGTTGTCTGTTATCCACTATTTAACTGTGCCATAGCCTTTCTTCAATTACTGCTATTGCTACACAGCAGCTTGTTTATATGAACTATAGTAGTTTTTCTGAAGCAAACACACCAGTTTTACCAGGGTAGGGCAACACTACATGATATTTTCATTTCTTTAAAGGTGTGGTTCACCTTTAAGTTAACTTTTAGTAGAATGGCTAATTCTAAGCAACTTTTCAATTGGTCTTTTTATTATTTTTTTATTTTTATTATTTTCTATAGATTTTTAATTATTTGCCCCTTTTATTCTGACTTTTTCCAGCTTAAAATAGGAGTCACTGACCCAATCTAAAAACAAATGCTTTGTAAAGCTACATATTTATTGTTATTGCTACTTTTTATTACACATCTTGCTATTCAGGTCCTCAACTGGAGAGCTGCTGAATAAAAAACCAAATGGCTCAAAAACCACCAATAATATAATATGAAAACCGATTGAAAATTGTCTCAGAATATCCCTCTCTACATGATACTAAAAATTTAATTCAAGGATGAACAACCCCTTTAAAACACTTTAATTTTTTTGGTGTTACTGTTCCTGTTACTGTCAGACTGGAGAAGTGTTTCCGCCAGGTGATGAAAATTGTAGTCTCACAACATCTCTGGGGCATTAAAGGACAGCTAGCAATCTACTACAACACTCTGAATGTATTACAAGTGAATTTTTACCTATTTATTCTATAGCTAACATGTAAATTTAAAATAAAGTAGTTGGTGAAAATCTGTCAAAAATGTTCATCATAAGCAAAACAAAGAAATGACATTGCATGCTAATTGGAATTATGCTATATTTGTTCATTTGACTTAAAATGCACCAAGTTTCAAGTGCAAATGTGCCCTTATCAGGTACCCCTGCAGGAGCTGTCAAGTATAAATTGTAATTGCTTACAGTTTTTTTGACTTAAGCTTATTTAGAAAAGGTGCATAAAAGCTATCTGAACTTCTGAAAATAAATGTGAACATTAGTGTAGGGTTCTCCTTGTAAAGTGATCGATTCATTCCATAGTGTATGATGCAAAAGTAGATGGGGACTGCTTACAGCAAAAATGTTTGCGAAAAATGAACATAGCTTCCACTAGGCTTGCTATCCGGCCTGTATGTTACCGGCCTAGCCGGTAAAACACCTGCCAAGGCTTGGGCAGGTATTACAAATTTACCGGCAATTTGTAATACCCTTAAAAAAAAAAAGCTCTTGGCCTGCCCCCCAATTTGCTCAGAACTTACCTTTTTTTCAACCTTTTGGCCATTGCTCGATGTTGCTCCACCCTTTTTGCATCACAGTGTGTGTCTCCGCCCCTTTTGCTTCACAGACCACCCCTTTTGTTCCCGCCCCCACAAGTCGGTAACATTTTTCAGAAAAGGTGGCAACCCTAGCTTTCACTAACTAGTAAGGTGTGTACTGGAAAACACTGTAATTTGCAAGCAATATTGTAATAAATATTACACAGCAAATCAACTTGTTTTTCACCAGAATTTCAGTTTAAATGAGGGCATCCACCACCAGTTATGCATTATGTACCAGTATGGATGCAAAGTAGCACAGCACAGGGAGACACAAGGGATACCTGGTAGATAACTAAACATGACCGTGCAACCCTTTTGCACTTCCCCAGGTATGTGATCGAAGAGGTCAGCTACTCAGCTAGTCCCTGAAAAGATGCTTAACAATTTGCCACATTCCAGTAATTTTTGGTACCGTATTAAGATGCCCATAATGTTGAGTCTACAAAAATATATAGCTATATTTTTCTTTGTAGGGGTAGGGTCACTATATTCTTTGGAAAAGAGATACCAATTTTTCTGTATCTGTTATATGTTTTTCCTATTAATAACGAATCAACTAAGCAGCTTTTCCTTTACAACAACATGTACTCTCTCTGTGTACACTGACTGGGAATATTTTGTACTATTCACTAATTGCTGTTTTCTGCTGTAAATGGGAACATCCGATTAAAATGAACTCATTTTCAGCATTTATTACGGGCCTATAAAAGGATTCAGCTCATCAAACCATTTTCATATAATTATTCTTTTGTGAATGTGCTCATGCCCGGAACTTGGAAACAATGGCAAAGCCATGCATTTCTAAGATCTACTGCCATGAGTGCATTTACTTATGTTGCACCAAATATATCCATTTTATGGAAATGCTTTATGTTATTGCCAAGCCCTAAAGGCCTGAGGAACAGCCAGAGAATGTGCCGATCAGTACAGGTAAGCTTTTAATTCTAATTGGATGTTGTTAGTACATATGATATTTGCTCACTTGCAGCTATGTATATTTTTTTTGTAAAACTTTATATGCATCAGGGGCTGATTATGAATAAAGAAGTGGTTATCGAAGGCTTGCCATAAACAATCCATTTGGTTCTCAGGGGCCTAAAACACTCCAACAGCAATGCACAACAGATTCATCCAAGGTCTATTTTTTCCTTTTCTCAATTTCCGCTACAAATAATTTCTACATATGGCTTTGGCTGCTTCAATACTTACTAAAGCTTATTTCAAATGTTATTGCCTTTCTCATCAAAAACTTACCAGTAATAATAGGTGAATCTGAAGTTTTGTTTCGCCGAAAATTCACAAAATGGCAACAAATTTTTTTTTTTTTTTTTGACACACAACAAATTTTTCCCCCCAACAACAAGCTCATAGTAAAAGTTTATCCAGGGACTAGTCCGATTGCCATTTTGGAGTCGGGGAAAGTTTTTTTTTCCCCCTCTGAGGCAAATTGGAGAGGCTTCAGATGGTTTTTCTTTGCCTTTTGCCTTCCTCTTGATCAACTGGCAGTTAGGCAGGTCAGAAAAAAGTTAAAAGGTTGAACTTGATGGATGTGTGTCTTTTTTCAACCTAACGTACCATGTTACTATGTTGCTATTTAATTTTTTTCACCCATTTGGAGTCTATAGGTGTTATTTTCATGCGAAACTCTGCCAACAATTTTGCTGAACCGTCACTACTTATCGGCGAATGCCACCCTGCATCCGGACTGTGACATACTGTGGAAGCATTCACCGTTCACTGATGATAAAAACAAAACATATAGCCCATTTGTAATTATCTTTATGACAGTGGATCACTAGTAGTTGTTAAAAGCAGGGATGCACCGAATCCAGGATTCGGTTTGGTATTCGGGCAGGATTCGGCCATTTTCAGCAGGATTCGGATTTGGCTGAATCCTTGTGCCTGGCCGAACCGAATCCGAATCCTTAAAATCATGTGACTTTTTGTCACAAAACAAGTACATTTTTTAGCCTCTTTTTTTCTCTCCCCCTCACTGATTTGCATATGCAAACTATGGTTTGGATTCGGTTCGGTATTCGGCCCAATCTTTGACAAAGGATTTGGGGGTTCGGCCCAATCCGAAAAAGTGTATTTGGTGCATCCCTAGTCAAAAGGATTGAATATTGATAGTGGTAAGTAGATATAATGACTTGTCAGTTTATTTTCAACACAAATTTGGGTTTTCAGCAAATTCAGATGTTCATATTGGCTATCTATTTTGGTAGATGTATTTTGATGTGGTTTATTCATGTAAAAATATTCAAGACAAGCATCACTTGAAATTTTATTGTTATGGAGATAATATTCCTCTGTCATTTATTCATAAGTGCCAACTTACATTTTGCACTGAAGTGTCTCTGATTTAATATGAGGTTTATAGGCAGATGGTCTCTTTGAGTGCTGCACCTAGGCTTTATTGTCTAGTTTACAGAAAGCAAACTGCTGTTATTTTTCATTATTACCTTATTTAATTTTTTCTCTTCGTTATGAGACTCATGCTTGCAACACTTTTTTGGGGAGGGTTTATAAGCCCTCCATTATGATTCCGTGCAACCAACCGTTTTAAATTCAGAGGCTGCATAAGAGACTCAAGTTGTAGTCTACAAGTATGAGATGGGATACCTAGCAGTTATAGAACTAGGAGGTCAAACATAAACTCTCCATACAAACAACCCTACCTAGTATATTTGTCTGTCTGTCTGTATAAGCTCTCTTTCAGGTTTCTCCCAGCTTGTTGCAAAGCTTGTGGGTCCCCAGCAGGCTTTCCATTGCAGCAGATTACTTGGTTCTTGTCTAGTCACACCACCAGCTTCTCTGGTAGTTACACAACTATAGCCTGATGTCACTGTGATAAGGACCTTAGATGATCCACAGGGGCAGGGATTAAAGTGAATGATGAACAATATCTGTAAAGTGCTGCATGAATGTATCAACACCACACAGACTGTAATATGGCATTTCTGTGCTCACTGTCAAAATGAGGTCTGCTCATGTTTCTTTAGGTGCAAGTTTGTTTGATCCATTGAGACAGGAACCTTGGCGCTACCTCTACCATCGGAGGTGGTTGTAGCTCCAGGGTTCCCCTCTGTCAGTAGACAATCTGAAAGCAATTGATAGGAGGGGGCAGAATGGATTGGAACACTATTTGATACAAGTACATTTTAATGAATGGGACTTTTAGCCAACTGACTGCAACAAACTTGTGCAACAACTACATGGGAAGGCACACTTATCAAGGGTCGAATTTCGAATTCATGGGAGTTTTGTAAAACTCCCATGATTGCCATGAACTCTAAATTCGACCAATTGAAATTTATTAATAAAATTTAATTTTCAAAAGTCGGATGAATAGGATCGAACCGAAAACTGAAATCAAATTCGATTTGAATTTAAAAAAGCTTGATTAGAGTTTTTTTCTCTGAAAAACAGCTGAAAATTTTTCCCTGAGTTTCTTCCATTGACTTATATAGCGTTTCGGCAGGTTTTAGGTGGGGAATAGTCAAATTGAGTTCTTAAAGAGCCAGAATATGATAAATCTCGAAAATTCTAAAAAAAATTAAATTCGACCCTTGACAAATCTGCCCCTTAGCATCCCGGCCATACAATTGTACTCAGTTGTAAGACTGACACAGCAGACATGAGAAAAAACAGAGGACAGAAAGAGTTTTATCTATACCTAGAATTACAGCACATCCTGTTATTATTGGGTTACAGCACTACTATTGCCTTTCGCAGACAAATAGTTCTGTCATCTTTCCCGTGGGATCATTCCAATTGTTTTCATGTATCATCGCTTCCCAGAGGAGAAGAGTGGACATAAATCTGGGTTAAATCAGTTATATTATCCAGGAAGAAGCAGGAGCAGTCTTGTTTTTCAAAGTTGTTTAATACTTTAGAGACCAGCTGGTAGTTTCATGCAAGAAAAATGTTGTTTAAATAGGTGCCATATATATTATTCCTTATGTGGAATGCAAGGTTTAATTAAAGAGTGAACTTACTGTATAAGTAGTGATTAGTGAGAGCATTATATATTTTGTACACAGTTAATTGAATGCAAGATTAATGTTAAAAAAAAAATGCATTTTTCTTTAGATTATTATATTGGACAGTCATTTTAATAGGCTCAGAAGGCGCTCTTCGCACTTCTGTATAGTTATGCTCTATGCTTCTTAGTCCTTCTTACCTCCCACACCGATTAAAGAGCAGTTGCACCTATTGACACAGAGAAACCATGGAGCTACCACCACCTCTGGACCAGGCATTCGAAAACCCTGTGCCAACAGGCAGCAGGCACTCCGCCGCTCTTGTGCTGAACACTGGAAAAGAAGTCAACTAGGCTTAGAAACTTTCATCACAATTGTGTCAGATTAAGACCGAAGTGCAAGCGTGATTGCTTTAATTTTGGTGCATTGGGCACGATTGCCGGCACAGGAACATAACTGGAATTCTAGGGAAAAAACATGACAGTTGCACTTAGAATTGCACTTTGTTCACTGCATTTGCAGACATAAACATAAGAGTGTGTGTGTGTGTGTGTGTGAGTCCCAACTATTCCTTTTGTAGAAAGTGCTTTTATTTATGGACTTTTAAAGCGGACCTGTCAGCTACACATAAAAGCTGTGTAATAAAAGTAATTTGCAAATTAAACATGGAACCCAAATTATTTGTCTTCATTTAAGCATCCAGGCCTGTTATAAAGGTGTTTAAATATCTGAGCTGTCAATCAAATATTACCTGCCTGCCTCCATTTAGCACTTCCTAGATGTCCGTATTTTATTTTGCTCAACTAACATGATAGAAAATAATTTGGAATTATTTCTTATTGTGACAGGTCCCCTTTAAATAACATTGTGAGCTGTTTGTAAGCAAATGTAATGATCAGTGACATATTATGTAAGTTTAACCAAATTAATTAACATAAAAATGGGCAAGGGACAAGCAAAGTGAGCAGAGCAACAAGACACACGGTGGTCATTCTGCATCAGCAAGATCTCACCCATGCAGATTTTTTGTTGCAGATTGTTTCCACATATACTGTCCAAGCCCTTCCTCAGAAGAACACAAATCCTGGCAAGGTTGAGGACCAGAAACTCACTGGTTAACCATGGGAACTCAGTGCAGCATAGGAGCTATATGTCAAGCTTACTTTGACCCACCACTGTCAGCTCAATATTGGCAGAAACAACTGGGATCCGTGTACACCCATATACTGTCTGGATAACTCAGAAGTGAACTCTATCCATTGCTCTAAGGTGGAAACTGAGCCAGAAGACTCGGCTACACATGAAAGTCCACTGTGCAAAGTGTTATTTTGGATGCAACTCATCACCCCTGCTTCCTGTAGTGAATTAAGTTTCTATATCTATATAGGTAGCTGGATATATATATGGATTCTTTTTAAAGGACATGTAAAGTATTTTTGTGGTGCCAGTCTGTGTGCATAGAGCACCTTACCCTGACCTCAACCGCATCATTTTCGCACCCCCATTCGGATCCTACGTCCTGCACCGTCGCTTTGTGTGTAACTGCATTTAACTTTTCACCCGGCGGCCATTTTCCCTGCACGGCGTTATCGCTTCTGGCTTCCTCTTCTAAATGCGCATGTGCGCATAGTCCCTTCTGCACAAAAACTTCATAACGCAAGCTTCAGCTGTACTGAAGCAGAGAAGGGCGCATGCTCCCCACGCCAAACGGCAAGGAGAATTCTGAAGGGAGGGGGGAGAGGGAGCAAGCCAGCTGCCGATATGCAGACAGATCAAGGGAACGGAGCAGCCGCTCTATTAACTTCTCAGTGACCACAGAGGCAGGTATTTAAAGATCACAGTGGGGCTTTTTACAGATAAGATTTTTGGCTGGGGGGTTAACATGTCCTTTAATGTGAACCTTTGGTCTGGAGGATGCAGTTAACATGCTATTTGTTACAGACTTGCATGAGCATTTCATGCAAGTTATTTCCGGTTTCTAATGATTGCTGGAGGCTTTTTTTTTTTTTTTTAAATGTTAACAGTTTTGACCAGAAGAATACAGTTATGTATTCTAGAATTCAGAATAATACCTAATGCCATGTTATACTTCTCAGGTGACTTATTTGGTGCATAAATCATTTTCCCCCTATATACTGTACATAGCTTGCAAAGTATACATTTTAGAGGTAAAAACACAGATTTGTCTCTCCAAATGGTTCTTTGCAAAATTGTTAATATGTTATTGTGTATTTTTTCCATACAGTTTTTGAAGGTTCATCAGTTGATAAAATTTTCTGGACACCTTGTGGGCACTAAGAGTGCATTGCTTTTTGTCCAGTTCCGTACAGCTGGTTAATTTTAAAACCTGGGACGATTTCTGTCTGTAGACCTTCCTGGGACAGAGATTTAGGAACTTAGTAACAGTTGGCAATGAACATATGCCTGTCACTGCAGGGTTCACTCGCACAAGTTTTGTTGTGCAGAAAATCCTATCATGGAAAAAAATGCCATATCAAAAGTTTTATCCTATATGTATCTACATTCAGACACAAACATATAAATGATAAATAAAGTCTACTTAGCTAAGTATTTTTATGTTTGCTAAGAATTTTGTCTAAAAGTTCCATGTAAACTACTATTCTGAAAAAAATATGCAGGAATGGTTAATTAAAGGGGACAAATGGCATGTTGCAGAACAGTGTTTCAACTAAATTGTCATTGTGTTTAGAGGGGCAATTGAATGCCAGCTGACTTAGTAGCCCGCACTGTAGGCAGGACCACCATCAGGAAGGGGCTCTGTACTACAAAGGCAGGGCCCCAACAACAAGTATAATGAAGCAATTACCCTTGTGCTCATGACCGCACCCTTGATCCACCCCAATCATGCCTCATTATGCTGAAACCCTGCCCACAATCCACCAACCCCCCCCCCTGCCCCAAGCTCCACCCCCTTTATGACCTGCAAAGTGCACTTTTACAGGTTCCTGTGTCCCTACAGTATAATCTGTACCCTACTGCAGGACACACCTGGAGCTTTCAACCCTTGTTTTTTAGAATCACCACTTTTAAAGCAGAGGTGGATACTAATCCACAATGCAGGAAGTAGAAAATAATTCTATAGCTATATTACTTATAGTAAATTAGTGTGGCCAGTGAGAAACCAAGTAGAAGTTGTTTGAGGAAACTTTTAGAATTGATGGATGTATTTTTTCCAGAAACTCTGTAAGTGTGTAATGGCTAAGTCAAGTAGAAAATTTATATAAACTTACCTGAAGTGCTCCACTGAACAGTTTAGCAGTTTATAATAATTTTACATTTTTAGTGGTTTCTATAACAGGATTTCCTGTTCAATGAAATAGACGTTAATGTGGGTTCTGATATAGTAACATATTGGGGGCTGTCTCAGAGCTCTCACAGAGTCAGAGACCCTAACTGACTATGCACTATGCACCCCAATATGTTACTATATCAGAACCCACATTAACTTTCTTTTTAAATAAACGGGGACAACCACTGAAGTTGCTCCACCCAGGTTTTGGACATCAGCTCCTAATATACCCAAACATATTTTCAAGGCTTAAGTACAGTAGGATCTGTAGTCCAACAACATAAGCAATGGATTCTTTAAACAGCAATGCACAATAATAATAATTAAAAAAATGCCACTGGACTATTTGAGTTTTGTTCATGTGATCATCAGTGAAGCCATAATAAAATATTTGTTTTAGCTCAGAACTTCAGAACAGCTCTGATGTTTACTTACTTTACTTACATTGTAATATCACCAAAAATTGCACAGTAATCTGACCATGTTAGACAACATAAAGATGAGTGATGTAGCGATGTCCGCATTCAAAGATTCTCTTGCATCTGTAACTGTCTTATCTATTTTAAAAGCTAGGGGGTGCAAATAGGTCATTTTTAGGGAAGGATCATGTCCCATTAAAGTAAAGCATACTTCTGTTCCAGATTAGTCATTATTGCCCAAGGTACTTCATGACGCAATCCCTTTCATTTTGTTTTCTTTGTTCTGCTAAATACAAAAACTGCTCAGTTTAGATTTCTTTGTGTGTTCATAAGTTCCTCTTATGTTAACTATAGGGGAACCAAGATCACTTTTTCTTCTGAGACGGAATGAAAGTCAATGCAGATATGACGAGATCTATGCATATTAAAAGATCCAGACCTCCCGACTGATCAGATTGTTCCAAACTGCTATTTGCTGAAGCTGTGGGGTAAGTCACATGAGTTAAGGAGATCTAACTGGATCACAATAGGCTTGTCTTTTAGACTTTTTTGTCCTTCATTTTAGATAAGTGTTGCACTAAATTTTTGGGCTTGTCAAACCTGAATCCTAATTTGTATATTAAAACATTATAGTTACGACTTGTGAGTAATATAAAAACATTTTTGGTTGTGCTTTCTCCTCTTCATTGTTGGCTACGGTTCTGGATATTGTGCCAATGGTTCTCTTTATTATAAAAGACCTATAGGCTATTCCATGAAAATAGAATAACGTGACTGCTTTCCCGAGTGCCATACTATATTGTCTATAAATAGGAGGCCCTAGGAACATATCACTTCTTGTCTTGGTGTCTTGATCACTGTGCACTCACGCTTGTGGGGTAAAGCCTCTGCTTATAGTAGTCTATGGAAATAGACATTTTTGAAGTTAAGCATGCCTTTTTTCCCAGGACTGTTACTGGTTTCCAATTGTCATTTTTTTTTTTAAATCAGGTGAGATCAGGTGCCATTTTTTACACCCTGTTGTGGCCTGCGTCTTCTATGGCTCTGAATGTCACACAGGTAGAGGTATGCAGTCAGCACTATATTCTTAAGGGCAGCCCCATATCCGCTTATGACCTAATACATACACAGTTAAAACATAATCATAAAACTAAAGTTCTGTAGACTCTGTTTTATTTGTTAACTACATCACTTGTCAACAAAGTGGTTTCAGGGATGTGATAAAACACAACAAGGGGATTTCAGAACACTGACTTGTTGCTGGATGAGATCGAGTTAGGTTGATTCTTGGGTATCAGGAAGTATAGAAGCAGATTGTTTTGTTTAAAATTATAGAAGCAGTGATTCCAATTAATATAATGCTGTGTATACATGGATTGAGAACCTGTTTGAATAAAGTTAGAAGCCAATCTCAAAAATGTACACAAGAAGTTTCAGGGAAAGGTGTACAGAAGCCACCATGTTTGGAGAAAAATAGTTTTGTGACTATTTGGGTTATTTTTGGTTATTTTTTTTTCTCTAGGATATAGCTTGCTAGTATTTTAATATTAGTGTCCTCTTATCCTGTAAGATTATGTTGCATCTGCTTAGCTTTAAACAGACCATATTCTTGACAAAAGCTTTTTATGCACTTCGTGTTTGGCTTCCTTTAGTTTGTAGTCTTGCAAACTAGATTTATCCATTTTTCCATCTGTGTGAACAAGTCATTGGTTAGCTTTCCAACAAAATGTCTTTACAGATCAGTCTTAGAGGGGGTTGTGACATTAATATTTAATTAATGCATCTGGTTCAACACATGCCTGAATCCCAAGTTTATTTATTAGGTTGGCCCCTAGCATGCTAATAATTGTGCATAAAAGTGCAATATTTCTGTTGCAATGGTAATATGAAAATATTTTGGGGCTTTTAAAGAGGGGTGATTACTGAAAGCACCTAAAGTAACTATGATCGAGACTAATTGGCTTCCTAATGTTTCTAGGGTAATAGTGACTAGGTGTGGCTAGGTTCAGTTATCTGCTTAGAGAGCATCAAAGTCCCCCATCTACTAGGCATTAATAATGTGTTGAACTTAAGAACAAACATAAACAATGTGCCATGGCTATTCCTGGGATCCGTATATGAGACGGTTGTAAATGCAATTTCTTTTTTCCAGCACTAACAATAAATTGTCAACTAATTTGTCCTGGTATCACATTACAGTGGTAGAAATCTTGCATGGTGGAAGCTATAGAAAAGGGTTATTGAAGCTCTTCTGGTTTCCTCTTCAGTCGGCGGATTCTAATTAAAACACAATAATTCCTGCATATTAAAGGGATCCTGTCATCGGAAAACATTGCTTTTTTCAAAACGCATCAGTTAATAGTGATACTCCAGTAGAATTCTGCACTGAAATCCATTTCTCAAAAGAGCAAACAGATTTTCACATGACTTGGGGCAGATGGGAAATTGACAATATGTCTAGCCCCATGTCAGATTTCAAAATTGAAATAGCAGCACTATTAACTGATTCATTTTGAAAAATGTTTTTTCCCATAACAGTATCCCTTTAATGCTGGCAATAAGGGTATCGGTCCTAAACCATTAGGACACGTTTCTTCAATCGTATTTGCATACCCATTGCTTGCTACTTTTATTGTGCAGAATATATATTGATGGCATGGAAAATAAGGGCAATACGTTTTTTAAAACCATATTCCCATGGACTCTGTGCAGCCATTTTCAGATATATTAAAGTGCTGGATAATTGCACACTCTATCATACGAAGTTATGTTGATCAGTACTTTTTATTACTTTAGTAAGTATCCAGTATCCAAGACTGCATCAAGATTTCTTTTGTGTGCTGGTGGCCCACTCACTTGCTACAGGGATATTAAAGAAGAACTAAAGCCTAACTAAAGAAATAGCTAGAAATGTTGTGAAGTGCCCAAGGCAACCACAGGCCTTTAGGGTCAGGGTACACAGGCAGATTCAGGGAGATTAGTCGCCCGTTGTAAAATCTCCTCTTTTTCGGGGCGACTAATCTCCCCTGCCTTTCCGCAGGCTAAAATGCAAATCCCCGGCGGGATGGCACTCGTCGCAATTCGTTTTCTGAAGTCGCCCGAGGTTTCCTTGTGCAGCAACTTCAGGTGACCACGGAAAACGAATCGCGCCGAGTGCCACCCCGCCGGTGATTTGCATTTTAGCCGTCAAGAAGGGAGGGGAGGCAGTTCGGGGAGATTAGTCGCCTCGAAGAAGAGGAGATTTGCTGCCGTGTGACTAATCTCCCTGAATCTGCCTGTGAACCCTGACCCTTATCAGTAAAGATCTGTGTCTCCAAAGATGCCCCAGTAGCTCCCCATCTTCTTTTCTGCTGATTCACTGCACATGGTCTGTGCTGCTGTCACAAACTGAGCTTAGAGACCCACTCACAATATACAGTAAACATAGAAAATGAATGTCACAATATAAGGCTGATTAGTAATTAATACAGATAATTACTACATGGCAGTACAGAAACCAGTGCAATTAGCATCAGAATTTAATATTCAGCCTTGTGGCATCAGCTTATATTACAGGCCAACCTCATTTTCTCATTTGTGACGGTACCTAAGCTGCTCAGAGTCCACTGACACTTTCCCCTGTGACAAGTTTTAAGTCCTGGATCATTGCTGCTATTGAGAAGCTGAAACTTTAGACTGGTGCAATAAGTTCAGTATATAAAACATGGCATTTTTTAGCCACATTCGTTTTTAAGGTTTAGTTCTCCTTTAAATACATTAGCAAAGTACATACAGGTGTGGAACCCAAAATAAGATATAATTAATCCTTATTGGAAACAAAGCCCACTTATTGTGTTTATTATATGTTTAAATGATTTTCTAATAGATTTCCATTTTCCAGAAAACCCCAGGTCCCAGGCATTCTGGATAACAGGTCCCACACCTGTATTGGATGGCCTAAAAATATATTTTATGTCTAGACATCTCTTTGCCAGCGCTCTTCTCTAATGTATTTAATACCTCTTGTGGCATCAGTGTGCTAAAGGCCAAATTTAGTGATTTTAGAGGTTTTAGAAACCATGACTAAATTTACAAACTCTAAAACCACGATTGTCATTTAAAGATCCAAATTAAAAAGTAAGAATGAAGAAAGCTGTAAACGTTGTGCTAAAAAAACACGACCAAAAAACCTCTAAAACTCTTGATTAAAATCTCCCGTTGACTTCTATTGCACCTGGACAACTTTTACTTGAAGTTATGCATTAGAGGTTTTTGTGGATTTTCTTAATAAATCTTGAAATTTTACAGCTTTTAAGAAATATGAAAAAACCACAAATGTTTTGGGAAAAACGCAATTCAATTGTTAGTAAATGGGCCCCTTATTGTCTGTAATCTGAACATATACTACTATTCTAGGATATAGAACTAAGACTATCCACTGAGAGAGTTATAATGCACATTTATATTTTTCCACAATTTGGATGTTAAACAGAAATATTTTATATTATGCTATTGATCTCCCAGTAACATGTTTTTATTTCTTCCACGCAGTCACCAACCGCCGAAGCCATGATCACTGTGACCGAACTCAGATTTCTTGCAGATGCTCAAACATCTTATCATATTTTAAAGCCATGGTGGGATGTCTTTTGGTATTACATCACCATGGTTATGTTAATGATTTCAGTGTTAGCAGGCGCACTGCAACTTACCCAGAGCAGAATGCTGTGCCTTCCCTGTAAAGCTGAAGTAGACAATCAGTGCGTACATCCTCTGGAACCAGTCCATCTACATGTTAACTTATCAGCTGCTTCTGCAGGTCAGGCAATACCATCCTTAGGCATTGTAAATGATCTTCACCGCCAACAGTATGCTTACATTGATGCCGTATGTTATGAAAAGCAGCTTCACTGGTTTGCCAAATTCTTCCCCTACCTTGTGTTCCTGCATTCAATAGTCTTTGCAATTTGCAGCAACTTCTGGCTTCACTATCCAAGTACAAGTTCTAGATTGGAGCATTTTGTAGCAATTCTATATAAATGTTTTGATTCCCCATGGACAACAAGGGCTTTGTCAGAGGCAGTTGCTCAACAAACAATGAAAATACAGCGTAAAAGATCCCATCTTATGACTTCTTCTGGTGCTGAAGATGCAGAGGCTCGCAGGCAATCTCTGCAGCCTGGAATTGAGTCATCAACAGTAGAAGATGATGCCTCAGGTGTCCTAGACAAAAAGGAAGGTGAACAAGCCAAGGCTTTATTTGAGAGAGTGCGTAGGTTCAGGTTCCATGTTGAACAAAAGGACATTATATACAGATTGTATATGAAGCAAATTGTCGTGAAAGTAATTGCACTAATTGTGATTATTGCATACGTGTCTTATTATTTGATGAATATAACATTTGAAATTGACTGCATTGTTGATATTGAAGCATTCACAGGGTACAGAAGATACCAATGTGTTTACTCTCTTGCAGTCATTTTCAAAGTCTTAGCTACGTTTTATGTTCTTCTTGTGTTCTTGTATGGTTACGCTTGCTTTTATAGTCTGTGGTGGATGCTTAGAAGTTCTCTCAAGCAATATTCCTTTGAAGCAGTGAGAGAAAAAAGCAATTACAGCGACATCCCAGATGTAAAAAATGACTTTGCCTTCATGCTTCACTTAGCAGATCAATATGATCCCTTGTACGCCAAACGGTTTTCAATATTTTTGTCAGAAGTGAGCGAGAACAGATTGAAACAAATTAATCTCAACAATGAGTGGACTGTAGAAATGCTGAAGAGTAAGTTACGGCGAAATGCACAGGACAAAATGGAACTTCATATGTTCATGTTAAGTGGCTTGCCAGACAATGTCTTTGAACTTAACGACATTGAGGTACTGGTCTTGGAACTTATACCAGATGCCAAATTGACTCCTATGATAACCCAAATGGTAAACCTTAAGGAACTTCATATTTACCATTCCACACTTACTGTAGATTTGCAGGCACTAAGCTTTCTTTCAGAGAACCTTGAAATCCTGCATTTGAAATTTACTACAACAGAAAAGATCCCAACGTGGCTCTTTCTTTTGAAAAAGTTGAAGGAACTATACTTAGCAGGATCTCTTGATAATTACAGTTATTTTTACATTGAAGGCCTTCAGGACTTGAAAAACCTGAAAACCCTCTATTTGAAGAGCAGCCTTCCCAGGATCCCTCCTGTAGTCACAGATTTGTTACCATCACTGGAGAAGCTGTCCGTTAATAACGAAGGACACAGACTGATAGTCTTAATCAGTTTGAAAAAACTGACAAACCTTTCTTGCCTGGAACTCATCAACTGTGACTTAGAACGAATTCCACACTCCATTTTCAGTCTCCGAGAACTGCAGGAGATTAATTTTAGAGGAAATAACTTTAAGACGATTGAGGAAATAATTAGCTTTCAGCATCTACAGAAGCTGACCTGTCTGAAGCTGTGGCACAATTCTATTGCTTACATTCCAATTCAGATCGGAGTTCTAGCAAACCTAGAACAGCTCTACCTAAATCACAATAACATTGAAATAGTGCCACTTCAACTCTTCCTGTGTAACAAACTCCGGGTTCTGGACCTAAGCTATAACAATTTATCCTTTATCCCAGAGGAAATCCAGCTGTTGAAGAACCTTCAGCATTTTGCTGTGACGAAAAACAGTGTAAGTACTGTATCACAAGCCAGCATATGTTTAAAAATTGTATTCTTCTTTACGACTCTCTCTAGTGAAAATAAATGGTAGTGCTGTAAAACAACCATATTATGCCCTTTCACCATGCACAGCATTATACAGGTATGGGACTAGTTATCCAGAATGCTCAGGACCTGGGGTTTTGTAGATAAGGGAACTTTCTGTAATTTGGACTACTATACATTGTCTATCATTTTATTTTGAAAATATTTTATTTGATTTTCATATTAAACAAATGAAATCAGTATGACAGCAAATGTTATGCAGATGAAGAGAATATCTAACATTCGATACAATGGCATAGTATACATTGTCTATCAATCAATAATTTTTAAAATTAAATAAACCCAACAGAATTGTGTTGCCTCCAATAAGGATTAATCACATATTAGTATTAATTTTGAATTCCATGGTTACAATGAAGGCTGTGTGAGATGGTATTTCTGTAATGAGGAGCTTTCTGGATAATGGTTTTCCAGATAGTAGATCCCATGACTGGATTGCATGTTTGTTTTAGTTTCCTTTAAGTATAAAAAACATGCTGCAGACCAGTAAAAACTTTACTGTGTTTGTTGAATAATACCATATTTTTTAGCCAGCTAATAGTTGGCAGAGGATACTGGGGGAGATTGAAATAAATAGTATTCGATTGTGCTCCCCTGCTTAGCATAAATGTAATATTACATATGTACTGCTTATATTGAAGATTATGCAGCTGCAGCACATCCTGTGCTGATGGAGAATTCATACCATTTTGGGTTAGGTCATTTAATTGAATGATCTTTTGTTTGCCAGGGTTTCCTTGACAAGACTTTTTTTTTATGAATAATTGTCTGTGCCTGCCTGATATTAACTGATGAAATGCAGGGCAACTGTGATTTGTTTATCTGTTCCTATATAATGTACTATAGAAATCTATAACATGCTAATGTTGCTTTGAGCATTTCATGAAGTGCTATAAAGTGGACAATTATACTCTTGCATTCACAATGCCTCAGCCCTTTGTGTATATTAATGACCATGTGCATTGTAGTTTGCGTCAGTCAAGCCAACTCCAGTTCAACTGGTTTCTATAAGATAGCTTTTAGTAATGTCCTACGATATGTGGACCAAGGGTTGCAGTGTACTGTGCCATATCAGAATATCTAGTATAAGTAATTCTAAAACAACTGGACTCGCTGAGTAATCATTGAAGATGTTTAACTACTCATCCGAGCAGCTTCTTCAGTTCAACTGACTGCTGTGGGAAATTCTCGGCATATAAACTCTTCCACTAATCCAATCACAATGGCACATTGTAACTCTTCAAAGAGGTGACATCTGAAGAAATTCACAGAGGTGTTGATTCTGTGTAGTTACTGTGATAGGATTATCCAATGTGTCATGCAACTCCTAGAAACTGGTGTTCGAGTTGCATGAATGAATGTGTGGAGTGTTCGGAAACTGCTGGGGTACAGATGTAAGGACAGCATTGTATGTAGCATATCTGAAGTAATTTCAATATCTGTAAATTGAATCATTCTAAAATTGCAGAGACACTTATGTGTTATATAGTTGAAACACCCATCCAGACTTATTTGAATGCTAAAGTTTCCCAAAAAAAACAGAACTGCTGCACATACATGGATGCTCTATAGATTTCATCCAAATAATCCAAATATAGTAAAACAGACAGTATGGGGCAGATTTATCAAGGGTCGAATTTCTAAGTTAAAAATACTTCGAAATTCGACCATCGAATTGAAATACTTCGAATTCGAATAACAAAGTCGAAGTTTTTTTCATCGAATTTAGGTATCCTGCGGTCGAAGTAAAATCGTTCGTTCGCAAGATTCGAAGGATTTGAGCGATCGATTGAACGATTTTACTTCGACTTCCAAAAACTTAGAAAAATGCTCTAGAAGGTCCCCATAGGCTAACATAGCACTTCGGCAGGTTTAATTTGGCAAAGTATTGAAGTCGAAGTTTTTTTAAACTTTGATTATCGAATCGTCGAATGTTCTAATGATTTTACTTCGAGTCGAAGTCGTAGTATCCTATTCGATGGTCGAAGTATCCAAAAAAATTACTTTGAATTTTTTTACTTCGAAAATTCCCTCAAATTCACTTCGACCCTTGATAAATCAGTAAATCAGACTACATGGATCAGCTGTAACTCTTTACTCCTTTTGTTGGCTAACTTTTCACTAAGCATGTAGTAGGTTTAATCGCTTCCATCTAACTTTCTGACTCTTTCAGCAGCCACTTTAACTGTCTTATGCACATTCTTAATAATAGTTATGGAAACGTGGAAAAAGTAGTGTCTAAGCATTCCTGATGATGTCTTTGGCTTTCATTTTTTTCCAGATTGAAACACTGCCTGATGGACTATTTAAATGCAGCAAACTTCAGTATTTATTACTGGGAAAAAACAGCCTGATGAGCATCTCTCCACAAGTTGGCGACCTGATGAACCTCATTAAGATCGAGCTTATTGGTAACCAAATTGAATCCCTTCCTCCTGAAATGGAATCATGCCAGTCTCTTAAAGCAAACTGCATCATTGTGGAAACTCATGTGTTGCGTACCCTTCCATCACTTGCAAAGGAAAATGCCAAACCCTCACAGAAAGAAAAGATGCAATGAAGGATATTTGCTCTCATTATTTAAGGGTACAGAGTGGCGATCAAATTGCATTGTTGCTAATGTTATTTCCATTTGGTTCTTGGACTTATGGGGATACAAACCCTGTAGATATATTCACATCAAGACATAATGGATCATTTTTGCAAATGTGTATATTTCCAACATTATGGCAGAACTTGCTGCCCGTGTGTGTGTGAATTTCAAGAAATAATTGTCAAGCCTTGATAAATACTAAATATCGAAGTGAAAAAAATAACTGTTTATTTTTACAGCTGTAAGATATTTGTATTCTTCATTTTGGTAGGTTTGATGGTACGTTGTGATTACAGATTAGTCAATGCCATCATGGTTTAAGTATTTATTTTTGCAAATGTTTCTACCTGGTGTGCTACAGTACAACAAAAAGCCTGATTGTCCCATAAGTATGGGATTCTATCAGGGACACATTTGTTTACAGCTATCCAAAAAATAATTATAATAATGGCCAACAGTATCTAAAAAAGAAACATTGTATGTATTTAATTTTTAAAATTAAAAACTTTGTGTGTGGAACTTATACTGTACCTATTGTGTGTTCATAAAGATATATTATGGGTTATACAAATATGACCTCCGTTACTCAGTGTTCACACTACAGTATAGCAAGTTGTACAGAGAGATAACAAAGCACCAATGGACAGAAAGTATTTAGAGTAGAATATGACTGGTTTAGATAAGGGGCTGTCCAATTGGAGTAGTCCGCAACAAGAAAATTGTAGTCACTCAGATGCATTGCATGTGTCTTTGCTGTGGTAAATGAGGTGTGGAATGTAGAACTTTACTTTGTAGACCAAGTAGGTTTCCCAACTCTTTCGACCTTCAGCTGTTACTGAACTTGTAGAACCAGCCAGCTTATAAAGCCACATACTGGAGATAACCATGTAGTAATCAGTCCAATGCCTTACACAGTGTGAAGTAAAAAGGGGAATTTTCTAGCCATTGAACTATAGTTTTTCTTGTTGCAGAATGAGAGTTTTTTTACTAATTCTCTACTGTTCTCACAAGCAGTGGGTGATTTATCATTCATGTTCAGCTACTTTACAGATACATTATGTGGGGGACATGTGATTGCCTCTCTAAGCCACTAGCCTTTTTAGGTACAAAATGAATACATCTCTTTAAAGAACCTTTAACACCACAAAATTAAAGTGGTTTAAAGGAATGACAATATATTGTACTGTTGCCATCTACTGCTAAAACTGGTGTGTTTGCTTTAGAAATACAACTATAGTTTATATAAACAAGCTGCTGTGTAGCCACAGGGGCAGCCATTCAAACACAGGATACACAGTAGATAAATACTGTAAACTGTATACTATATAACTTATTTGTTATATCGGCTGTGTATCCTGTGCCCTTTCTCCTTTTTTAACCTTGAATGGCTGCCTCCATGGCTACACAGCTGCTTGTTTATATAAACTAAAAGAGAATTACCAAAGCAAATACACCAGTTGTACCAGTACATTACATTTTCAATTTCTTTAGAACACTTTAATTTTTGGTGTTACTGTTATTTTAAGGTATGATTCAGTTCTCATTATTTGCTTCGGCTTTCTGATATCCGGATCCGTGATGTCAGGTAGGGATGTAGCGAACGGCGGAAAAAATGTTCGCGAACTTGCGTCCAAAAATGCGAACGGTTCGCGAACGACGTGAACCCCATAGACTTCAATGGGAAGGCGAATTTTAAAAGCTAGAAAAGACATTTCTGGCCAGAAAAATTATTTTAAAGTTGTTTAAAGGGTGCAACGACCTGGACAGTGGCATGCCAGAGGGGGATCAAGGGCAAAAATGTATCTGAAAAATACATTGTTGACACAGCGCTGCGTTTTGTGCTGTAAAGGGCAGAAATCACACTACGTCACTCAGGTGATGTTTCTGGACACGGAATGTGAAAAAGCTCACACAGCTAGGTGGCACTTGGTTAAAGACTGGGCAAACAATGCCTGCAAGGGCAACGTATACAGTAGTGGATACGGTATATATTATTGCTGCTGTAAAAACATCACTCAGGTGATGTTTACGGACACGAATTATTATTGTTATTTAGACAGAATGTGAAAAAGCTCACACAGCTAGGTGGCACTTGCATACCTCCCAACTGTCCCTCTTTTGACCACTCAACCCCCTGTCCCTCTTTTGTACTGGAAAGTCCCTCTTTTCTCTGCACTGAACAGCCAGAAAAAAAAACAGTTTCTAACTTAATTGGCTTTTGGCAGAGAGCTCAGAACAGCTAACAGGTGCAAATAAGATACTTTGTAACAATTTTGACTCTGGTTGGTGCTGGTAGTGGTGAACTACTAGGAGGAGCAGCACACTAGGGATGTCGCGGACTGTTCGCCCGCGAACTAATTCGCGCGAACATCGGCTGTTCGCGTCCGCCGAATGTTCGCCAATTTGGGTTCGCCTTAGCTGGCGCTTATTTTTGACCTCTCACCCCAGACCAGCAGATACATGGCAGCCAATCAGGAAGCTCTCCCTCCTGGACCACCCCCACACCCCTGGACCACTCCCCTTCCATATATAAACTGAAGCCCTGCAGCGTTTTTTCATTCTGCCTGTGTGTGCTTGGAAGAGCTAGTGTAGGGAGAGAGCTGTTTAGTGATTTGAGGGACAGTTGATAGTAACTTTGCTGGCTAGTAATCTACTTGATACTGCTCTGTATTGTAGGGACAAAACTCTGCAGGGATTTGAGGGACAGTGAGTTTAGGTTAGTTAGCTTTGCTGACTAGTAATCTACCTTCTACTGCAGTGCTCTGTATGTAGCTGCTGTGGGCACTGCTTCTGATCTCATCTGCTGACTGCTGTAATAACCCAATAGTCCTTGTAAGGACTGCTTTTATTTTCTTTTTGTTTTTTTACTTTGCTACTATAAGAGCCCAGTGCTATTAGTCTAGCTGTGTTGGGGAGTGGGACTGGTGTGCTGCTCCTAGTAGTTCAGCACCAACCAGAGTAATTTTTTTTTTTTATTTATATATATTTTTTTTATTTTACTTATCTTACTGTTCTTTAACGTGTCCAGTGCTGTTTGCTGTTCTTCATAGTAGTGCACCAATAGTAGTGCACTTGCAGGCATTGTTTGCCCAGTGTGTTCTTCAAACAACTGCCACCTAGCTGTGTGAGCTTTTTCACATTCTGTCTAAATATCAATAATAATACCGTCTCCAGAAACACCACCTGAGTGACGTTTTCCAAGCAGCAATAATATATTCCGTATCCACTGCTGTAGTGTATACGTTGACCTTGCAGGCATTGTTTGCCCAGTGTGTTCTTCAAACAACTGCCACCTAGCTGTGTGAGCTTTTTCACATTCTGTCTAAATATCAATAATAATACCGTCTCCAGAAACATCACCTGAGTTGTTGTTGTTGTTTTAAAAAAAATGCCAGGCAAAGGCAGACTGCCACGCAGAGGCACTAGGGGCCGTGCTGCTATGCAATCCTGTGGCCCTAGGAAATTGCCCAGTTTTACAAAGGCAATTACCCTGAACTCCCAAAATGCTGAAGAGGTAGTTGACTGGCTTACACAGCACACCCCATCCTCTACCGTTTCTAACTTTGCCACAACATCCTCATCCTCCTCTGCTATGGGCACCCCACGTAACACTTCCTCCACCACCGGCGCCCCTTCTTCACTGGAGTCAGAGGAGTTATTTACACATTAGTTTCTTGAACTGAGTGATGAGCAACCATTATTGGCAGAAGAAGATGAAGGAGATGAGGACGTTACACCAGATATAATTCTGGCAGACAACACAACAGAGATGGACATAATGAGTGATGAGGAGGTCCCCGCTGCTGCTTCCTTCTGTGAGCTGTTAGAAGAAATTGATGCATCTGAGGAGAATGATGATGAGGAGATTGATGTTTTGTGGGTGCCCAGTAGAAGAGAGCAAGAGGAGGATAGTTCAGATGGAGAGACGGAGAGGCAGGAGGAGAATAAGACTTAGAAGAAGCAGAGAGGACAGCTCGCAGGGAACAGTAGGGCAACAACATGTATCGGCACCTGTGGTCAGCCGGCCAACGCACCCGCCATTGCCGCCAACTTCTACTGTTACCGCCAGATTGCCAGCTTCAAAAAGGTCAGCAGTGTGGGATTTTTTTAATGTGTGTGCCTCTGACAAAAGCGTTGTAATTTGCAATGAGTGCAGTCAGAAACTGAGTCTTGGGAAGCCCAACACCCACATAGGTACAACTTCTATGCGAAGTCACATGAACGGCAAGCACAAAGCACTATGGGAGCAACACCTCAAAGGCAGCAGACAAACTAAAAGCCACCCTCCTTCTGGTCCAGCATCTTACTGCTCTACCTCTGCTGTCCTTGACCCGTCTGAACCACCCTCCACTCCGCCTTCCACCTTGACCACCAGTTCCAAGTCATCTGCCCCCAGCCAAGTTTCTGTGAGGGCCATGTTTGAGCGTAAGAAGCTAATGTCTGCGAGTCACCCCCTTGCCCGGCGTCTGACAGCTGGCTTGTCTGCACTCTTAGCCCGCCAGCTTTTACCATACCAGCTGGTGGACTCTGAGGCCTTCCGCAAATTTGTAGCAATTGGGACACCGCAGTGGAAGGTACCCAGCCGCAATTTTTTTTCCAAGAAGGGAATACCACACCTGTACCACCATGTGCAGAGCCAAGTCACCGCATCTCTGTCACTTAGTGTTGGGGCAAAGGTCCATATGACTACTAACGCATGGTCCTCCAAGCATGGTCAGGGCAGGTATGTCACCTACACTGCCCACTGGGTGAACTTGCTTATGGCTGGGAAGCAGGGAATGCGTGGCTCAACAACAACAGTGGAGTTGGTGTCACCGCCACGGATTGCACGCGGTTCTGCCACCACCTCTACTCCTCCTTCGCTCTCTACCTCGTCTTCTTCCTCTGCTTCCTCCTCCTCTGCTGCTGGGTCCTCCTCCTCCACACCTGTGCACCCCCAGCTCCCCCTAGGCTATTCGACGTGCCAGGTACGCCGTTGCCGTTTCTGGAAAGCAGAAACCATACCGGATCTGTACTCCTGTCATCTCTGCAGTCACAGGCCGATCGTGGCTGACCCCACACCAACTGAAGATCAGAAAAGTGGTGTGTGACAACGGAAGCAATCTGTTGGCAGCACTGAGACTGGGCAATTTAACACATGTGCCCTGCATGGCACATGTTCTGAATTTAATAGTCCAACGTTTTGTCTCGAAGTACCCAGGATTCCAGGACATTCTCAGGCAGTCCAGGAAGGTGTCGGCCCATTTCAGACGTTCCTACACAGCCATGGCACGCCTTGCTGACATTCAGCAGCGGTACAACATGCCAGTCAGGCGTTTAATTTGCAACAGCCAGACTCGCTGGAATTCAACGCTCCTCATGTTTGAACGTCTGCTGCAACAACAAAGAGCCGTCAATGAATACCTGTTTGAACTGGGTGGTAGGACTGGATCTGCAGAGCTGGGGATTTTTTTCCCCCGTTACTGGGTGGTTATGCGCGATGCCTGCAGGCTCATGTGCCCTTTTGAAGAGGTTACAAACATGGTCAGTCGCACCGAAGGCACCATCAGCAACCTAATACCCTTTGCTTTCTTCCTGGAGCGTGCCGTGCGACGAGTGACAGATGAGGCTGTAGACCAGCGTGACGAGGAGCAGGAAGCGCACGATTTCTGGTCGGAATCACCAGAACGAGCCCAGGCACCTGCTGCTAGTGTAGGGAGAGAGCTGTTTAGTGATTTGAGGGACAGTTGATAGTAACTTTGCTGGCTAGTAATCTACTTGATACTGCTCTGTATTGTAGGGACAAAACTCTGCAGGGATTTGAGGGACAGTGAGTTTAGGTTAGTTAGCTTTGCTGACTAGTAATCTACCTTCTACTGCAGTGCTCTGTATGTAGCTGCTGTGGGCACTGCTTCTGATCTCATCTGCTGACTGCTGTAATAACCCAATAGTCCTTGTAAGGACTGCTTTTATTTTCTTTTTTGTTTTTTTACTTTGCTACTATAAGAGCCCAGTGCTATTAGTCTAGCTGTGTTGGGGAGTGGGACTGGTGTGCTGCTCCTAGTAGTTCAGCACCAACCAGAGTAATTTTTTTTTTTTATTTATATATATTTTTTTTATTTTACTTATCTTACTGTTCTTTAACGTGTCCAGTGCTGTTTGCTGTTCTTCATAGTAGTGCACCAATAGTAGTGCACTTGCAGGCATTGTTTGCCCAGTGTGTTCTTCAAACAACTGCCACCTAGCTGTGTGAGCTTTTTCACATTCTGTCTAAATATCAATAATAATACCGTCTCCAGAAACACCACCTGAGTGACGTTTTCCAAGCAGCAATAATATATTCCGTATCCACTGCTGTAGTGTATACGTTGACCTTGCAGGCATTGTTTGCCCAGTGTGTTCTTCAAACAACTGCCACCTAGCTGTGTGAGCTTTTTCACATTCTGTCTAAATATCAATAATAATACCGTCTCCAGAAACATCACCTGAGTTGTTGTTGTTGTTTTAAAAAAAATGCCAGGCAAAGGCAGACTGCCACGCAGAGGCACTAGGGGCCGTGCTGCTATGCAATCCTGTGGCCCTAGGAAATTGCCCAGTTTTACAAAGGCAATTACCCTGAACTCCCAAAATGCTGAAGAGGTAGTTGACTGGCTTACACAGCACACCCCATCCTCTACCGTTTCTAACTTTGCCACAACATCCTCATCCTCCTCTGCTATGGGCACCCCACGTAACACTTCCTCCACCACCGGCGCCCCTTCTTCACTGGAGTCAGAGGAGTTATTTACACATTAGTTTCTTGAACTGAGTGATGAGCAACCATTATTGGCAGAAGAAGATGAAGGAGATGAGGACGTTACACCAGATATAATTCTGGCAGACAACACAACAGAGATGGACATAATGAGTGATGAGGAGGTCCCCGCTGCTGCTTCCTTCTGTGAGCTGTTAGAAGAAATTGATGCATCTGAGGAGAATGATGATGAGGAGATTGATGTTTTGTGGGTGCCCAGTAGAAGAGAGCAAGAGGAGGATAGTTCAGATGGAGAGACGGAGAGGCAGGAGGAGAATAAGACTTAGAAGAAGCAGAGAGGACAGCTCGCAGGGAACAGTAGGGCAACAACATGTATCGGCACCTGTGGTCAGCCGGCCAACGCACCCGCCATTGCCGCCAACTTCTACTGTTACCGCCAGATTGCCAGCTTCAAAAAGGTCAGCAGTGTGGGATTTTTTTAATGTGTGTGCCTCTGACAAAAGCGTTGTAATTTGCAATGAGTGCAGTCAGAAACTGAGTCTTGGGAAGCCCAACACCCACATAGGTACAACTTCTATGCGAAGTCACATGAACGGCAAGCACAAAGCACTATGGGAGCAACACCTCAAAGGCAGCAGACAAACTAAAAGCCACCCTCCTTCTGGTCCAGCATCTTACTGCTCTACCTCTGCTGTCCTTGACCCGTCTGAACCACCCTCCACTCCGCCTTCCACCTTGACCACCAGTTCCAAGTCATCTGCCCCCAGCCAAGTTTCTGTGAGGGCCATGTTTGAGCGTAAGAAGCTAATGTCTGCGAGTCACCCCCTTGCCCGGCGTCTGACAGCTGGCTTGTCTGCACTCTTAGCCCGCCAGCTTTTACCATACCAGCTGGTGGACTCTGAGGCCTTCCGCAAATTTGTAGCAATTGGGACACCGCAGTGGAAGGTACCCAGCCGCAATTTTTTTTCCAAGAAGGGAATACCACACCTGTACCACCATGTGCAGAGCCAAGTCACCGCATCTCTGTCACTTAGTGTTGGGGCAAAGGTCCATATGACTACTAACGCATGGTCCTCCAAGCATGGTCAGGGCAGGTATGTCACCTACACTGCCCACTGGGTGAACTTGCTTATGGCTGGGAAGCAGGGAATGCGTGGCTCAACAACAACAGTGGAGTTGGTGTCACCGCCACGGATTGCACGCGGTTCTGCCACCACCTCTACTCCTCCTTCGCTCTCTACCTCGTCTTCTTCCTCTGCTTCCTCCTCCTCTGCTGCTGGGTCCTCCTCCTCCACACCTGTGCACCCCCAGCTCCCCCTAGGCTATTCGACGTGCCAGGTACGCCGTTGCCGTTTCTGGAAAGCAGAAACCATACCGGATCTGTACTCCTGTCATCTCTGCAGTCACAGGCCGATCGTGGCTGACCCCACACCAACTGAAGATCAGAAAAGTGGTGTGTGACAACGGAAGCAATCTGTTGGCAGCACTGAGACTGGGCAATTTAACACATGTGCCCTGCATGGCACATGTTCTGAATTTAATAGTCCAACGTTTTGTCTCGAAGTACCCAGGATTCCAGGACATTCTCAGGCAGTCCAGGAAGGTGTCGGCCCATTTCAGACGTTCCTACACAGCCATGGCACGCCTTGCTGACATTCAGCAGCGGTACAACATGCCAGTCAGGCGTTTAATTTGCAACAGCCAGACTCGCTGGAATTCAACGCTCCTCATGTTTGAACGTCTGCTGCAACAACAAAGAGCCGTCAATGAATACCTGTTTGAACTGGGTGGTAGGACTGGATCTGCAGAGCTGGGGATTTTTTTCCCCCGTTACTGGGTGGTTATGCGCGATGCCTGCAGGCTCATGTGCCCTTTTGAAGAGGTTACAAACATGGTCAGTCGCACCGAAGGCACCATCAGCAACCTAATACCCTTTGCTTTCTTCCTGGAGCGTGCCGTGCGACGAGTGACAGATGAGGCTGTAGACCAGCGTGACGAGGAGCAGGAAGCGCACGATTTCTGGTCGGAATCACCAGAACGAGCCCAGGCACCTGCTGCAACGCAGGGAGAGGTGTCAGAAGTGGAGTCAGAGGAGGAAGGTGGCTTTGTGGAGGAGGAGGACCAACAGGAGCAGGCTTCCCAGGGGGCTTGTGGTGACCTTTTGGGGACCCCTGGACTTGTACGTGGCTGGGGGGAGGAGACCGTGGATGATGTAGTCCTTGATAACGAGGAAGCGGAGATGGATACCTCTGCATCCAACCTTGTGAGAATGGGGTCTTTCATGCTGTCATGCCTGTTGAAGGACCCCCTGTAACGATCGCCGCCCGGAGCAGGCCCAGGAGCTCCGGGCGGCGCGTCCATCTTCGCCGGCGTCGCTCCCAAAATGGCGGCGCCCATGGCCGCCACGTGGGTAGCGGCGCCGGGCGATGACGTCAGCGCGCCGACGTCGGCGCAAGAGCGTCAATGACGTCAGAATGGCGCCAAATTTGAAAATAAAAACTCCAACTAGACGCCAGAATGGCGCCCAAGAATAGGATTACTTTCCTGAAGCATATCCTGGGTTTCCTGTGTGCCTTATTGCCTAATATTGTTCCTGCCTTGTATCCTGACCCTTTGCCTGGACTTTGGACTTTGATTGTATTCTGCCTGCCTGTGAACTCTTGCCTGATCCTGACTATTCTCCGTTTAACCCTTTGGATACCGCGACCTTGTTCCCTCAAGAGGGCTTCCTCCTTGATCCAGACAACCTCCCTGGAGGGAGCTCCCGGCTCCCTGACATTATTCTTGGGCCATGGATCCTTCTGAGGAAGCCACACCTCATGTCGGACGAGCGCTCCGCGGACTGGCATCCCGCATGGAGGACTACGAAAACCAGCAGGTTCGCATTGGGCAAGCACTCGATGTCCTGCTGGCTCAAGTGCTTTCTGCGTCCTCAACTGCTCCACCTACTGGGGATCCCCCCATGGCGGCAGCCCCCACGAACACAAGCTACCCGACAGGTGAGCCTCGCATTCCACCTCCCCCTCGTTTCAGTGGGGACCCACAAGCCTGCAGGGGATTTGCCACGCAATGCCAAATTCAATTTGAGTTCCAACCCACACAGTTTCCAAGCGAGCGTTCCAAGGTGGGGTATGTGATGTCTCGATTGGAAGGCAAGCCACTGGAGTGGGCAACGTCTCTTTGGGAGAAGAATTCCCCGCTGACTTTTGATGTTAAAGACTTTCTCCAAGCTTTTCGTATAGTCTTTGATGCTCCAGGTCGGGTTACGAACGCCCCTGCCCGTCTCTTGCAGCTCCGGCAAGGAAGCCGCAGTGTCAATGAGTATGCTATAGACTTCCGAACACTGATGGCGGAGACTTCCTGGTGTGATGACGCTTACAAGGCTGTATACTACCAAGGCCTATCCATCCGCATCAAAGATGATCTCGTCTCCAGAGAGACTCCTGACACCCTGGAAGGGTTGATCGCTCTATCCATTAAGGTGGACACTCGTCTCAGAGAGCACCAGGTGGAGAGAGAGCGCAGTAGACGATTTTCTCCCATGTTGGCCCCTCGCTTTCAAAGGCCGATTCTGCAAACACCCGCTGTTCCTGTGACCCATGTGTCGACGTCTCCCTTGGAGGAACCCATGCAAGTAGGAAAGACTCGCCTCTCCGAGCAGGAAAGACTCCGAAGACGTATGGCAGGTCTCTGTTTATACTGTGGTGGGCATTCCCATTTTGCCAACGCCTGTCCTGCCAAAGCCAAGAGTTTTGTACCCCGAGGTATGTCTCAGGTTTCTTATGTAGGGGGCATCACTCGAGGTTCTCTGGAGAAGTATCAAGAAAATTCACGCAGGCTTCTCCTTCCTTTGCAGATTCACCTGGCAAGTAAGTCTATCTTCGAAAGGGCCTTCCTCGACTCCGGAGCGGATGGCAATTTCATGGATGCCTTTTTTGCCGAACGCATGAAGATTCCTCTGCTTCCATTGTCTTCTCCCCTGCGAATTACTGCCATAGATGACAAACCCCTGGAGTTTGAATTCGTCACAAAGTTCACGGCGGAACTATCTGTACAAGTTGGGGCGCTGCATCAAGAAAAACTTTCATTCTTCATCATCCCCTGTCCTTCTACTCCAGTGATATTGGGTCTTCCATGGTTACGTCTGCATAACCCCACCATAGACTGGTCCACTGGGCAGATCTCTCGTTGGAGTTTATTTTGCCTGCAACATTGCCTTCCGCCAAAACCCCTCGAGAAGGTGAATGTCTCCTCTGCGGAATTAAAGACTTTGCCCTCCACTTACAAGGGATTTTCCGATGTGTTTTGTAAAAAGTCTGCAGAGTTCCTTCCCCCACATCGCTCCTACGACTGTCCGGTTGAACTCCTGCCTGGAGCTATGCCCCCCAGAGGGCGCACCTACCCTCTCTCTCCTGCAGAGACTACCGCTATGAAGGAGTACATCCAAGAAAATCTCCAGCGGGGGTTTATCCGCCCTTCTACCTCTCCTGCAGGGGCTGGGTTCTTCTTCGTGGAGAAGAAGGACGGAGGCCTTCGGCCTTGTATAGACTATCGGGGTCTGAATAAGATCACCGTGAAAAACAGATACCCTCTGCCCCTGATTGCCGAGCTCTTTGACCAGCTGAAAGGGGCCAAGATTTTCTCCAAGTTGGATCTCCGGGGGGCCTACAACCTCATTCGCATCCGGGAGGGTGACGAATGGAAGACGGCATTCAACACTCGGGATGGGCACTATGAATATCTCGTTATGCCCTTCGGCCTATGCAATGCCCCTGCCGTCTTCCAGGAGTTTGTGAATGATGTGTTCCGAGATCTCCTAGGAAGGTTCGTAGTCGTATACTTGGACGACATCCTGATCTTTTCCAAGGACCTTGAAAGTCATCGCTCCCAGGTGAAGGAGGTACTCTCTCGTTTGAGGAAGAACTCTCTCTTCGCCAAGTTGGAGAAGTGTGTTTTCGAGGTATCCAAGATCCCCTTCCTAGGATACATTATCTCTCCAGAGGGATTTGAGATGGACCCCGTGAAAGTGTCGGCCATCCAGGAGTGGCCTCTTCCACTGAGTACCAAAGCAATCCAGAGATTCATCGGATTTGCTAATTATTATCGACAGTTCATCCGGGGGTTCTCTTCCCGCATTGCACCTATCCTGGCCCTCATCCGTAAAGGGGGTAAACCCAGCCTGTGGCCTCCATCTGCTATAGAAGCCTTTCAGTCCTTGAAAGAGGCCTTCACGTCCGCTCCTGTTCTTCGACATCCCAATCCTGCACTACCCTTCTGCATCGAAGTTGATGCTTCTGAAGTCGGAGCCGGAGCTATCCTGTCTCAGAGACATTCCTCTGATGGAAAATTGCACCCCTGTGCGTTTTTCTCCAAGAAGTTCTCATCCGCAGAGCAGAACTATGACGTCAGGAATCGAGAACTCTTGGCAGTCAAGCTTGCCCTTGAAGAATGGCGTCACCTCCTGGAGGGTTCTGAAATTCCTGTCCAGATTTTCACTGATCACAAGAATCTGGAGTTCATACAGTCCCTCAAGAGGCTAAATCCCAGACAAGCCAGGTGGGCCCTTTTCTTTTCCCGATTTAACTTTGTTTTGACTTATCGCCCAGGTTCCAAAAATCTGAAGGCCGACGCCTTGTCTCGTAGCTTCACTCCGGTGGACCGTGACCCTGAGAGACAGGAACCAATCATTCCACCAGTCAAGATCATTGCCTCTCTGTATCCCCAATTTGCCGACCAGATTCTGGCTGGGCAGTCCTCGGCTCCTCAAGATACTCCGATTGGCATGGCCTTCGTCCCTCCAGAACTTCGCCTGGCCATCCTGCAACAAACCCACTGCTCCAGGCAAGCTGGACATCCTGGTTCGGCTAAGACCCTTGAACTCTTGAGTTGCCTAGTCTGGTGGCCTGATATCCGCAAGGATGTAAAGGACTTTGTGGCTGCTTGTAATGTCTGCGCCACTTCTAAGCCTAGCCATTCCCGCCCCAGTGGGTTGTTACAGCCTTTGCCGGTACCCTCTCGTCCATGGACGCACCTCTCTATGGACTTTATTGTCGAACTTCCTCCCTCCGGTGGGAATACTGTGATCTGGGTTGTTATTGATCGCTTCTCCAAAATGGCCCATTTCATCCCTCTGAAGAAGTTGCCCTCTGCGGTGGAGTTGTCCCAGCTTTTTATCCAGTACATCTTCCGCCTGCATGGTTTCCCAGTGGAGATCGTCTCCGATAGAGGCACCCAGTTTACTGCCAAGTTCTGGCGTTCCTTATGCAAAGACCTGGGAATTGTTCTTCAGTTTTCATCTGCATACCACCCGCAAACGAATGGGGCAGCTGAACGTGTCAACCAAGCCCTGGAGCAGTTCCTGAGGAACCACGTATCCCTCTGCCAGGATGACTGGTCTGATCTCCTCCCATGGGCGGAATTCGCTCATAATAATGCTTGTCATTCCTCTACAGGAAGGTCTCCGTTCATGTCGGTGTATGGTCAGCATCCTCAAGCTTTTCCCCAAGACTTTGTGCTATCTGACGTCCCGGCTGCTGACGACTCCGCAGCCCATATGTCTGCTATTTGGGCTGCGACCAAGTTGAACCTAGAGAAGAGTGCTCTTGTTCATAAGACTTTCGCGGATCGTCGTCGAAGATCCTCTCCTCTCTACAAGGTGGGTGATAATGTCTGGCTCTCTTCCAGGAATATCCGGTTGAAGATACCATCTCCCAAGTTGGGTCCAAAATTCGTGGGACCATTTCCCATCTTGGAGATAATCAACCCTGTGGCTGTCAGACTCCAGCTTCCACCAGAGATGAGAATCCCCAACGTGTTCCACGTGTCTCTGGTGAAACCCGCCATCACCAACCGGTTCTCTGGCGGTCAGTCTCCTCCTCCTGCCATCTCAGTGGAGGGTCAACTCGAGTACGAGGTGGAGAAAATCCTAGACTCCAGAATCTCCAGAGGGTCCCTTCAGTACCTCATTCAGTGGAAGGGCTTTGGCCCTGAAGAATGCTCCTGGGAAGGACACCGTGATGTTCACGCTCCTCGTCTGGTGAGGGAGTTCCATTCCAAGTTTCCCCAGAAGCCAAGTCCTGGTGGTCCAGAGGCCCCCCGTGAGGGGGGGGGTACTGTAACGATCGCCGCCCGGAGCAGGCCCAGGAGCTCCGGGCGGCGCGTCCATCTTCGCCGGCGTCGCTCCCAAAATGGCGGCGCCCATGGCCGCCACGTGGGTAGCGGCGCCGGGCGATGACGTCAGCGCGCCGACGTCGGCGCAAGAGCGTCAATGACGTCAGAATGGCGCCAAATTTGAAAATAAAAACTCCAACTAGACGCCAGAATGGCGCCCAAGAATAGGATTACTTTCCTGAAGCATATCCTGGGTTTCCTGTGTGCCTTATTGCCTAATATTGTTCCTGCCTTGTATCCTGACCCTTTGCCTGGACTTTGGACTTTGATTGTATTCTGCCTGCCTGTGAACTCTTGCCTGATCCTGACTATTCTCCGTTTAACCCTTTGGATACCGCGACCTTGTTCCCTCAAGAGGGCTTCCTCCTTGATCCAGACAACCTCCCTGGAGGGAGCTCCCGGCTCCCTGACACCCCCGTATCAAGAGGCTTAAGGAGAAGGACCTGTACTGGGTTGCAACGCTACTAGACCCTCGGTACAAGCATAAAGTGGCAGAAATGTTACCAACATACCACAAGTCTGAAAGGATGCTGCATTTACAAACCAGCCTGCAAAACATGTTGTACAATGCTTTTAAGGGTGATGTCACTTCAGGAACTCATCAACATTCCAGGGGCAGAGGTGCCAGTAATCCTAAGAAAAGGCACACTGGCACACAAGCTGTGAATGCAGGTGAACACCTTGCAAAGATTTATTACCGGAAGTGCAACGTTTCGGGGCAAGCCCCTTTGTCAAGCATCATATGCTTGACAAAGGGGCTTGCCCCGAAACGTTGCACTTCCGGTAATAAATCTTTGCAAGGTGTTCACCTGCATTCACAGCTTGTGTGCCAGTGTGCCTTTTCTTAGTATCAGATTTGAGGTTGCCGGTTACCTCTATCACTGTGCACCAAGGAAATTGGAATTATCTACACAGAACAGGTGTGCGTGAGCTACTACTACTTTGTGCCAGTAATCCTGCCACGAGCGCACCTGCAAGGACAATGCACTTTGGCCACTCTGTAACGTCAGACATGCAAAGATTTTTCAGTCCAAGGCAGCGCCAGAACCCTTCTGGATCCACCCTCAGAGAACGCCTCGACCGGCAGGTAGCGGACTACCTGGCATTAACTGCAGATATCGACACTCTGAGGAGCGATGAACCCCTGGACTACTGGGTGCGCAGGCTTGATCTGTGGCCAGAGCTGTCACAATTTGCCATGAACCTCTTGTCTTGCCCCACCTCAAGTGTCCTCTCAGAAAGGACCTTCAGTGCAGCAGGAGGGATTGTAACTGAGAAGAGAACTCGCCTAGGTCACAAAAGTGTGGATTACCTGACCTTTATTAAAATGAATGAGGCATGGATCTCGGAGGGTTACTGCACGCCGGAAGACTTGTTCTGACTCCCCATGCAGCTGTCCTTCTCTGCACGCCGCATGACTCCACACACAGCTGTCCTTTAGCGTCCTCCTCCCTCCGCCACCGTTACAAACTAGGGTGCAAACCCTACTGGTTTCATTTTAAGAAAAACTTTTTGGACAGGTAAATCCTGAGTTTTTCTGGCCTCTGTGCTTCAGTGGCTGCAACCAAAAAAATATATATTTTCAGCATTTATATGGCATATTTTTTCTGGCCTCTGTGCTTCAGTGGCTGCGACAATTTTTTTTTATATTTTTAGCATTTATATGGCATATTTTTTCTGGCCTCTGTGCTTCAGTGGCTGCGACAAAAAAAATTAATATTTTCAGCATTTATATGGCATATTTTTTCTGGCCTCTGTGCTTCAGTGGCTGCGACAAAAAAAACATAATTTTTCAGGAAAGTACACATGCCTAATTTTTCAGGGTTCTGCAACAGTGGCAAAATCGCATCTTTTATGGTCACCGCAGGTGATCAATAAAGTAGACCAAAACTGGGCCCACACTGCAGAATCAGTGTTTTTTGGTTCACTTCACTGTACATTGAATTACCTCTGCCTGACCGTGCACACAAGCACAGTGACTGCTAAACACACCACTACAGAAATATTGCCACCAACAGGACGAACATCCTGGAGGTGACAAGCAACTAGTAATTAAAAACTATTATTTGCTCACTTGACGGTATCATTCATTAAAGCTCTTTGCGTTTTTTTGCATTGCAGTAAGCGCCGCGTTTTGTCTTTGCGTGTGAACAGGCTGTAACCTTTACACGACTTGATTGGCATGTAGACGCCAGACGTTTTAAAGCAGTTTATTACACAAGTTTAGAAATGTAGTGTGATTTCTGCCCTTTACAGAACTCTGCAAGGATTTGATGGACATTTTAGGTTAGGTAGCTTTGCTGGCTAGTAATCTACTTTCTACTGCAGTGCTCTGTATGTAGCTGCTGTGGGCAGCTGTCCTGCTGCTGATCTCTCATCTGCTGACTGCTGCCTGTAACCCAATAGTCCTTGTAAGGACTGCTTTTATTTTCTTTTTTGTTTTTTTTACTTTGCTACTGTAAGAGCCCAGTGCTATTAGTCTAGCTGTGTTGGGGAGTGGGACTGGTGTGCTGCTCCTCCTAGTAGTTCACCACCACCAGCACCAACCAGAGTCAGAATTGTTACAAAGTATCTTATTTGCACCTGTTAGCTGTTCTGAGCTCTCTGCCAAAAGCTAATTAAGTTAGAAACAGTTTTTTTTTCTGGCTGTTCAGTGCAGAGAAAAGAGGGACGGGTGTGCTGCTCCTCCTAGTAGTTCACCACTACCAGCACCAACCAGAGTCAAAATTGTTACAAAGTATCTTATTTGCACCTGTTAGCTGTTCTAATATATTATTAGCTTATATTATTTTATATTAGCTTATATTAGCTTATATATTAGTTTATATATTATATTAGCTGTTCGGAATATATTATTGCTGCTTGAAAAACGTCACTCAGGTGGTGTTTCTGGAGACGGTATTATTATTGATATTTAGACAGAATGTGAAAAAGCTCACACAGCTAGGTGGCAGTTGTTTGAAGAACACACTGGGCAAACAATGCCTGCAAGGTCAACTTATACACTACAGCAGTGGATACGGAATATATTATTGCTGCTTCAAAAACGTCACTCAGGTGGTGTTTCTGGAGACGGTATTATTTTTGATATTTAGACAGAATGTGAAAAAGCTCACACAGCTAGGTGGCAGTTGTTTGAAGAACACACTGGGCAAACAATGCCTGCAAGGTCAACGTATACACTACAGCAGTGGATACGGAATATATTATTGCTGCTTGGAAAACGTCACTCAGGTGGTGTTTCTGGAGACGGTATTATTATTGATATTTAGACAGAATGTGAAAAAGCTCACACAGCTAGGTGGCAGTTGTTTGAAGAACACACTGGGCAAACAATGCCTGCAAGGTCAACGTATACACTACAGCAGTGGATACGGAATATATTATTGCTGCTTGAAAAACGTCACTCAGGTGGTGTTTCTGGAGACGGTATTATTATTGATATTTAGACAGAATGTGAAAAAGCTCACACAGCTAGGTGGCAGTTGTTTGAAGAACACACTGGGCAAACAATGCCTGCAAGTGCACTACTATTGGTGCACTACTATGAAGAACAGCAAACAGCACTGGACACGTTAAAGAACAGTAAGATAAGTAAAATAAAAAAAATATATATATATATATTAAAAAAAAAAAATTACTCTGGTTGGTGCTGAACTACTAGGAGCAGCACACCAGTCCCACTCCCCAACACAGCTAGACTAATAGCACTGGGCTCTTATAGTAGCAAAGTAAAAAAACAAAAAAGAAAATAAAAGCAGTCCTTACAAGGACTATTGGGTTATTACAGCAGTCAGCAGATGAGATCAGAAGCAGTGCCCACAGCAGCTACATACAGAGCACTGCAGTAGAAGGTAGATTACTAGTCAGCAAAGCTAACTAACCTAAACTCACTGTCCCTCAAATCCCTGCAGAGTTCTGTCCCTACAATACAGAGCAGTATCAAGTAGATTACTAGCCAGCAAAGTTACTATCAACTGTCCCTCAAATCACTAAACAGCTCTCTCCCTACACTAGCTCTTCCAAGCACACACAGGCAGAATGAAAAAACGCTGCAGGGCTTCAGTTTATATATGGAAGGGGAGTGGTCCAGCGGGTGTGGGGGTGGTCCAGGAGGGAGAGCTTCCTGATTGGCTGCCATGTATCTGCTGGTCTGGGGTGAGAGGTCAAAAATAAGCGCCAGCTAAGGCGAACCCAAATTGGCGAACGTCGCGCGACGTTCACGAACATTTCGGCGGACGCGAACAGCCGATGTTCGCGCGAATTAGTTCGCGGGCGAACAGTCCGCGACATCCCTAATGTCAGGATACCGCTGCTATAATTTATTAAATGAATGTGTTTTGTACTGCCTAGCAACTGATAGCTACTGTTCTGTTACTGACTGTGGGAATGACAAACCTGAAATTACTCCATTAATGATTTGCACTACAAGTGTTGAGGATCACTGCCTCTGTTTGCCAGTTCCACCGCCCATAGCCACAGAAGAATGTGTTCAGCTGCAGGACACACATTCTCTTCAGCTGAGGTTTATAGTTAAACACTTACTGAATGAGCATATCTGGTTTAGGCAATCCTAATCATATAACCTGTTAATAATAAACTGGCCAGTCTTAGTTCTTTTTAGTCTATTTTCATTCAATAATCATTTGTTGTATTTTACATCAAGAACAGTCTTTAAAATATTATATATATATCTTAATATTACATATATTTGTAATACAGAATCTTGTTAAATCAAAGGCAAACTTCCTTTGCCAGTTAAAACACTGCATTGTATAAAATGAAAATGTATGATTTTATACCAGCCTGATGAGCAATTAGTTCATTAATGTATTATATAGTTGCATAGGCAGTTGTCTTAACGAATGCAGTCTAATCTATATTATACTTTCTATCTGGACTATAAAGAAAATATACATCCCTTTTTTTTGTGATTTAGTTAACTTTTGAGAATATCTCTGCCACATATTTTATTGTGTATTGCTATATGTTTCAGAGAAGGTAAGCTTGAAAGTATTTAGCAGAACTACAGCTCTAGGCACTACCAATGGTGAAAAGGGTTGTTCGTCTTTGAGATAATGTTTAGTATGATGTAGAGAGGGATATTCTGATATTATTACGGTAGGTATGTTTTTTAGCATTTTACTTAGCAGCTTTCCAGTTTGCAGTTTCAGAAATCTGGTTGCTAGGGTACAAATTACCCTAGCAGCCATGCATTAATTTGAATAAGAGACTGATAGGTGATGACCTGAATAGAAACATGAGTAACAAAAAGTAGCAGTACCAACACATTTAAATACAAAAAAGAATGGTTGTGGGTGCACACCTGAGGCCAATTTCAAAAAGTCTAATTCCCTGTCTCAATGATTCAAGTAAAAATGCTAGTGCATATAGTTTTGAAACAGGGTTTTTTAGTTACAAAGTTATGATCATAAAATTGATAAGCCACCATACCACGTCAAGGTAAACCCCATACGGTGGTCCCTAACTTGTTTACTTTTAATCATAGTAAAATAGGTATCTTACCTCTCTTCTTAATAGCATTACTTCATGTGAACAACTCCTATGCCTTGGTTTTAAACTGTGTGCTAAATCCTCCCCCACCAACTGCTATGCGGCTTTTAAATGGGAGAGACTGCCTTCAGGCTAGATCCTCCCATGCCGCTAGCATTTTCGGCTTTTAAGGGAGAGTGATTGCACAAACCAAAGCAAATAATTAAAGGGACAATAGGACCACCAAAAATCTAAAAGGGTGGGTATGAGGGTGCAACAAACCACATGGAGCTTAGCCATAGCTCCCAGCAATTACAAATACAAAAAAGAATGGTTGTGGGTGCACACCTGAGGCCAATTTCAAAAAGTCTAATTCCCTGCAATCACTCTCCCTTAAAAGCCGAAAATGCTAGCGGCATGGGAGGATCTAGCCTGAAGGCAGTCTCTCCCATTTAAAAGCCGCATAGCAGTTGGCGGGGGAGGATTTAGCACACAGTTTAAAACCAAGGCATAGGAGTTGTTCACATGAAGTAATGCTATTAAGAAGAGAGGTAAGATACCTATTTTACTATGATTAAAGGTAAACAAGTTAGGGACCACCGTATGGGGTTTACCTTGACGTGGTATGGTGGCTTATCAATTTTATGATCATAACTTTGTAACTAAAAACCCCTGTTTCAAAACTATATGCACTAGCATTTTTACTTGAATCATTGAGACAGGGAATTAGACTTTTTGAAATTCGCCTCAGGTGTGCACCCACAACCATTCTTTTTTGTATTTCCAACACATTTAAAGCCTTACTGAGTATTTGTTGGTGTCGGTAACCCCCATTTAAAAGCTGGAAAGAGTCAGAAGAAAAAGGTAAATAATTGAAAAAATATAAATGAAGACCAACTGAAAAGTTATTTGAACTGGCCATTCTATAGTATTCTAAACGTTAACTTAAAGGTGAACCACCACTTTAAGCTACAAAGGTAACTCTGCTAGAACTGTAATATCTTTTGTTGCAAGCATCTAAGAAAAGAAAAGGCCATTTATGAATATTCAGTGCTACTGCTTTTTTTTTTTTTTGGAATCTGTGGAGTTACAGTGTACATGCTACAGGTGGCAGTGTGGCTAGATGAAATATAACGGCCAATAGTTTTGGGGAACTTTGGACAAAATTCCGTTATATTCCGTAGCTCTAAATGATATGGCAATCACTTCTCATTCAGATGCTAAATATAAAAAAATGGATTGGTTAGTTTAAGACTCAATTGTCAACAACTAATATGGCCACTCTCATACATACTGTATGAATGAATGGAAATCTCTAGAAAATACTGCACAGTAAGTCGTGTTATTATGAGACCACTTTGTTTTGCACAAATCTGTTGAGTGCAGCATTACTAGTTGCATAATACAGTATATTATTCCTTTTTCTCTTTGAGGTTTCCTGCAGCTGATTACTGTCACTGGTTGTGGTAATTGCTTTTAGTGTTTATGGTTTCTGATTCTGCAGTCAGTATTGGGCTCTTTTTTCGCTTTTATTGTATCTGTATCATTAGTATTATGTAAGCATGTGTAGCCTTGCAACAACAAAGCTGACTTCCTGCTGACTTCCTGAGCTTCTCTTTTGCCTCATTCACCAGCGACATTGTAGTTCAGAGGTGACGTAAGATTGCATAAGGTACATTGGTCTGCAATGTGTAGTTTCATTTTTGTATTTTCCTTTCCATCTGCAAGTCTTAAGGTGGCCATAGAGGCACCGATTGTATGAAATTAATTTTTGTATGATATTCTGTGCGTGCACGGTGGGAGACGAGCCGACAGATATCAGCAGAAGATTTTGATCGTGCTCCTTTGAAGGCATCCGTACATCGGCCATTGTTAGTGCTGGATTGTCAGATACAGGAAGAATCTTATTGTTTCTACCTGTATATTTGACGATTCAGCTCTACACGTGAGTATTGAAAATTAAATCTTTTCCAGCAAAGATCGTAATTGTTTCGTCTATGGCCACCATAATAATGATCACCTCTGTTTTGACGGAGCTAAGCTCCTTTTAAATGTGCTAAAGGGTACAAAATCACATTCCACAGAGACCATGCACAGAACACTTAAAGGAAAACTATACCCCCAAATTGAATACTTAAGCAACAGATAGTTTATATCAAATTGAATAACATATTAAAGAATCTTACCAAACTGGAATATATATTTACATAAATCTTGCCCTTTTACATCTCTTGCCTTGAACCACCATTTCGTGACTCTATCTGTCCTGCCTCAGAGATCACCTGACCAGAAATACTACAAGACTAACTGTAACAGGAAGAAGTGAGGAAGCAAAAGGCAGAACTCTGTCTGTTAATTGGCTCATGTGACCTTACATGTGGTTTGTATGTGTACACAGTGAATCTTACGATCTCAGGGGACGGCCCTTATTTTTTAAAATGGCAATTTTCTATTTATGATTACCCAATGGCACATACTACTAAAAAAGTATATTATTATGATAATGGTTCATTAACATGAAGCAGGGTTATACGCATGAGCTGCTTTACTCAGTATCTTTTAATAGAGACCTACATTGTTTGGGGGGTATAGTTTTCCTTTAAGAATGTATCACATTGCATAGTGTTGTCAGGTGCAAAGGAGCCCTATATTATTGCCTACTATTTGGCACAAGGTAAATACAGTGCTCCCTAAGGAGTGCACTGAAAAGCAAGTGGAGTAAATGCAACTCAGAATGTTCATGAGTACAGCCAGGTAGAATATAATATAATAAATTAGGAATGCATTAATTTGTGCTCAAACCTGCTTTTTAAAGGCATGTTAAACACAAAAAATGAAGGCAGGAAAAACGCCTGTGTTTAAGAGCCCTTGGACTCTAATGCAAGTTAGTGCATTTGAACGGGTTCAGCATGCATTTCCCCATATTAATATATTCTGAAGGTACATCAAACAGATAAAAATGTAGCAGAGATAGTAGAGGTAGCGAAACTGGACTAAATTGGATGTCACCATCTCCAGTAAAATGTTTCTTTGTTATATTTTACAGAAAACTCAGAGCAAGAAACATCTCACTTTAGTTTGAGTGGTGGCTTATTAACAATTGATGGCCTCTACGTTTTATCTGCTTTTGGCTATCCAAGGAATTTGTCATACAGCTAACCATCTTTATCTCACAAGGCAAGTCATGGGCAATGCACAAATTCTACTTTGCACTTCGGAAATAAACTGGTACCCCCCCCCCCCAGCATGCCCAGAAAAAGGTTGTTTTTATACTCTAGAAATATTAAGACCTATTGCTCCATTAATAAGTCTCCACTGTATGATCACATTTCATACCCTTAGGGTAGAAGGGAGTGTTTTCTTCTCACTGTCAGTGCATACTTTATGGATTTCTTGTTTTTTTGTGACTTAAACTGTTTTTATATTGTGATACCAGAGAGCAAAAAAAAGGGAAGGGTTCACTCACAGAAAGCTGTTGTATGTGTAACTCTATAACTTGAAGATTGGTACTTTAGCCATACTTAATAAGTCATTCTATTGTGTATGTGTACCTGTTAGTTTTCATAATTTATTTATGAACAAGTTCCAAGTTTGTATTGAGTTGTAATATCTAGATATAGTTTGTATTGAGTTGTAATATCTAGATATGTTTTAGATTATATTTCATCTTGTATTGGGGGCAGATATTTTATTATATATATTTTATATATATATAATATATATAAATATTTGTATTTGCATCCTAAAGGATCTGCTGCATTTGTTTCATCTAGTGCAATTACAGCATTCATCATTTGCCACCTAGTGTAAAGTAGGGAAAACCACTGCCTGGTTGCTAAGATAAACAAGACCTTAGTAACCAGCTGCTGAAATGCCAACTGGAGAGCAGCTAAAAAAAGAAGAAAAACCTGTTGCAAATTGTCTCAGATTGTTAATGTCTATGTCATTCAATAACATTAATTTAAAGGTAAACAAGTATAAAAGAGTCCTTTATGTATTCATCCGTGTGGGTGTGCTTCTCTACGCGCTGCAATCCCCGTGCTGGAGTGCCAAAGGTTAATAATACAAAAAGAGGTAGCCGGAGAGCACTTGATTCTTTAGTTAAAGGGTCATCTCTTTATTTGCAGACATTTACTGCACAACATGTTTCGGCTACAGGCACCTGATGAAGGCCTGTAAAGGTAAACAAGCCCTACAACATACAGTGTACAACACTGCTGTTCTTAACCACTTAGAACTTTCCATGACTTGCTGAGCCTTCAGTTGTTTGCACAGTTAAGTGGTCCATCGCTAATGCATCCTTGCGTTGTACCTTAAAGAAACAGTAACACCAAAAAAATGTAAGTATTTTAAATGAATGACAATATAATGTACTGCTGCCCTCCACTAGTAAAACTGGTGTGTTTTCTATAGAAAATTTGCTGTGTAGAGGTAGCCATTCAAGCACAGAATACTTAGTAGATAACAGATACGTTATGAAGAATCCTATTATATACAACAGTTCATTTGTTATCTACTGCGTGTCTTGTGCCTTTTCTCATTTTACAGCTTTGAATGGCTGCCCCATGGCTACACAGCAGCTTATACTATAAATTATTGTAGCGTTTCTGAAACAAACACACCAATTGTACAAGAGCAGGGCAACAGTACATTATATTATATACATTATACTTGCTGAGTAATCAATGAAGACGTTTCACTACTCATCCGAGCAGCTTCTTCAGTTCAACTGACTGGTGTGGGAAGTTCTCGACATATAAACTCTTCCACTAATCCAATCACAATGGCACATTGTAACTCTTCAAAGAGGTGACATCTGAAGAAACTCACAGAGGTGTTGATTCTGTGTAGTTGTGATAGGATTATCCAATGTATCATGCAACTCCTAGAAACTGGTGTTACTTGTGAAAGTTGCATGAATGGATGTGTGAAGTGTTCTGAAACCGCCGGGGTACAGATGTTAGAACAGCATTGTATGTAGCAGACAGGTGTTGTCGAAGGCCCCCCACCTTGACATGAATCGCCTCTTTCACGCCTCGTTCAAACCAGCTGCCTTCTTTATCCAAGATTTGGACCTTGCTATCTTCAAAGGAGTGTCCCTTGTCTTTTAGGTGTAGAAAGACAGCTGAGTTTTGCCCTGTAGTGTTCACCCTCCTATGCTGAGCAATTCGCTTGGTGAGCAGTTGTTTTGTCTCCCCAATGTATAGATCTGTGCACTCCTCGCTACACTGGACTCAGTGTACCACATTGCTTTGTTTTTCTTTTGGTGTTGGATCCTATGGGTGTACCAGTGGTGTTTGTTGAAAATCTTCCTGAGTTTCTCTGACACTCCAGCTACATATGGGATGACTATGTTTCGCCTACTATGTGTCTCCGGGCGGTTTTTTCTTTTGGTGTTCCTGTTGGGCTTGGTTGCTGCTGTTTTGACAAAGGCCCAGTCTGGGTAGCCACATGCTTTCAAAGTTCCTCTAAGATGTTTTTGCTCTTTGTCTTTGGACTCTGTATCAGTTGCCACAACTTCCACCCTGTGGTGCAGAGTTCTAATGACACCCAGTTTGTGTTCCAGCGGATGGTGCAAATCAAACAACAGATATTGATCCGTATGAGTGGGTTTCCTGTATACTTCAGTTTTCAAGTTACCCCCCTCTTGGATGCATATCAAACAGTCCAAAAAGGCAAGTTTGTTCTCGTGGACATCTTCCCTTGTGAATTTGATGATATTGTCCACTGAGTTAATGTGTTCTGTAAAGGCCACCACTTCATTGGATGTGTCATACACATACCTGAACCCTCCTTTCCACTTCCTCCATGTACAAGTTTGCTACAATGGGAGAGACTGGAGAACCCATTGCACAGCCATGTTTCTGTCTATAAAAAAGGTTCTTGTACTTGAAGTATGTGGTGTTAAGGCACAAATCTAGCAATAAACATACTTGGTTGGGACTGAACTTCGTTCTGCAGCTGAGGGTGTTATCTTGTTGCAGTCTCAGTTGCCTCTGTAGTAGGTATACATGTGAACAATGAAGTGACAGCATTTGATACCATTGTTTCTTCTGCCTCTAGTGTAATGCCATGAATCTTGGTTACAAACTCTTTGGCATTCTGGATATGATGCACTGTATTGCCTAGCAATGGGGCTAAGATGTTAGCCAAGAATAGCAGTGCTGTATGTCACTGAATTTATGCTGCTGACAATGGGTCTTAGTGAGGCTCCTTCTTTGTGTATCTTGGGGAGTCCATATAAACATGGTGTGGCTTCTCTGGGGTACATGCGGTGGTATAAAACTCGATCAATGGCTTTCTCTTTTTCAAGTTGTTGTAGGCAACCTATTACCTTTTTCTTGTAACCGCTGGTTGGGTCTTTCCTTAAGGATTCATATGTATTGCTATCACTGCTTAGTGTGGTTATCTTGCCAAGAACTTCCCACACCAGTCAGTTGAACTGAAGAAGCTGCTCTGATGAGTAGTGAAACATCTTCATTGATTACTCAGCAAGTCCAGTTGTTTTTAGATTTACCTATACTAGATATACCATGACCTGGATGAATGAAAATCTTCATAGTCTTTTATTCTGTAATTGTATGTAAAACAAATTGAATTAAATAACCTGCAGCCTTTTTTTTCTTATGTCAAGAATAGGATTCCATTTGTTTTCTCAAGTGTGAAGTACAACTGACAATTCTTCACAAGTTGTTAAGTATATTCTGAGTTACTCCCAAAGCTCTGTAAATGACAACAGCACAGAGCATGTGCAGTGAATTAGCAGAAAAGAAGATGAGGAGCTACTGGGGCATCTTTGGAGACACAGATCTTCCCTGCTAAAGGGCTGTGGTTGCCTTGGGCTGGTACAGAAGCCCAAAACATAATGTACAACATTTCTAGCTACTTCTTTAGTAAGGCTTTAGTTCTCCTCCACCATAACTTTCCTCTTCACTATGAGCTACAGCACAGCTTACCATATACAGTACATTATATTACAGTGAATGATACATTTCTCTGAAGTTTTTTACAAACATGCTATGATTGATCAGGTTTATTAAATAATTTTCTTAAAACATTTTGGAAACAACTCAGATTAAAAAATAAGTTAATTGGCTTACTGGACAATGAGAGGGTAAATTTTCAGCCAAATCTTTTGTGAAAAATGTGGTGATTATGTTTTGGGGTATCTCTTATTCTACTATACAACCCCACTAGTAGAGTACTATATGCCACTGGCATATATACATCTTTAAACAATGTACAGAGGAATTAGGTATATATCCAAACAAGATTGCTTAAATATTTGCATATATATGTATTACAATTATGGTCTGTGCAAAGTTAAAACTATTTTGACCTTTGGTGCTGTTGTTTGGCTGTAACACAATGTATGGACAATGGGGGAAGATGACATCATGTAAGAACTTTAGAGAGTTCACTTGGAAATGATCTCACCTCTATGAGTAACAAGGGTTTGTTATTCATGTATTTTTTAAAAAGCATAGTACAGACTGTAGGAATTGATGGCAATGTCATTGGTAAAGCCAAAACACTTCGGCCATTTCAAAGATCAAAATCAAACAAGATAAATTCAGATTTTAGAATTTCTGTTACCATGGTTTCACTGAATTTTAAGGCTGGATGACTGAGCAGCTTTCTCTTTTTTTAGGAGATGACTGCACGCAAGAAAATTATGTTTATTTAAAACAATGAAATTACAGATTTTAATAATAAAAAATATTTAACCCCCACACAACATTTAAGACACAAATTATATTATATGCTGGGTTTCCTGTAAAGCACAAAAACTCCTACACTAGCTTTAACCACTTCCCTTGATTCTACCACACCCAGCTCATGTGCACACAGAAGTAAGAGTTCATTCACTTGATGAAACAGCAATGAAACTACTGAATTACTATCACTTTCACACCCATTTTGGAATGTTTATGGCATCCCAGCCTGATCAGATTGTATAGTGCTAAACACTAGTTTTAACAATCATTTATTTTGGAGGCTTAATGTAAGAGTATCTTGTGGTCTAGTGGGGTTGGCGGGGTAGCCCAAGTTCCTCTTGTGGGGATGCCCACAGCTGTTGCTTCCTCCTTCGGTTTGACAAGCATGTTTTTAACTTGGCATTCGAGTGACATCATCACAGTGCGAAATTCAAATAGTTTAAGGGGCCTTGGCCAAGCATTCATTGCCCAATGTAGGTCTATTTATAATTGCTCCTGGGTGCACTTTCTAAATCTCCTATCTGTTTCTGACCTTTTCTAGTTTTCCACCTCTTCTGACCTCTGCCTGTTTATTGATCATTCTCTCAGATCATGTTTTTGTACTGTGTGACCTCATCTACGTTCCATCGGACTTAGTACTGCTCTGCCTGATCGGTATTGACCAGGCCTGTCCCTCGACCATATTCCTTGTTCTCAGTTCTTTCTGCACACGTTTGGGATCCCGTCTGAACTCTCTCCTTGCTCCTCTCCATATAAGACCTGGCGGCATCCGTGTAGCGGACGGCTGCTCCCAAAGGGAAAGGCAGCTATTATAGGCAGAATTGTGAACCGAGACCTAGGGCTTTGGGATACCTTAAGTAACACTTAGGCAGGGCCGGAACTAGGGAAGGCAGAAGAGGCACTTGCCTAGGGCGAAACGATGTGGGGCCGCTGGGCAGGTGCCTGATCAAGATTCTTCTGCCTACCCCTAGTCCGGATTAGCTCCCTTCTGCAGCACTTGCCTACCCCCTCTCTCCCCCTCCCCTGGCCTTACACTTTCCCTCCGTTGCCCTACCCCATGTTATGGTGTGTGTGCGCATGTACGCACGCACCCAAGGGGTGGGGTTAGGGTTGTCTAGGGTGCCCGGTCGGCTTGTCCCAGCCCTGCACTTAGGCTATGGCCACACAGACTAAAGGCTCCAGCTGTTGTCAGCCTGTGTATTTTTACAGGCTGAGAGAAGCGCATACCTCCCAACTGTCCAATTTTCTGTGGGATAGTCTCAGCAGCCCCAGGTTTTTTACCTAAATGTCCTGAGTTTCTGTTTGATCTCCTGCACTGACACCAGAAAAATAAATTTTGTCAGGGAGCCCAGAAGACTGAGTGGCTGCATTTTGATACATTTGTAACAAGTTAAGATAAGCAAAGAAACAATTGTAACTATTTAAGATAAGCAAGTCTCTTGGGAAAACTGTGACTCTGAGTTTAAAGAACAATTTCAGCTTCAATGGCAAAACTGAAAATAAACAAATAAACACGTAGTATTTCTGTGGTGTGTAGTTCTACTTTTTAAGCAATGGTCGTGAGTCCAGTTAAGCTCAAAAATTGTTGTTCAATTAAGTTATACACAGTGGTCGCATCCCAGAACACCCCTGTCCAAGGGTTATGCATCATTTGGTAAAGTAAATCAAAACCAAAAAATTGGGAGAGACCTACTGTTTAGTGAAAAAGTAGCCCAAGTAATATTTAAAAGTAAAAAATCTTTATTAGGACATGCTTTAGCCTAATCCGTTTCGTGCCGAGGGTGGGCACTTACTCATAGGCCTTTCCAAATTTTGTAAAATGAGCATGCTGTAGTCATAGTGTGCGTGGTCAAAAAAATCTTTGCTCTACTCACAGCTGATGTTTTTGTCCCTCTTTACATTTTCAAGTGTTGGGAGGTATGGAAATGGTTCTGTTCAGTGCTCCTGCTCCATTGATCTGAATCCAATCAGCCTGTCATGCCAGGGTGAGACACCCTCTGTGGCTCACCCTGGCACAACGGGTGCATCAATTCATGATAAAAGTATATCAGCAATCTGTGTCCCAATAATGCCAGAATTTAATAACACAGTGTCAGCAGCAGCAGTAGTTGACCCCAGCGATATATGACATATAGACCTCCTCTGGCACTGCAGTAGAATGGAGTGAGTGTGTGATTATTTTTATGACACAGTAACCCCTGACCGGAACAGTGACTCCAGTATATAAACATACATTATAGTACAATAACGCCCACTGACACTACAAACTTTCCTTGTGATCTTCTTTTGCTCCTGATTGCATGTGCTAGTGCTTCTCTCCCTCTGTGACCCCTGCCTGGACTCTGCTAGGCATCTGCAACCTCACTAGGGGGGGGATTGTGGATGCACACCTGAGGCCAATTTCAAAAAGTTTAAAGCCCTGTCTAAATGATTCAAGTAAATATGCAAGTGCATGTCATTTTGAAACAGGGTTTTTTTGTTACAAAGTTATGATCATAATATTGATAAGCCACCATACCACGTCAAGGTAAAACCCCACATGGTGGTCCCTAACTTATTTATCTCTTAATCATAGTAAAAAAGGAACACTACCTCTCTGTGTAGTATCTGCAACCTCACTGCCATTGGACATGGCAAAGTATACAGTATAGTCAAAAAACAAATTTCCCACTGTGATCAAACACACTTATCTGCAGTGCTTGAAATGGAATGGAAAAAGTGAAGGGATGCCCTGTGTGGTGAGCAGGGCTGCCATCAGAAATCATGGGGCCCTGCACAACAAAATTTAATGGGCCCCCCTTCTCCACCCATCAGTACCAAGGCTACACAGGCACGAGCTTGCTCCTATAAAAACTAAACGTTCTAGACCCAAACCACTTCAACCTTGGCATACTGCTCATACAAAAGCGCTCCAAAGACATTCACGTGCACTTGAGCGTCGCTGGCGCAAATCCCGTTCAGAATCAGACTTTTGGAGCTACAAATCTGCCCTGTGCTCCTTTAACACCAACCTCTAACAAGCCAAACAAACATACTTTACTTCACTCATTAACTCCCTTTCTAAAAAAACTGCACAACTTTTCTCCACCTTTAACACTCTCCTTTCCCCTTCTCCATGCACATCTGTCTCTGCTCAAGATATTGCTGAGCACTTCAAAAACAAAATTGACACTATCAGAAGGGACATTACACTACTCAACCCCCCTAGACTTCCACCACCCTCCCTCCACACTCCCCAGTCTCTCCTGTGCTCCTTCACCCCTGTCACTGATGAGGAAGTCTCAAAGCTTTTGGCCTCTTCTGACCTTACCACCTGCCCGCTTGATCCAATTCCCTCAAAACTTCTCCGCAATACCAATCCTTGTCTAATCAAAGCCTTAACTCACCTATTTAATCTTTCGCTCTCAACTGGACTGTTTCCTTCTCAACTAAAACATGCTCTTGTCACCTCCATTTTGAAAAAACCCTCTCTTGATCCCTCCAATCTTGACAACCTCTGACCTATCTCTCTGCTACCTTTTATCTCTAAACTACTCGAGCGCCTAGTCTACAACCGACTAACCTCATTCCTCTCTGACAATAACCTGCAATCTGACCCCCTACAATCTGGTTTTAAGCCACAACACTCCACGGAAACTGCCCTGACTCGACTAACTAATGACCTTTTAACCGCTAAAGCCAACAATCATTTCTCACTACTAATACTGCTTGATCTCTCAGCCGCATTTGACACTGTAGATCACCCTCTCCTCCTCCAGTCCCTCCAGTCACTTGGCCTTCGTGACACAGCCCTGTCCTGGTTCTCTTCTTACATCACCAATCGTTCCTTCAGTGTCTCCTACAATGGAGTATCATCTTCTCCCCTACCTCTTTCTGTTGGGAGTTCCTCAAGGCTCTGTCCTGGGACCATTACTATTCTCCCTCTATACTTCCTCCCTTGGCAAATTTATAAATTCGTATGGTTTCCACTACCACCTCTATGCTGACGATACTCAGATCTATCTCTCATCTCCTGATCTCAACCCAGAACTCCTAACTCGCGTCTCCTCCTGCCTGTCGCTATCTCTACCTGGATGTCGCAAGGATACCTTAAATTAAACCTCTCTAAAACTGAAATGGTTCTCTTTCCTCCAACTAACACCAGTAACATCCCCGAAGTATCCATCATAGTTAACAATTCCACTATCACCCCCTCTCCCCAGGCCCGGTGCCTTGGGGTTATCCTAGATTCTGCCCTGTCATTCACTCCTCATATCCAGTCACTTATTAAATCATGTCACTTCCACCTAAGGAACATATCCAAAATACGATCATTTATCACCCAAGACGCTGCCAAAATTCTTATTCACTCTCTCATCATATCACGTCTAGACTACTGTAACTCTCTTTTAATTGGCCTCCCCCTCCAGAGACTGTCACCTCTCCAGTCCATAATGAACACTGCTGCGAGGCTCATACACCTCAGCAACCGCTCCTCCTCTGCCTCGCCATTCTGTCAATCCTTGCACTGGCTTCCGTTACCTTTCAGAATCAAATTCAAATTAATGACACTGACTTTCAAAGCACTTCATAACTCTGCCCCACCCTACATCTCTGAACTCATCTCTATATACTCACCCAATCGCTTACTACGCTCCTCTACTGACCTGCTACTCAATTCTTCTCTCATTACCTCCTCACATGCTCGCATTCAAGACTTTGCAAGGGCTGCACCCCTCCTCTGGAACTCTCTCCCACGGTCTGTCCGACTTTCTCCCAACCTTTCTGCTTTCAAGAAATCTCTGAAAACACACTTCTTTCGAGAAGCCTACCCCCACTCTGCTTAACTACCAAACGCAACACCACATACAATACCACATTTCTCACCCACTTAATTCGATCTTGCCCACTCCCACACCTTGTGTATTACTCCCTTCCCTTTAGACTGTATGCCTATGCATAGGGCCTTCCTCACCTTTTTGTACCTGTATTGATTGTGATGTTTGTTACTCCATATATTCTATGTATGTAATTCATGTGATGTAGTTGTATAATCACATTTACTTTACAGTGCTCTGCAATATGTTGGCGCTATATAAATACATGTTAATAATAATAAAGTACTAAAACATTTAAGGCCCACCTACAAGTTAAAGAAAAAAATTGGTGGCCACGGAGCACCCCCTACAACAGTTAATAGAACAGTACGTTGTACTTCATTCAAACTAAGATGTAATTAATCCTTATTGGAGGAGAAACAATCCTATTTGGTTTATGAATAAATTATTTTTTAGTAGACTTAAAGAATATTGTCCCTTTTGTTGTTGGGTTTCTCTGCAATGACTACTGTGTCATGTATAAACAGAATTTATTCTAAGAACAAGAAATGTCAAACAAAGATATATTTAATTAAGCTGATCTTGAAATTACATTTCGTTGCTGCGGATTACACTGTCTGGTTTTTGCAAACATTGTAAGATTTAATCTCTCATGGCATATTGTTTTCATCATTCTTCTTCTGTCTTTTTAATAACCAGGATAGACTTCCTTGAATCTCTATTTGTGTTGATGTGATTTTATCTGAAGAAAAATGCCCCAAACAATGGAAAACAGATGCACAAAGGAATATTAATGAAAGGGCAGAGGACAGTGCATCCAAATAATTGCCTCCCGTTTCTTATTGCCAAGAAATGCTTAGAAACCGACAAATGACCTAAGTGTTGTTTAATTTAATGACTAACAACACATGAAGTTTTTCTGTATGTACTGTAACTATGCATATAGTGTGTGTATATATATATATATATATATATATATATATATATATATATATATATACACACCTACAAACATACAACCACTTGCATATACACCAACACAAATACAGATGCTTACACATGATACCCTCTATTGTATTAACAACTGGTGCACTACACAATGTGACTTTACACTTATGCAATTAATTTGCTTTCAAAGATGATTGTATAATACATTAATGTAGCTCTTCTGTTCTTTACTTGTTGATTATCTAAACTCTGCCTGGTACTCACAATAAAGGGACTGTATACAACTTATTCAACATAAGTGCAATGCATAGGAATTGTGCTAAATATACTTTTTGTCTGTTGTTTTAATCTTAAAATATCTGTTTTTTGAGCTAAAGAGAGTAAACAGTTACTGTATTCTTTGTCCCTGTGAATTTGATAATATGATCACCAGTGTACAGATAATCCCCTGCATACCGCTAACAAAACAATCAGAACAAAAGAACAGAGAGCATCTGTATATTGGTAACTACCCCTTTAAGAAAATAACAAAGTAAAGTATTTTTTAATATTTCATTGATAACCCTCTGTGGCTCATCCTGGCACAACGGGTGCATCATTTCATGATAAAAGTATATCAGCAATCTGTGTCCCAATAATGCCAGCATACAATAACACAGTGGCAGCAGCAGCAGTAGTTGACCCCAGCGATATATGACAAATAGACCTCCTCTGGCACTGCAGTTGAATGGAGTGAGTGTGTGATTAATTTTATGACACAGTAACCCCTGACTGGAACAGTGACTCCAGTATATAAACATATTTTATAGTACAATAATGGCCACTGATACTACAAACTTTACTTGTGATCTTCTTTTGCTCCTGATTGCATGTGATAGTTCTTCTCTCCCTCTGTGACCCCTGCCTGGACTCTGCTAGGCATCTGCAACCTCACTGCCATTGGACAGGGCAAAGTATATAGTCAAAAAACTAATTTCCCACTGTGATCAAACACACTTATCTGCAGTGCTTGAAATGGAGTGAAAATGTGAAGGGATGCTCTGTGTGGTGAGCGTAGCGTGGCATGCTAAAACAAGCCCCTCCCACAACCATAAGCCACACTAGAGTTGCCACCGGTCCAAATTAGGAAAATCGGGTAGGATTCCCCATGATTGACACGGTGCTCGACCAATCACATAGTCATAGCCACGCCCCCTGATGTCACAGCCCACCCCCTGCCATGTCACAGCCCCGCCCTCTGCCCAGTCTCCACCGGCAGTAAAGGTGGCAACCCTAAGCCACACCCATTGTTATAATAAGCCTCACACACCAATACTTTATGGTTTCACCCACTTTAAAGCAAAGCCATTTTGTTATTTCGATTTTAGTATTTCCTTCTAAAGCACAGTTTGATGCCCAGTATATAGATTTACCTAAGTATGTGACCTGTAAGGACCCCAAAATGAAAATTGTGCATATGACTTTTCTTTGCTGCTAATTCAGCTTCTGCAAACACAGCATCTTGCCTGTTTATTGTGTGTCATAACATAACCCCATCATATTCTATATTACCCAAGATTATTTCATATATCTCTCACTATTACTCAATCTGCTGCTGTTTACTACCTTCATTTTCTCTTTTTTATTGCCCCTGTCTTCTTCTTCTCTCCTTTTCTCTATAACCCTCTATGATGCCTCCACCTTCTTTATCTGTTTAACACAACTCTAGCTCTTCTATGCTTCTCTCCTAGGATATTTCCTCTCCTTTTATCTTATATATATTTAACTATATTATATTTATCCTCTGCATTTTATTTGCATGCAGGAGTGGAGAGGAGCAAAAGAAAGTCCTGGGATTCAAAACTAAGTGGCACATTTACGAAGGGTCGAAGTGAATTCGAAGTGAATATTCAAATTCAAAAACTTCGAATTTCGAAGTAATTTTTGGGTACTTTGACCATCGAATAGGTCAAATTCGACTTTGATTCGAAGTGAAAATGTTTTAACTATTTGACCATTCGATAATCGAAGTACTGTCTCTTTAAAAAAAACTTTGACTTCGACACTTCACCACCTTAAACCTGCCAAATTGCTATGTTAGCCTATGGGAACCTCTTAGAACCTATAGGCAGTATTTGGCTAAGTTTTGAGAAGTCGAAGGATTTTTTTGTAAAATCGTAAGTCATTCATTCGATTCGAAGTACTATTATTATTAACATGTATTTATATAGCGCCAACTTATTGCGTAGCACTGTAAGTACGATCGTACTATGATCGTGCGATCTTAAAAATCCTTCGACTTCGAATGTCATACTATCCTATTCGATGGTTGAATTTCGAAGTTTTTATCACTTCGAAATTTCAACGTTTTTTTCACTTTGAAAATCGACCCTTGATAAATCTGCCCCTAACTCTTGCATCCCCACTGAGGGGATGCTATTTCACAAAAATAAAGAAGTGAAGGGGTAGCATCCCTTTGCATCTCCCTCCAATTCCAATTTCTGGTATGCAATATTGCTGTATCCTACCCAGCAAGATACAAATTACCCGAAAATAATAGCAGCAGGATGGCATCCCATCCCACATTAATTGATGAAAAGGTCCATAAAAATGTAAAATGGTGTCTTCTGTTTATTGATTTTGCCTTTCTGTCACTATGTACAAATTGGCACCGACACATCGCATATGAATTAAATATTGTAACTTATTAATATTATGCTGCAAGGAACTATCTGCAATGTACATGGCTAACGTTTTTGAAACATTTCCCTTTTAATCTGTCACTTGCTTTTCCTGCCCAATACAATTGAGAAAAAAAACTATATAACTCATTCCCATCAATTACATTTAATATGATTGACTAACTGTACCAATATTATAAACTGCAACATATAATTGTAACACTTTGAACTGTTGTCATAAAGAATAGGCATTTTTTTGAATAATGTATTCTGCCAATTTATGGTATTGTTTTATTATATTTAACAGAGATTTTGTTAATAAAAATAAAAATTGAAATCCATTCTAACTCATACATGTATTCAGTGTTCAGGTAATACAGTATATAATGACTACGTTTATTCTTGAGCTTTTGAGTGTAATGCCTGCAATCACTGCAGCAAGTGATGTGATTAAAGCTGGCCACAGATGTTGAGATTTTTAAAAGATCCGATCGTCATCGTGAGCCAACGATTATCTCGGAACGATTGTACGAATTGTCCATCAACTAAAAAGACAAATTTGCCAGGAAAACAAAGGGGAGCTGCCTGTTTGGCCCTGCAGACATAGATAGATTGCACTGGCCGATCAATTTCCTGACAGATGTCGGCCGAAAAATCGTAAGATGTTTGATCGTTCGAATCCCACTAACCGCACAATAATTTCGAAGGATTGGTCGGACTTCGCTAAAATTGGTCGTTCGGCAAGAGAAATCTTTGCATCTATGGGGAGCTTAATAGTCTGACTGCAATTGGTTGCTAAAAAAATTACATTTTCTCACTGTAATTTCTGAATCCTTAAAGGGGAACTATTGCAAAAATGACAATTTAATATTAGCGTCAGCATACTGAAATAAGAAACTTTCTAAATACAATCAATTAAAAATTCTGTACCGTTTCTGAAATAATCAAGTTTATCTTCACTATTCCTCTCTCAGCATCTGTTTCTCCTCATTCTGTCTTCATTCAGGAGTTGGGTGTTGGACGAATGATCCAATATATCTTACAGGGGGGCTCCTTTTGCCTATAAAAAGATGTATTAGAGCTCACTCTATTAAAATCACCAGACATCATGTCTCTCTAGATGCAGAATTTGTGCAAAAGGCAGTTGTTTTGTTAGATTATGTTTGTACTGCAATCAGTTATTTGAGTGAGCTCTAATTCATCTGCTAGGAAAGGAAGCCCCCCCCCCCTATAAGATATATTGGATCTAACTGTCAATGAATATCTGACACCCAACTGCTGCAAGAAGACAGAATGAAGAGAAATAGATGCTGCGAGAGGAATAGTTAACATAAACTTTATTATTTCACAAACGATGCAGAATATTTAATTGATTATATTTAGAAAGTTTCTTATTGGAGGATGATGAAGCTTATATTAAATTTTAATTTTCGTGATCTTCCCCTTTAAATGTTCAGCAGTGCTGAGTGATGAATATGATAGGCATGTGAGATAGACACTTTCGAAATAAAAAAGCTGAGGACCACTGGCCTTGTGTGCTTAGACTTGGGTATAATCATTAATTTCTTCCCTGCCGATTCTGGCTCCTCTTCAAGGTTAAACATTTTATATGCGGGTAGAACTACACGGACGATTTCTGTGCGCTTCTGTCGGATCCGACGCTGGGCGACAAAGGCCAGTGTCAAGTCGGATGCAAAGGGAAACAAGGTAAGTAATACAAAAGTCGGATGATGTCGCAGCATTCGTCTGACGGGACTGTCGGATGCAGACGCAGCATTTTGTTGCAGCGCGTTGGATCGCAACGAAAACGTCCATGTAGTCCTACCAGTAGTTGAACATTAGAGGAGAAAAGGCTGCTTGGATTGCTGTGAGCCTTTGTTCGGTTGGTTCAAGGCAAATCGGTTCAACCAGAACTTCTGATTACATTTTTGGTGTCAGGAAGAAAATTTTGGTTTGCCTGTAGTGAAGTCAATTTGACAAGGGTTAATGGTGGGATTTTCATGTGACTTGTTATAGAATAGCAGGTTCTGTTGGTTGAAAAAAATACTGTCCTTACTGTATTTTTACATTTCCTATTAATAACTGCCAGCAAACATGAGTTTTAGGGTAAGGCCACACTAGGAGATTTGGGGAGATTTTGTCGCCTGGCGACTAATCGCCTCGTCTTTTGAGCGACTATCTCCCCGAACTGCCTCAGCGTTTTCCCCATAGGCTACAATGAAAAGTCGCCTGTGCTAATGCACACACCGCGATGCGGTTTCTATAGTTGCCCGAAGTTGCCTCACTGAGGCAACCTTGGGCGACTATTGAAAACGCATTGTCGCGTGTGCATTAGCGCAAAAGACGAGGCGATTAGTTGCCAGGCGAAAACATCTCCCTGAATCTCCTCCTGTGGACTAGCCCTTACCAGATAGGCAGGTAGAATAGCGTGTATATGGACTAACACATGGCAGTGCAGCTTGTGGGGCCCTCCAGCTGCTAAAATGTATTTGCTCTGACTTGGTGACATTGTGTGTGAATTGCAGCGGGTCCAAGTAAATTGTTCTCAGGGTGAATAACCAGGAAGCAGAGGTCAGAGCCCTCAGTAATGTAAAGCAATGGAAATGTAGTGTCAGGGAGTGCAAGAAGTTTGAATAGTGCTGTTTGCCTCATGGGGCCACATCTGCTGCTGCTGCTGGTGGAACAATTATACAGCTCAAGGCTGCAGATAAAAGTGACGCCGTATAAATAGACTTGACTCTTCCCTTTTCCTCACATTGTTATCTATTTTTACCAGATTCCCTCCCGCCCTCTCACATTGTCTATGGTACATGATGTTTTTCGGATGGAGACAAGAGGCAGCTCCTCAGGCTCAAGTCAAGAGCACAAACCCCCTCCTTTTTGTTTGGTGGCGGGAGCTGTGAGAGGGTGGGGGGAGCAGTGTGCGTCACTCTCAGGCTGTGAAAACATCTGCGCCGGCGGCGTCCCTCAGCAGCAGCAGCAGCACTAGGAGAAGCCGGAGTGTGGGAAGGGGGAGGCAGTTGTTCGGCAGCAGCATCTCCAGGCACAGGAAAGCGGGTTATGATTGCAATGGCCGTGCTGCTTGGAGCATGACCAGTCTGGATCTCGGTAAGTGTATGGGGGGGGGATTCATGTTCCCAGTACGAATCGGACCAAAAGTCCTGGATGTTGGTGTACTTGGTACTCTCCACACCACCCTGTTCATCACTTCCTTGCTGGTGCCTGCGGGAGCTGTACATGAGGAGCCCAGTGGGGATTTTCCAGTAAAGTGATAGCCGGGCCTTTAGCCCACGTGCTTTTGTGCTCTTACAGTAAGTGACCGTGGGACCTTGGTCTCAGCTTCCCTCCCATAAGCTGCTGCTGATTCCCTGATCCCACAACGTCCTCACGTACTGTGTCACCTTGCAGCCACTGCACCCATCTACTCTGGCCACACATGTTTGTATCCCTTCAATGCATTTATAAACCCAACATTAATGACTGGGGAATAATGTTATAGCTATTGCTGACAATACTTACAGTTCTAGTCTGAACAGTGGGTCCATACTGTGTATATAATATGTTTAACTTACATTTCATCTGATAATAACACATATATAGAGTAGAACCCCCATTTTACGTTTTTCAGGGGACCAGAAAAAAATGGTGTAAAATCTAGGAAAATGTATTATGCATAATATTTAGGTGGGACCATGAAACAATAGGGATGCACCGAATCCAGAATTCGGTTCGGGATTCGGACATTTTCAGCAGGATTCGGCCGAAATCCTTCTGCCCAGCCGAACCGAATCCAAATCCTAATTTGCCTATGCAAATAAGGGCGGGAGGGAAATCGCGCGACTTGTCACAAAACAAGGAAGTAAAAAGATATGCATATGCAAATTAGGATTAGGGTTGGGTATTCGGCCGAATCTTTTGCGAAGGATTCTAGGGTTCGGCCTGATCCAAATGAGTGGATTCGGTGCATCCCTACAAAACTACAATGTAAAATGAGGGGAAACTTAAAATCCGGGGATGTAAAATGGGGGTTGTACTGTATAGATCAAGCACCCCCTATAAGTAGCCCCTTTTAAACACCATATTCGGTAGATTACGAGCAGGCACCAACGTCTAAACTCCCACTTCCCAAGAGAACTGAAACACTTGTGTTAGCTCAAAAGCAGGTACATTTCCAGGGATAGCCATTTTTATTAGGGTCCATGGGACTTATGGCCAAGTGGGAAATGTGAATTCTTCCAAAGCTACAAAATAGAAGGGATGAATGAAAGGACTAAAGAAGCTGTGCCTGCTTCCCAGAGCTTACAGTCTAAATCTCTGGGTTGTGGGAAGAAGCTAAAAACAACCTTGTTAAAAGAAAGGGAATTTAAAAAAAACAAGCAAATGTTTGCAAACGTTTTTTTTGTATTTCTTTTGGGAATGCAGTAAAAAAAAAAAAAAGATTCTCAATTTTAGCTCATATTGTTAAATAGTTTTTTTTTTGTTATTGCAATATCTAATGTTTATCACATTCTTCCTAAAATGCTGTCTCCAAACATTCTGCATTCTTTTACCTCTGTGCTTTCTGCCATTTGTGTATGTGCAATCCAAATTTGCAGGAAAAAGACCCAAAGCATGCGTACCACGCTCCTAATTAGCAATTTTACAGTTTAGGAATAGAACTGTTTTCATGTGGGGCAGGTTTGCACACATTATTTAGGATAATTGCTTTGGAGAATACCATGACAGTAAATATTCTCTATGAGCTTTGACACATTATACAGGTATGTGATCCATTATCTGGAAACCTGTTATCCAGGAAGCTCTGAATTACAGGTAACCCCTTCCATTTTATCCAGTTACTCAAATTTTCAAAATTATTTCCTTTTTCTTAAAAAAAAAAGCAGTACTTTTTACTTGATTCAAACTAAGATATAATTCATCCTTATTGGAGGCAAACCAAGCCTACTGGTTTTATTTAACATTTAAATGATTTTCTTTTTAGCACACAGTTACATACATAGCTACATCAGGTTGAAAAAAGACCAAGGTCCATCAAGTTCAACCCCTCCAAATGCAACCCATCATCCATACATACACACACTGGCACTGACCTCTCCTTACACTCACATAAATTATTTATACCTATATCTATACTAACTATAGATTTTATCACAATAGCCTTGGAAATTATGCTTGTCCAAGAAATCATCCAAGCAACTATTAAAGGGGTTGAGGTAACTTTTAGTTTGATGTAGAGAGTTGAATTCTGATTTGAGATTAGTTTAAATTTTTTATTATTTGTGGTTTTTGTTATTTAGCTTTTTATTAAGCGATCTGGTTGCTAGGGTCCAAATTGCCCTACCAACTATCCACTGATTTGAATAAGACACTGAATAGAAAAGATGAGTAATAAAACGTAACAATAACAATACATTTGTAGCCTATGGGTAAGGCCACACTGGGCGTTTTGGGGAGATTTGGTCGCCTGGCGACTAATGGCCTCGTCTTTGCAGCAACGCCTTCCCTCGCTCTTTGCGGCAACGCCTTCCCTCACTCTGCCCCAGCTAAAATGAAAAAAAAAAACGCCGGCGCTAATCACACGCGGCGATTCGTTTTCTGAAGTCGCCCAAAGTATCCTCGTTAGGCAACTTCGGAAAAAGAACCACCGCGTGTGATTAGCGATATCGTTTTTTTCTTTTAGCCGGCGCAGAGTGAGGAAAGGCGTTTGGGGAGATTGGTCACTGCAAAGACGATGCGATTAGTCGCCAGGCGACCAAATCTCCCCAAAACGCCCAGTGTGGCCTTACCCTTACAAAGCATTTGTTTTTTAGATTAGGTTATGGGCTCCCCATTTGAAAGCTGGAGAGGGTGAAAAGAAGAAGGCAAATAATAAAAAAAACTATTGCAAAATAAATAATGAAGACCAATTGAAAAGGTGCTTAGAATTATCCATTCTATAACATACTAAAAGTTAACTTAAAGGTGAAACACCCCTTTAAGGTATGGTGATCCAAATTATGTTAGGATCCGTTATAGGGAGAACCCCAGGTTTTAAGTATTCTGGATAACAGGTCCTATACCTTTATTCAAAATTAATGGGCTATCTTAATTTAATATATTATATATATGTACAACAATTTTTCTTATATGGGCATGAAAAGAACAGCGCTCTTTGCTCCTGTACAGGAGTGTTGATTTGGAGATTTCTAGAGACGCATGGGCAATACACTATATTGTGTAGCTCTGGTACCACAGAAGTTTTGTATTTCTAGAACCTAACAGGTCTTCTCCAATCAGGGGGGCATTTTATGAGCATTTCAACCCACCACAGCTTTTTAAATACAGTATATGCATCTTTACTTGTCTTTGTACAATATAACCTTGATGTCTTGCAAACACAAAATGGATACCACTATTTCTCATGGATGTGTTTGATTGCATAAAGTATATAAAACGTGAATAAAATTAATTTGCTTGGCTCTAGCTCTTATCACAGTTTATCTCTCCTACCACTGTGATTAGATATTAAAGCGATTAAGTGATGTTCCAGCTCTCTTCTGTAACCGCATTTACAGGCACTTATGATGGAGATGAGGTTTTTTTGACTGCAATCATTAGAAAGGTTCCTGCTGTGAATCAATATATTACTCAAGTTCATCCACAAAAACCACTAAACAATCTGCTGTACTGAATTAGGGTATCTATAATCTTATGGATTCTTTTATTTATCAGAGCACTAGACTGCTTTCCATGGTGCATGCAGCCATTTAGGTGCAGGTATGGGACCTTTTATCCTGAATGCTTGGATGAGGGATTGTGCTGTAATTTGGATCACCATGCCCTAAGTGTATTTAAAATCATTTAAACATTAAGTAAACCTAATAGGACTGTTTTGCCTCCAAAAAGTATTTATTATATATTAGATGGGATCCAGTACAAGGTACCATTTTATTTTTACAGAGAAAAACAAAATCACTTTTAAAAATGAGAATTATTTTCTTAAAATGGAGTCTATGAGAGATGACCTTTCCGTAATTCGTAACTTTCTGGATTTCGATTTTCTTGATAACGAATCCCATACTTGAAAAAAAAAATGAAAACCAACATCAAATTATTCAGAATATCAATGTCTATCTCAGACATGGAGAGATACTGACACCAGAAAATAACCTTTTTTTTGTATTTGTCATAACATTGTTTTTGAATGCTAGTTATAATTTTGCTGTAAAAGTTTTTGTGTGATGCTTTTACATTACCTTACTTGCCCCTGTGTTCCTCTAGGAGGGGGCTGCCATATTTGTGCACCAGTAGTCTCTTAGCATTAGAAACTGACAGGCTGAGAACAGACAGTCAGGTTTAGGAACTTCAAGTAGCAATTACTTACAAAATCAGAACTGTTAGCGAAAAACGATCAGCATGACCCATGTAATGTAGATTAATATTTTAAAAAGAAATTTTTTTGTGTCAGTATCACTTGAAGCAGCAGTGTCCAACTTATGGTGCACTTACTTAACTGGGAAAACTTGCATAGTCGTTAGTAACTGGGGAAAGTGTAGTCATTAGTAGCTACAACACCAAACCATATGGATCGTGCAACTGAAATATAGGTTTTGTTGCGTAATGTTTAAAAGTACATAAAGCCATCTGGCATTTGATGGGGAAGCAAGTTTCTTGGCAGAAACGGGCATTTTGTTGCAAGAGAGGCAGTGTTGTACATGACAGTAGGCCATATTTTCCCCAAGAATCTGAAATTTGTCTGCTTCTACATGCTTCCCAAAGTCCACATAGAGGGAAACCCGGGAAGGCCAATTATATTAGGAACAAGTATATTGACTGAACACATCTCAGGTTGGGTGGAAAATATCCTTAAGCCTCTGGTCAGAAGGGCACCAAGCTACATTCAGGACACCACAGATCTCCTGAACAAACTTGCCGCTATGGGACATTTGCCAGAGGGGTGGAGTCCCAATACACAAATATCCCTCATAATGATAGAATTCTGGCATGTCAGATGCACCTGCAGCAGCACAACATACCAGAACCAGTTATGTGGATGGTGGAGTTTACCCTCACTCAACAGGTTTTCATTTGGCCAGGGCATGTACTTGCAGCAGATGGGAAACAATGGGCTGCCGATTTGCACCCCAGTATACCAGTCTTTTCATGGCTAAATTGGAGGAGGTGTTCATGTCAACCTCTGATACCAAATTTATGGATTACCTTCGCTACATTGATGATAATCTGAACAGCAAGTGAAGAGTACCTCCTATCTTTCCATAGGAACTACAGCTCCTTCCATCCGCCATTAAATTAAAACTTAACTTCTCCAAACAGTTGGCCATATTTACCCCAAGAATCTGAAATTAGTCTGCTTCTACATGCTTCCCAAAGTCCACATAGAGGGAAACCCAGGAAGGCCAATTATTTTAGGAACAAGTACATTGACTGAACACATCTCAGGTTGGGTGGAAAATATCCTTAAGCCTCTGGTCAGAAGGGCACCAAGCTACATTCAGGACACCACAGATCTCCTGAACAAACTTGCTGCTATGGGACATTTGCCAGAGGGGTGGAGTCCCTATACACAAATATCCCTCATAATGATAGAATTCTGGCATGTGAGTTGCACCTGCAGCAGCACAACATACCAGAACCAGTTATGTGGATGGTGGAGTTTACCCTCACTCAACACATTTTCATTTGGCCAGGGCATGTACTTGCAGCAGATGGGGACAGCAATGGGCTGCTGACTTGCACCCCAGTATACCAGTCTTTTCATGGCTAAATTGGAGGAGGTGTTCATGTCAATTTGTGATACCAAATTTATGGATTACCTCCGCTACATTGATGATAATCTGAACAGCAAGTGAAGAGTACCTCCTATCTTTCCAAAGGAACTACAGCTCCTTCCACCCCACCATTAAATTAAAACTTAGCTTCTCCAAACCAGAAATCAATTTCCTAGATGCTAAAATTCATATAAAAAACAATACCCTTGCAACATCCATTTACCGAAAACCCACAGACAGATGCACATTTCTCAGAAATGATAGCTCCCATCCCAAACATATAAAGGAATCCATAGTTTACAGACAAGCAATAAGATATAATCGTATTTGCTCAGACCACATTGATCAGGATAAATGGCTCTGACATGACAGACAGGCAAATTAAGAGGCCAGTTGCTACATGAAGGGAAAATCTTCTAAGATACAAACAGAGAAACAACGACTGTATCCCCCTTGTTGTGACATATAAAGCTGGCCATAGACTCAAAGATCTGATCATACGAATCGAGGATTCGTACAATTTTCAGACCGTGTGTGGAGAGTCCCGTCATTTTTCGTCCGGCAGTAATCGGTCATTTGGTCGATCGGACAGGTTAAAAGATTTCTGTTGGCTGCCGATAATATCTCTGCATGTATTGCTGATCTTACGATTTTCAGAGGGAGACTGTCACTAGCTTTGGTCGGACATAACTTTCGTACGATTGCTGTCAGGGGTAGAACATTGACTGATCTGTTCTTTTGTACTTTATTTGATCGGAATGGTTAGTGGCAGGTTGGGAGATGGGAAAATCCGATCGTACGTTGATTCGTACGATCGGATCTTTGCCTCTATGGCCAGCTTAACCCCCATTTTTATACTTAAAAACACTTTCATTTTCTGGTGTTACTGTCCCTTTAATACATGATTTTACATTTGGCCATTACATTTATGAAATTGAATAAAACTTCTTTTATTAGATTTTGACACAGTGTACAGAAAACACAAGCGAAGCTCGAGAGAGCTATCCTGCTTTGGAAAGGCACAAGGTGTTAAACCAACAAGCATAGTTAATGTTTGACAGGGCTTTTAAGATTACCTTAAATATGGTCAATGTCAGAATACTGACAAGGACAATAGGAAATAAGAAATAGTCATGGTAGTAGATGTGTTGTTTATTAAACATCATATGTAGCAGAAACAAGTTACAATGTGCTTAACAATAATACAAGAAAGTAGGCACTTAAACAATAAATTCTAGGTTACAGACAGGAACAGTATGTTTGGAGGGCCCTATGTACAAGTAAAAATCTTAGGGGATGGTAATAAGTGACACATAGAAGCCAATATTTTGGGGTCAAGGAAAAACTACAATAACGAAACGAAAAGAACCATGGAAAAAAAGCATGACAGAATACAGTGGTTGTGTTTTTTCTCAGAGAAAACATGCACACGTGAGAATCACATTGTTGTATTCATTTTCAGTCAAGCTGTAAATCTGAAATTTTTATAGGAACAGTAACACTAAAAAATTAAAGTCTTTAAAAGAAATGAAAATATAATGCATTGTTATGCTGCACTGGTAAAACTGGTGTGTTTGCTTCAGAAACTCTTCTATAGTTTATATAAACAAGCTGCTGTGTAACCATGGGGGTAGCCATTCAAAGCTGAAAAAGGAGAAAATGCACAGGATACACAGCAGATAACAGATAAGCTCTGTAGAATACAATGGTATTATTCAGAACTTATCTTTTATCAACTGTGTACCCTATGCTTGAATGGCTGTCCCATAGCTACACAGCAGCTTGTTTATATAAACTATATTTGTGTTTCTGAAGCAAACACTCTAGTTTTTACCAGTTTTTAAAGAAGATTTCTATTGTTTATAGAAACACCCAACTTTTACTTGGCAAGTTTTTTCTGGCTATTTTTTTTTTTTTTTAAATTCTTTAAAAACTATTCGAAGGTTTTAGAAAACACTCACATGCAAATTATTTTTTCTATTTGCACCACGCTTTTTTCAAATAGAGTTCATCTTTATCTCAATAATCTAATACTTTGCGCACCTCAAGGACGATGTCAAGTTTGAGGTTGATGTCAAATTTTACTCGCTTTTCCTTCAAACTGGTAGCAAGAGTTATAGATTTGGATGAGTAGCATGCAGTCTTTCATTTAAAAAAAACATAGCGTGGCATGTGTCAGAAATCATTTGATTTGCCAACAGAAATCTAATCTTGCAGGCTGAATAATCATTTGGCCCTCATGCCATTAAAACATATATTAATGGGGTTTCCTAGGCATAACACCTGAACACCACCGAAAACAAAAGAATGCCTTCACAAACCAAGCAATGCTGCTCTCAGTGAATGTAGATATATAGTGATATACTAATCGCCTCGTCTTTTGCGTGACTATCTCCCCGAACTGAGGGGAGATAGTCGATTAGTCGCCAGGCGACAAAATCTCCCCGAATCTCCTCGTTTGGCCTTACCCTATATTAGTATATGTGTGTGGACGCTTGTCCAAAATCTCATTCCAAAACCATTCCATTCCAAAATATGACATTTTGCACTGGAAACAGAAACACTGTTGGTGAGATTCACTTCCATTCAGCCATCAGAGAATGAATGATGTTGGCCGCTAGATAACCAAGAAAAACTACTCGGATCATTATTCCCTATTCACCTACTGTAGCATATGCCATTCCTAGACATGTTCAGATTGTTGGTGGTGAAGTGTAACTTTTCACTCCATACCATGTTTCCACTGATCAAAAGTTCGTCACTCCAAACAATGTGGCTATTGATCTTGGTGGTATTATTTTTTTTTTTAGCTTGAGCTTAAGTTTTTCCCAAAGACACACTGAAACAAAGCAGTGACTGTTAAAGCAGAGGATGTGCCAGTTTTCTGCACTATTTCAACAATCGGTGATCTCTTTCTGTATATCTGTGTGGGCTACAACTTCTCACAACTTAACTGTAGTTGCTGCTACATATTTCGACTTCACAATTAGAGTTGGATAGCTGAAGCATTCTTTCTTGCATGAACTTACTGAATCCTTCCCATCCCATCTATCAATACGATGCACACACTTTTCTCGTGGTCGTACTTGGTGTTGAAGATGTGGCCCCAGACCTGGTCATAACCTCCTTATATTACCCCTGTAATACCTCTGAGTACCTATACTCCAACATTTTTTCATTTCTTCTACAGCTTCTAAGATTTTATGTGCTAATAATCCATCTAACCAAATCCACATTAAGCCATTTTCCTGTCTCCTTCTTGGGTGTTCTCTGAAACATGCATTACATCTCCATTATACTCAGTGCTATTTAAGTGTTCAGAGCTCATATATTATTGAAACCAAAAGGAGGCACAGTTTTATTATACATTGTACATGTCAGACTTTAGGTGGGTCTAAATAATGACATATATGGAACTTAAACTGGATAGTTTGATCCACAACACTTGAAGAACCTAGTTTGAAGAACTGCTAAACACATCAGGACCCATTGCCGCACTGACTTATTCATTTGTATACTTATCCATCCATTTGTTTTTTACCTTCTTGCATTAACTTTGCCCCAAGACTCCCCATGGTTCATGAAGTGACAAAGCAAGAGTGGGATAGAGTCCAGACTATTCTGTAGTATAATGCTACTACTAATCAATAAGCCAAAGCCAATTTGACCCATTTTTATATTTTTTAAATAAACAAAACCAAATAAATAAAGGGTGTTGCAATGTATTGTTTTTTTTCTGTTTCATGGACAGATACAGAGACCAAAGAAAAATGTATTTCATATACTGCATGCTTTTAAGAGTTTGTTTGTGAGTATCCATCACAAAGTAAGGCAGGACCACAAGAAACTGTGTATGCATTATTACAAGTATAGATCTATTATCTGCAATGCTTGGAATCTTGAGTATCCCAGATAAGGTATCTTTTTGTAACTTGGATCACCAGTCTCTACGTCTACTAAAAAAATTATTTAAACATTAAAAAAACGAAAACAAAAAGACTTACTTTACCGGTGGTAGGACCCATAGCAAAACATACTTTTCTGTCCTTAAGTTGTTGTTGAATACAATTAAAATGTGCAAGTAGTTCAATGTTGGGCACCACTGATAATTAAATGTTTTTCATGTTTACTCATTTCTCTGTTTTCTTACTTAGAACTGCAGCTCTAATGAGTCTTCTATGTTTTTGTTAAAGGGCAAATCTTGGGCAAGGTGCACAGTACTCATATACAATGGAGCCCTAAATGTAATCCTTGACAAGGCAGGCCTTTGTCTTATGGTGCTTTCTTACACATATTCTTCTATAGCTTCCTTTGTATTCATCGCCACCAATACTAGGCAGTGCAACATATAAACTAAGGCACAACATTTTGCTCTCCATTCTAGCCCCCATATGCAGTAAAAGGCATTAAATTTGCCCAAGTCCGGTAACCAATAACCACCAATAAGATGTTTCCAGCATCGGAGTGGTGCACAGTGCCACATTACAAACCATTTACCTCCTCCTGCAAAAGGTCTGAAGAGCATATGAAACAGGTCTGAACAAGTCTGAAAAAGGCATGCTGTGTTTTTCCTGGTATCTCGCTGGCACAGTCCTATTCTGGAAATTTAATATTTTTAATAGGTTGTATCCTGATTAATTGCTATGTGTTATTACATCTGGACAATCTTAATTGCTTTCATTACGTAATGCCACTAGGGCTCCACATGAGAGGCAAAAGTAAAACAAACAAAAAAAAAATCAGTCTTCTTTGCCTCCGTTATTTTGCAGTTTAAACCTTACTCCATACTTCATTCCTGAGGCTGACCATCCCCTTGTAAGGTAAGGCAATATGTTGGCACTCTAAAAATACATGGTAATAATAATAATAGGTAACGGTGAAGGCAAAAAAGAGCTATTTGTTACAATGGAGCTTAAAGGAGAATTTGACCCTTTAAGAAATAAACCCGTACCCCCCACCCCACATAGACCTCCCTCCTCCCCCCAACCTAACTACAGCCCCCTGGGGAAATGCCCCATACTTTATACTTACCTCTGCTCAGTTTCTGGCATCTGAGTTCCACGCAGCCATCTTACGGGTCTTCGTCTTCATGCCGATCTCCCACTCAGCTTGCCAAAGGCCCAGAAGATGGCTGTGTGGAACTCGGATGCCAGAAACTGCCCAAGGGGTAAGTATAAAGTATGGGGCATTTCCCCCGGGGGGGGCAGTTATGCTGGGGGGAGGAGGGAGGGGGGTCTACCTGGGGTGTGGAAGGAGGGTTTATTTCTTAAAGGGTTGAATTCTCCTTTAACCAAACAGATCCAAAATGTCACTTGTGGAATTACTTTTTATCATGTATATTTTTAATTAAAAGAAAATAAAGTGCCTGAAGCAGAAGGCTTGTTACTGGTGAGAGAGGTCCCATTCACACAAACAGGATATAGCCATAGGAGCTGCACAACAGAACTCATTCACAGTTCTGGGTCCATGTTTACCAGCTAAGGGAACACTGAGGGGCACATTTACTTATCTCGAGTGAAGGAATAGAATAAAAAATACTTCGAATTTTGAAGTATTCTTTTTGGCTACTTTGACCATCGAATTGGCTACTTCGAATCAAACTATTCGAACTAAAAATCGTTCGACTATTCGACCATTCGATAGTCGAAGTACTGTCTCTTTAAAAAAAACTTCAGCCACCTAAAACCTACCGAGCATCAATGTTAGCCTATGGGGAAGGTCCCCATAGGCTTTCTAGCCAATTTGGGATTGAAGTAAAATTGTTCGATCGATGGATTAAAATCCTTCGAATCGTTCGGTTCGAAGGATTTAATCGTTCGTTCGAACGATTTTTCCTTCGATTGTTCCATCACAGGAAATGTGGTAAATCCTTCGATATTCGAAGTCGAAGGATTTTACTTTGACGGTCGAATACCGAGGGTTAATTAACCCTCAATATTTGACCAATAGTAAATGTGCCCCTGACTGTCTCCAATGGTTCATTAGCGAAAGATTACAGCCATGACTCTTAACTAGCTATAACTGCTATATTATGCATATATCATTTTTCAGTTATGGAATAAATCAGAAATTCTAATTTCACAGAATGTGTACCCTTTTGGTTCTGGTTCATCTTTGTAGGGCCCAGTTATATCTATCTGGGTGGGGACATCTTGGCCTAAATGAAAATCCAAACATTGTCTTAGAGTTAGTTTCATGGGTTCTATCAACCCTGTAGAATAAGCAGTATACATTAAAAAGGGTGAGGATTTTGAGAATGTAGGCTGGGCTATTAATATCCTAATTTTACAACTTGAAAGGGACATGAAACGACTCCATATGAGTTGGTCCTTTGAAGGTTGCTAGATTTCATAATAGATCTGCTACAGTTCATTAAATTCATTAGGAATAAAACATTTTATCTTTGTAATTCTGCCTTTCATTGCTGTTGTATTCTTTTACTTTTTTTTCCCATTTCGTTTAGTGAATTGAAATTTTCTCCTGTCTGAGGGATTTATGTTTTTTTTATCAGCAGCTGTATAAGTAATTTACTTTATCTTTCCATTCCAGTTTAGTAATGCGGCTGATGAGTGTTTTTCTAGAGCTATCTGTTGAATACATCTCAGGACATTGCAATAAGTAGGATTGAGCCCCCAGCCTGTTGTTTGAAATGACTTACTGTTACTGTTTAGGAGTAATATCAACATTTACTTACTGGTTAAGAAGTATACTGAATTATCCCTTAAGAGCATAGTATGTGCTTTTTTGTGCTTTTTCCTTTATGGCTGTTTATAGTTATTGGCAGTTAGATTTGCTTTGTGCTTGAAGTCTGAACTGGAAAATAACTTTTTTTTTGGGGGGGGGGGATAACTACAAACACAGAGTTAGGCACAGTATGGTGCTTTGGAATCCTATTGGTGGGCCAGAATAAAGCTAGGAGGTAGGCATCAATTGAGGTGGTTGACCACATTGAGCATTAAAAAGTAGATTTTACACCGGGTACTTAGCAGGAAAGATCAAGATGTGCCTGTCTGTGACCACCTTATAGAGGTTTTTCACCTTAATTTGTAAACAAAAAAGGATGTCAACTAGTTGTAGCTGGTTAAAGGTCTGCAATTTTTCAGAATTGCTCCATGCCTTAATGTTAAATCACCTTATATCCTTATAATCTACAGTTTTGTCATTTTCCTATGGGACCAAACTGTAAATTATATATAGTGAATAAACTACTCCCTATTGTAAAATATATAGTGAATAAAGTACCCCCTCTTGTAAAATATAAGGATATTATAAGTTACCGAGGAGTTTCATGACCATATAAAAACACGAGGCCGAAGGCCGAGTGTTTTTATACAGGTCATGGAACTCCGAGGTAACTTATAATATCCTCATATTTTACAATTGGGGGTACTTTATTAATTATAATACACAAATTTTAGTGAGTCATGTGACAGAAATTACATCACTACTCACCGTTTATAACTGATGACATCAGAACTCACCGTTTATAAGGATATAATTTACAAGATATTCATGGCTTTTGTGTATTATAAGGATGTTACAAGTTACCGAGGAGTTCCATGACCATATAAAACCACGAGGCCAAAGGCTTCTAATATCCTCATTTTCCAACAGAGGGTACTTTATTTATTATAATACACAAGTTTCGTTGGGCCATGTTACAGAAATGACATCACTAAGCTCTGATTACAACTGATGACATCACTAAGCACTGTTTATAAGAATAATTTACAGGATATTCATGGCTCTTGTGTATTATATCCTTATAAACGGTGCGGATATCCGTGCGATCCCTTTTTAAGATAGAGAGTGCACTTGCCCCCAATAAGGAATTACAGGAAAAAAATGTAATCAGTAAGTGGCAAAAGCAAAACAGCCATAACCCTTTGTCTGCCAAGCACGTACACTGTAACGCTGGCAGGCAAATGCTCAGGCTGCCAAGAACGTTCTTTCTGCATCTGCAGCTTCTGCCGCCTCCACATAGAGTGGGCAGGAGCGGATTTCTCCTCACGGCGCCTGGAGGCCAGTGTTCTCCGGTGCCCCCTCTCTCCCATAGAATTGCACGCATGAGCATCTTTTCACACTGGAGCACTAAGCGTCTATAGCGCTTAGTGCTCCAGAACATCACAAACTACCGCTGCGGCTGGGCGGCATGCTGCCCCATAATTTATGCCGCCCTAGGACCGGGCCTATGCGGCCTCGCTGCAAATCCGGGCCTGAGAGTGGGGAGGAATAACAGACCCCTGAGCAATAAGCTGGGGGGCTGTCACGTCAGATCTGCAAAGCTACGCAGGTCTGACTTTCAAGTAGTGCATGTTGCGTCTACTACTTCCCATACATCTTCCTCCCTGCAGAACCGCCCACGCACTTCCTGCTGCGCAACAGCTCTGCATGATCTGTCTCCAAGGCCCCTCCAGCGATGATAGCGACTCTCCTGCTCCAAGAAACGGTAAGTTGCGCGTTTTTTACACACTGACATAGACTTACATAAACTTACATTACATTACTATACACTGACACTCACATTTTACAATTTTTTTATCTTGCACATTTATTTACATATATTTACACACTCAGACAACTTTTAGAAGTGCACAAACATGTATACACAAACTTTTTTTTTTTTTACTAATTCATTGTACTCTTATCTTTTGTTCTTTTTTACCTAAAAACTGTTTATTTCGGCAGCGTGACTATTGGATAATCTATTTTGGCTACTAATTACACTGTTGGGTCAGTTATTTTGTTATTTCATTGATTTACACAATTGTGGTTTTATTGTAATTTTATCCCTGCATTATTGTTCCTTATGTATCTTTAGTATAGTTATAGGTTTACTGGGGGTCTTTTTACAGTTTGGGGGACTTACGGCACATAATGCACAGTCGGGCTCTGTTTTTAGCAGCTGAGTGGGCCAGCTTGAAAATTCATATGCACATTTTTCATTTGGGGTCTGTACAAACCACATACTATGGTAAATCTATGCATAGATTTGAGTATCAAATTATTCAGTAGACCAATGACGTCCATATTTAAGTGATTTTTCTTTGTACGTAAAACATTGTGTGAGATAAATGCAGCAAACTGCAACATTTTTAGGGAGATTTTCAGAAATGTTGTATAAAACCCGTACGTTTAGAAAAGCTTTGCAGTTTGGTTTTGGGGGGTCTTTGTGCTGTTAGGAGCATCTTGTTGCACATAACGCAGTCTTTGTTCACAGAAGCCAATGAAAATTCATATGCACTATTTTTATTTGGGGTCCGTACATGCCAGCTGCTTTGGTTTATCTATGCATATTGGGCATCAAACTGTTCCGTAGAACCTTAGGCGATTTTCAGAAATGTCGTAAAAACCTTTATGTTTAGAAAAGCTTTGCAGTTTGGTGTAGAAAGACGTCTTTATCTTTGTTGGATTTATCAGAATGTGTACTTCCTAAAAATATATGGTTTTGGGGGGTCTTTGTGATGTTAGGACGGCCTTGTGGCACATAATACGCAGTCACAGGTCTTTGTTCACAGAAGGCTAATCGGCAGTGAGAAAATTCATATGCGCTATTTTTATTTTGGGTCTGCACATGCCAGCTGCTTTGGTATATCTATGCATATTGGGCATCAAACTGTTCAGTAGACCCTTGGCATCAATATTTAGGGTGTTATACAATTGTATGTAAGAAATTGGGTCAGATATGCGGCCAATTGCAATATTTTTTAGGTGATTTTCAGAAATGTAAAAACCGCTGCCAAATTTAGGAAAGATTTGCAACTTGATGCTTTGTAGTAGAAAGACATTCATACCCAAATTGGATTTGTGTACTTTCCGAAAATATATGGTTTTCTGGGGTGAACGTACTTTTTTCTACCTTTGCCCCCCCCCCCCCAAACTATGTAAATGTGTTGATTTTGCAGTACCTGAAATTACAGACCATATGGGGGGTCTACATTTTGGGGTCCCTACATGCCACGTGCTTAGGTAAACCTATACATATTAGGCATAAAACTGTTCAGAGGACCTCAGGCTTTCATATTTGGGGTGATTTGTTATGATACCTAAAAGTTTGTGGAAATAGATGCTGCATGGTGGAAATTTTGAGGTGATTTTTGTAAATGTCACCAAGATCGCCAAATTTAGGAAAGGTTTGCGGCTTGGTGCTTTGGAGTAGAAAGACATGCATACTCAATTTGAATTCAGGGCAATGTGTACTTTCCGAAAATATATGGTTTTATGGGTGAACGTTCTTTTTTCTACCTTTGCCCACCCCAAAATGATGTAAATGTGTTGATTTTGCAGTATCTGGAATTACAGAACTGATAGCTCAAATGGTGAGTCTACATTTTGGAGCCCCTATATGCCACATACTTAGGTAAACCTATACATAGTGGGCATCAAACTGTTCAGTGGACTCCTGGTGTTTTTTACATTAGTACCTAAGGGTAGGACTACACGAACGTTTTTGGGGGCGATCCGACGCAAGGCGACAAAACGCATGCGACAAATCACACATCCGTGTAGTCGTACACTTAGGATGTATGGAAGATAAAATGCTGTAGGAAGCTTTAAAGTAATTTTTCAAAAAATTCTGTAATTTCTATTAAAATTTAAAAAATAAATATATATATATATGTTAGGAAAGAATTGCAACTTGGTAGTTTGGAGTACATAGATTAAAGGGATACTGTCATGGGAAAAACCATTTTTTTCAAAATGAATTGGTTAATAGTGCTGCTCCAGCAGAATTTTGCGCTGAAATCCATTTCTTAAAAGAGCAAACAGATTTTTTTATATTCAATTTTGAAATCTTACATGGGGCTAGACATATTGTCAATTTCCCAGCTGCCCCAAGTCATGTCACACTACAGGTGAAGCACGAGTCGAGACCAGGGTGCTTGGCATTTGTTCTGGTGTTGGGTGCCGACCGTGACATGGAGCTTACAGTCTAAGCTCACAAATTTGGTCTGTTTTTTCAGGAACTAATTAACTGTATGTTGTGGGAAGAAACCCATGCAGACACACGGAGAATATGCAAACTCGTTGCAAATATTACCCAAGCTGGAAACAATCTCAGTACCCCAGCTCTGCATGGCAGATGTTCAACCACCATGTACACCAGGAAGTATTTTATACATGATTCACTGTATATATTCTGACATTAAATTCTGCACTGTGCGTTTGTTATTATATCCTTTCAACATAACCTGTGGAACTACTTGTGGGAACTAGAGCTGCCTCCCTTGTTCCTGTGAGAATCACTAAGAAGTACATTTCATCTCTGTACCATGTGCATCGTTTATTAGGAAAAAGGAATATATTTTTAGACTCTCTGCATCTGTCAAAATGAGTTGCAATTGCTATTTAGCCTACACACAACACTTTGAGATTATATTTTTATGGGAACCAGGGTAAAACATGATGGAATGGCTTTTCCTTTTGTTGTATGTTTTTGTAAAGCAGGGTTGACTGAAACATTGCCCCAAGTTGCTAAATGTATTTTGCATACATACATATTAAAGCACTGCGTATCTTGACAGCTCTATATAAATAAATGATGATGATGATGATACATACATATTTACATTTCTTTTCATATTTACACTAGGATAATACACTATCATACAGTTCCTACACTACTGGATAGCTGGTTAAGGTAAATTAAGCTCAGTGGTGGGCAGCCGGCTTCCTAATTATTCTCTTTCTCCTATTCACTTGTCTAAAAGACCCAGTCTTGATGGCCCCTTGATATTGTACATATCACTGCCAGTACAGTGAATAGCCAAGGCTGGTACATGTGTTTTGAGTAGCATTTTGCTGCTCGTTCTCCCTGCCTTGTATTATGAAGTCCCATTGTGGCCCATGTACTTTTAGAAGAACAGTAACACCAACAAATGTGTATTAAAGTAGTAAAAATGTAACATGCTGTTGAGCTGCTCTGGCACAACCAGTGTGTTTGGTTAGAAACTGTACAATAGTTTATATAACTAAGCTGCTGTGTAGCCATGGGGGCAGTCATTCAATGCTGAACAAATTAGAAAAGGTACAGGATACACAGCAGATAACAGATACGCTCTGTAATATACCGGTACAGGATTCTTACAAAACTTATCTGTTTTCTACTGTGTATTATGTGCTTGATTGGCTGCCCCCGTGGCTACACACCAGCTTGTTTATATAAACTATAGTAGTTTCTGAAGCAAACACACCAGTTTTACCAGTGCAAGGCAACATAACATTATGTTGTCATTACTTTAAACCACTTAAATTTTTTGGTGTTACTGTTTTTTTTAAAAAAATGGGGCTAGGCTAGCAGATCTATGGAAGGTTTGTACTTCTTTTTATGTTTCAGCAACAAAGTTTTTGGTTTGATATGGCCAAACCTTGCAAAAGACCCTTTAATGTAGCCAGATCCTAAAGTGATTTCAAGATGAATTGCATATCCGACAATAACACTTGTTTTCTTTTTGTTTAAGCTGAAGTTCCCCTAATTACTGAGTTGATTAGTGTTTCAGCCTAGGTATACACTCTAAGGGCAGAGACACGCTGCTATTTCGGGAGATTAGTCACCTAGCGACAAATCGTTTCTTCTTCGGGCAACTAATCTCTCCGAACTGCCTTCCCACTGGCAGGATGGCACTCGGATCGCTTCGGCTTTCTGAAGTCGCCCGAAGTTTCCTCATGAGGCAACTTCGGGCGACTTTGGAAAACTAAGCCCTCCGAGTGCCATCTCGCTGGCAATTTCCATTCTAGCCAGGGGGAAGGCAGTTCAGGGAGATTATTCGCACAAATAAGAAACGATTTGTTGCTGGGCGACTAATCTCCTGAAATAGCAGCGTGTCTCTGCCCTAATTGCTGACGGCTGGAGAAATGGGCACAGATTACTGTAACACCCAATAAGGATTAAATGAGGCAAAGCAAAAAGAATGCTGTAAACAGGAATGTGGCCAGTGTTCCTGCACAGACATCTTGGCTTTTTATATACTGTATAACTGCATGTTTATGTTACTTAGCCTGTATGTGTATATAACTTACAAAAACTGTCAGTTACATCTGAGCATGGTAATTGTCAGTAAACTGGACATGGAGACACCCCCCTTATTGCATATCATTTAGTTACTTGACAGGGCTGCCTATGTTGTTCTAAATCTGCATCCCTCACCCAGTAATGCCAGGAATGGCTGTTCAGCAACAGATATACAAGTCTGCTCTCCCGGAAATTAATCAACGGAACTTCTGGAAAGTGCTTCAACTTACCAGCTCCCACAATAAACAGTAACCTGCTATTAAGCTCAAGAAAAAAACTGCATGCTTGAGGATGATGACACTTTTTGCCAGCTCTATCTTGGAAAGCTTTTATTAGCTTTTCCTGTACAGCTTCAACTTGTAATGAAAAGTTGGCTTAGATCAGATCCACTGTGTGTGTCTGACGTTGTTTGCAGATAGGTGTCTCTCTGGCAGTGCTTACTAATGGGATCTTTTTGTACTTCTCGTTTGCAGAAAGATGATTCCAGTGACGGAGTTCCGACAGTTTTCCGAGCAGCAGCCAGCATTCCGCGTGCTCAAGCCATGGTGGGACGTGTTCACAGACTATTTGTCTGTGGTCATGCTGATGATCGGAGTCTTTGGTTGCACTTTACAGGTAAAAAACTTGCTTGTGTGAATTTTTTATGCACACACTATAAACACAGCTTAGGGCAGTGCTCTGTGTCTATTTTTTCTTTAATACTTGTCAGAAATGAGGGGATGCTAAACCCCAAAACACTACTGATTATAATAATTGGGAATCATTATCAGAAAAAGCAAACATACATGTAGCCACTAATGAAAAGCAGGTCACAGGGGAATTTAAACCAGTTTTATTTTTCAAGCCAGAATTAATGTAATTTTAAGTTAGGAAACAGTTGTTTGTGGGTTTATTTAATCTAATTGATTTATTTGGCTTTTCACTTCCCAATTTTCCCTATAAGTGAGCTTTGTCAACATAGTCAAATATATCTTTGTATTTTATGAATCCATACCACATATTAAAGAATGTAAAGCCGAGTACTTGTAATGTATATAAATTTCCTAAGAGAGAAAATGATATCACTGTATTACCATGATCCACTAATAAACTAAAAAGTTAACACTATGTGACTTGAAGGACTAAAAGTCCAAGCATTAGCTATTCTATACCCACAGAGACGACTAGGAGAGGAAACTGCAGGTTAATAGCATGTTTGCCAATATTCCCAAATAAAAAATTCTCAGCTTTTTGGCTTCTCTGTTAAGCTATTTGGGCCTTATTTACTGGCAAGATGTTAAAATCAGGGACAATCCTTTACATTTTTCCTTACAATGCAGTGTTTTGCTCTGAATTCTAGCTTCATTGCACTAGCTGAAAACGTAACCAAAATTCAATACAAGGCAATTTGGCTCAGATTTTTTGCTAGTTAATTTCTGGCTTTCAATAAAATAGGCATGTTGCAGCCATGAGCTGGTCTTCTATATACCTGCCCATTATGGCCTGCATTTTAGCGTGCAGAGACGCAATGCACGCTCACTCATGCCTTTGCTGCACTTTGCATATAGCACCTTCATGAACATGCATAACTACAACTGACACATTGGCATTGGATGCAAGACAATTTAGCCACAACCTCTTTGTTTATGACTTTTTAACATTCACAGCTTTAGTGTGTTATTAAACCTTGCACCCAGTGATTATAATCTCTTAATTGATACCTGATCTAAAAACAACACAGGCCCGAAGGTACTACTGTACGAATACTAGCAATGCACCAGATTCGGTTCGGGATTCGGCCAGGATTCGGCCGAATCCTTCTGCCAGGCAGAACTAAATCGGAATCCTAATTTTCATATGCAAATTAGGGGAGGGAGGCAAATAGGGTGACTTTTTGTCACAAAACAAGGAAGTAAAAAATGTTTTCCCCTTCCCGCCCCTAATTTGCATATGCAAATTAGGATTCAGTTTGGCATTCTGTCGAATCTTTCGCAAAGGATTCGGGTGTTCAGCCTAACATTTGGCACCCCCAAGTGATTTTACCTTTTCATTCTCCTTTAAGACCATGCTAGTTCCCTTAAAATTTAATGTGATTCTTGAGATAAGTTTAGTAAAGCTTAGTAAGTTTAAATAAGTTTAGTAAAGCAAATGCCAAATGTTCATGTCCTGGAAATAATAATACAAAAATAACAGTGGCTCATAGAATGGTTAAGCAGGGTGTTGGGAAAAGAAACAGAAGATATAAAAGTAGGCCACAGAAGATAAACCAAATGCAACAGAAAAATTATGTTAAAGTAGTGGGAAAGAAGGAGTGAAAATTACATTGCAAAACACAGAAAAGAAAGGAAGAGACCATAAAAAAATAAAGAAATAGTTTGCTAGTTTATTTGCTAGTTTATTAATAAAATACATCTTTAATTCCAATTAGCTATAATGTGTGCAGTGTTACAGATCTAAGGTTGTGAGCATATCAAGCTGAGTAATAAGACTGCAGAACATACCTTTATAGTTACTGTAACTTGGTGCATCTAAAATGTAATGTAAATGAAATGTAATTGATACTTGTTGTTTCGGTGCTTTAACAGAGTTTTGCAAATAAAATAGATGCAAGCAGCATGTTACATTATAAACCTAGTGTCACACAAGGTGTTCTCTCTGCAGTCGTAAATAGATTTTGGCACGACAAACACAGGTCGAAACCAGTCCTGTATGTGCTCTGACTGGTATGCACCATCAGGAATGGTATCTGTCTAATTCGGAATTAAATAAGTCAACGTTTGCTGATGCATAAAACAATTTGTGAGATACAAGATTATGGAATAATGGGCAAAATTCTTTCTATAGTACTGCAGCTGCAACAGGCTATATCCCCATGTGCAGGTTATGATGCAGCTCATACAAAGAACTGGCAGTGAGACTGTCTTTTATAAACACAGCCTTACCTCTATTGTTACTTTATTAGCAAGATCCTAATTTCTGGCATAATGTGTGTAGCACATTTTCAGTGTATCGTTTCTTGAAGTAAAGTGAAAAGATTTTGTCAAAATCACTAAATTATTATTATTAAGTAATGAGCATTGAGACTTCAGTAACAGTTTAGTGCATTTTATTCACATGTTATTAACAACTATTTCACTTTCCTTAAATTGCAGTGAAAAGGGAATTTTAAATCAATAAAAAGGGAATTCAGTCTATTAAGATATTTTATACATAAAATCTTTATACTTTTGAAATATTGGCAATGGATAGGCTGACTGATTCTTATTTACGATTTTTTTCCCTTTAAATCTAAACTATCCTCTTACCTTTCATCACAGCTGACACAATTCAAATGGACGTTCTGCCCTTTCCCAGTGGGATGTAGCAGCAGCATTTATGTGTCTTAATTAGACATACTCCCATATGACTGTGGCGTGGCCAAGAAAGATTGTTTCAATACACACTTGTACAGCTTAATCATCTGATATACAGGTAGAAATAATATAATTTTACCTGTATCTGACTATTAAGCACTAAGTGGCTGATGTTTGGGTTCCTTCAGAGGCATCAAAATGCTCTGCCTGAGCCAATTGACGAGCCAAACGATATCCAAGTCTTCTGCTGATATCAGTCGGCTGGTCTCCTGTCATACATGCACTGAATGTCGTACCAAAATTTGTTTTGTACGATAATATTGGTGCATGTATGGCCATCTTAACTTTCACATCATTTGTATGTACAAATGAGAGAGTATTAGGATGCAGGCTGCACCCTGTGGGAAGCAGTAAGGACAGAGCTGCCCTGTGCCCACTGATGCTGAATACTGAACTCCACGACAAAGCCTGACCATGGAGTAATGCCAGCTGAATAAGCACTAAGGGTTGTGCTCTTGCATTTCTTCGCATGGTTGTAATAAATCGCCTTCATTTTGTTGTGTACATTCTCTCCTACTGGATGTGTATAGACATTTCTGCCATTTCTTAAGGTCTTACAACAGTACGTATAGTGCAAAGTTCTACAGTTAATTCCATCTGAGCAAAGTAAAAGAAACTGGCTTGAATTACAAAAATAGTGTTTTAAAGAAGATACCCAGAAATCTGACAGCCGCTCATTACTCATTTTAATTGTAGAGTTTTTTTCTAATTTATTTATAAATCATGTCAAATATTTCTCTTTGTATTTTCTTTTTATTCAGGTCATGCAAGGCAAGATAATATGCCTGCCAAGAGTGCAGCCCATTCACAACGTTTCAGCCTACAATGGATCAAATTCTAACATGCCGCTTACTACACCAAAGCCAATAACACCTGGAACAGTGGAGATGAAGGGGTTGAAAACAGACTTGGACCTTCAGCAGTACAGTTTTATTAACCAGATGTGTTATGAGCGTGCTCTGCATTGGTACGCCAAGTACTTTCCCTACCTAGTCTTGATTCACACTTTAATTTTCATGTTATGTAGCAACTTCTGGTTTAAATTTCCTGGCTCAAGTTCAAAAATTGAGCATTTTATATCAATCTTGGGGAAATGTTTTGATTCTCCTTGGACAACCAGAGCCTTGTGCAAAGTATCTGGAGAAGAGCCAGAAGAAAAGGATAACAGAAAAAATAATCTGAACAAGCCTAACATAATCCAATCAACATTGGAGAGTCCTTTGGTAAAGACCCAGTCTCTGAAGTCAATACCTGAGAAGTTTATTGTGGATAAAGCTGCTGCAGGTGCTCTGGACAAAAAGGAAGGAGAGCAAGCAAAAGCCTTGTTTGAGAAGGTGAAAAAGTTTCGTATTCATGTTGAAGAAGGAGATCTTCTCTATGTCATGTATGTCCGACAAACCATCCTTAAAGTTCTGAAATTTCTGTTCATCATCGGATACAATAGCGCTCTTGTATCAGAAGTGAGGTTTACTGTAGAGTGTAATGTTGACATACAGGACATGACCGGATATAATCATTTCTCTTGCAATCATACAATGGCTCATCTGTTCTCTAAGCTGTCCTTTTGTTATCTATGTTTTGTGGGTGTTTACGGCCTCACTTGTCTTTATACATTATATTGGCTATTCTATCGCTCTTTAAAGGAATATTCCTTTGAATATGTCCGTTTGGAGACTGGCATCAATGATATCCCAGATGTCAAAAATGATTTTGCCTTCATGTTCCACATGATAGACCAGTATGACCCGTTGTATTCCAAACGCTTTGCCGTGTTCCTCTCTGAAGCCAGTGAAAACAAGTTAAAGCAACTGAACTTAAACAATGAGTGGACAGCAGAAAAGCTGAGGCAAAGGCTTATAACAAATGCATCCAACCGACTGGAGTTACAATTGTTTATGCTCTCTGGCCTTCCAGACACTATATTTGAGATAACAGAGTTACAATCCTTAAAGCTAGAAATTATAAATAATGTTATGATTCCAGCAACCATTGCTCAGCTTGACAATCTTCAAGAACTGTCCTTGTGTCAGTGTTCTGCAAAGATTCACAGTGCAGCCCTGGCATTCCTAAAGGAGAATCTCAAGATTCTGAGAGTTAAGTTTGATGATATTCGAGAGCTTCCTCCTTGGATGTATGGGTTACGCAACCTGGAAGAATTATACTTAATTGGTTCATTAAGCCCTGATGTATCAAAAAACATCACACTTGACTCATTCCGTGAACTGAAAAGCCTTAAACACTTATTTATAAAGAGTAATTTATCCAAAATTCCTCAAGGTGCTGTTGATGTTTCTGCCCATCTTCAAAAACTCTGCATTCATAATGATGGGTCCAAGCTGGTCATGCTAAACAATTTGAAAAAGATGGTCAACCTAACTGAGCTGGAGCTCATACACTGTGACTTGGATCACATACATCACTCCATTTTCAGTCTGTTAGCACTGGAGGAACTGAATTTAAAGGAAAATAATCTGAAGTCTATTCAAGAAATAGTTAGTTTTCAACACCTGCGCAAGCTTACAATCTTAAAATTGTGGTACAACAGCATTACACATATCCCAGTGGAAATAAAAAAACTAACAAGCTTGGAGAGGCTTTACTTCAGCCACAATAAAATAGAGGTTCTCCCCTCTCAGCTGTTTCTATGCCACAAACTCCGATACTTAGATTTGTCCTACAATGACATACGATTCATTCCACCAGAAATTGGAGTGATGCAGTCTTTACAGTATTTTTCAATTTCTTGCAACAAAGTGGAGAGTGTTCCTGATGAACTGTACTTCTGCAAGAAGCTGATCACGTTAAAAATAGGAAAAAATAACTTGTGTTCACTCTCACCAAAAATTGGCAATTTGGTATATTTGTCTTATTTGGATATTAAAGGCAATCACTTTGAAACCCTACCAGCAGAACTTGGTGACTGCAGAGCCCTGAAAAAGAATGGGCTCATTGTAGAGGACATCCTTTTTGAAACATTGCCATTCGATATAAGGGAACAAATGAAATCTGAGTAATGGACCTGAGCAAATGCTAGTCATTACTGGGCATTATTTAAATGTATGTACATGCTATTGTAAATGTTGTTGGTACATAGGTGGGCAGCATTCTATATTGGAAGGTTTATTATTCAAGGAAAGATTTAGTCTTATAAATCATTAAGTTCCAAGTCGAGGAACAGCTGTAATATATAATTCATTTTAACTATTACTAAAGGAGTGTAGGTAAAGGTGCTGTACCAGGTTAGCCAATCGAAACCTTCTAGCATAAAACTGTATGCCATGCACCATGGCATGCAGTTTATGCTCTGCAACTGCATGATCAGGTGGCGCAACATGCAGTGGAAGCCTGGTACTTTACCTCCTAATTAAAGGAGAACTAAAGCGTAACTAAAGAAGTAGGGCAGAAATTTTGAACATTATGTTTTGGGCTTCTATACCAGCACAAGGCAACCACAACACTTTAGCAGTAAAGGTATGTGCCTTCAAAGATGTAGTAGCCCCCCATGTTATTTTCTGCTGGTTCTCTGCACATGCTCTGTGCTGCTGTCTGTTACTGAGCTTAGGGGCTCAAATAGTAAATATAGGGGCCGATTCATCAAGCTCGAGTGAAGGATTCGAAGTAAAAAAACTTCGAATTTCGAAGTGTTTTTTGGGCTACTTCGACCATCGAATGGGCTACTTCGACCTTCGACTACGACTTCGAATCGAAGGATTCAAACTAAAAATCGTTCGACTATTCGACCATTCGATAGTCGAAGTACTACCTCTTTAAAAAAAACTTCGACCCCCTAGTTCGGCAGCTAAAAGCTACCGAAGTCAATGTTAGCCTATGGGGAAGGTCCCCATAGGCTTGCCTAAGTTTTTTTGATCGAAGGATATTCCTTCGATCGTTGGATTTAAATCCTTCGAATCGTTCGATTCGAAGGATTTAATCGTTCGATCGAAGGAATAATCCTTCGATCGTACGATCGTAGCATTTGCGCTAAATACTTCGACTTCGAAGTCGAAGGATTTCAATTCCTAGTCGAATATCGAGGGTTAATTAACCCTCGATATTCGACCCTTGATGAATCGGCCCCATACAGTACACATAGAATATAAATGTCACAATATAAGGCTGATTAGTAATTTATACAGATAATTACTACATGGCAGCACAGAAACCAATGTAAATAGCATCAGAATTAAATAGCCTTGTAGCATCAGTTTATATTACAGCTTAGCTTCTCAACAGCTGCTCAAAGCCCACTGAGCATGTGAGTGTTGCAGACACTTTCCAAGATGGTGTCCCCCTGTGACAAGTTTGAAGTCCTGGATCATTGCTGCTATTGAGAAGCTGAAATTTTAGGCTGGTGCAATAAGTTCTGTATATAAAATATGGCATTTTTAGCTATAGTCATTTTTAGGGTTTACTTCTCCTTTAAGTCAGTTGTAAATTACAGTTCTTTCTTGTGCCTCATGCTTTTTTCAGTCCAAGTCATGAATATGCATTGCCTTAAGCTCTGTTTAAAAAAAAAAACTGTGACTGTTTCATTAACATAATTAGTTTGAAAAATGAGCCCTTTGTGCTCCTTTCCCATAAAAATGCATCCTGTTAGTTTGGTAGATCGTCCTTTCATAGAAACCCTTCTGATTGAACTGGACAGGTAAAACTGTCTGCCATTGGGGAGTATATGGGCAATACAAATGAATCAGGCTTCAATAGCTAAATGTTACAAAGTACAAAAAGGATAACAAATCATTTAGAGTTTTATTTGTTTAATTAATTGCTGGTCTGTTAACTAGGGATGCCACCTGGCCAATATTTAACAATAAACTGATGTTTGATGCCTAAGTTATTAATAGAGAAAAAATACAGGCTGGTATTTTTTCCAAAAAGGTGGCAACCCTACCTTTATAATAATATTAATTTATATTAGTAAGCACACTAATGGTCAAGGAAGGCAGTATGCAAAGTGCAACAACAACAAAAAAAATCTGCCATTTTGTTTGCATTTCATTCGTCCAGTCCAGAATAGCAGCAGCTTTCTTTTATAGCAAAATGACCTGCAGTTTCCCCAATGAATACAGTGTTGCCTTCGTTCAGCAGCACTATAGTCCTGAAGGGTAGGAAGGGGTCATATCATTCATATGCACAAGTTAGGGAGTGGTAGAGAACACAAGCTGCAACAAGACAGGGCTTGCTAGCACCCCTTGTAGCTGTGGTCAGCACTCCGCATTGTCCCACATGGTTTATGCTATACATTATCCGATAACATTTACAGTACATTACATATGCATTATTCAATAACTGCGATGAATCTATTTAGAACAGCACTATTCAGTTCAGTTTACTTATGTATGTTTTCTGAGATTTATTTGGGTTGTAATGTAAGACAAAATATGATGTTGATGTGTTCTTTTTGGTTCTAGTATACATTATCCGATTACTGGGAAGAGCTAATTTAGAATTGCACTATATAAAAACTGAATAGTATACATCATATTACTAATTATGTGCCTTTCCTCTTCTACATTAATAAAATATGAGGACTAGTTTTATACATGTTTAGTCTCACCCTCTACCTTTATTTCCTAATAGCTAAGAAGCCACAGGTTACAGTGGATGGCAAGACTTACCCTGACAATTGTTGTGGGGGTTTTCCTGGAGAGAAAACTGGATAATATTAATACAATCACCTGTTCCACCCAGGGTGCCTTTTGGATACCTTACATGCAAGGATAGTGAATGCAGAGTACAGTGGGGTATAGCCCCATAACAAAAAACTGAATAATGCAGAAACTTTCTCCAGCAAGTTCCAATCCAAGTACCTGGCCTGCCTGATTGACAACCCCCAGCTTAGCTTCTCAGTAGTAGGTTAACATTATCAAACATATAAAATGCCACTGACTCTCCAAAGATAACCTAACAAGATCCAAGAGCTGTTATAGACAATTGTGAATGCATGGATCATTATTACTGTTTTAGGATGGTTACATTTAAAACAATATATGTAAATACCTATTATAAGTTATGGCATGCTTTTTTGAGACACTTATGACCCAGCTCCGGAAAAAAAACGTTTGCAATTTGAAATTGGCAGCCAGTGGTGCACAAGATGTTATGTCATAAAAGGTTCCTGTGTTGATTTTGGCTTCTTCAAATTCAATAGCTTTTATCATTCAACTATATCCTGGCTCAAGCTTCATATCTCCCCTGTTGGTAACTGTTTTCTCCTGATTGGGAAAAATGGCAAAAATAGAAATGAAGGCAGCCAACTTTAGACAAAAAAAGTGCATGTGTTCTTAATGTGCTCATTAGATGCCAGTGAAAGCCAAAATAGCTCAGCTGTTGCTACTGTAGTCTAACAAAAATTAGATTCTAGAACTCTATTTAGTCATAAACCCGTCAAATAAGACAAACATCCACATGCAATAAACACTTGGTACACGTTGTACTGTTTGTTCCTGTAATTAAACAACATAATATCAGCTACTACAAAGGAGTCACAACCTACAAATAAAAAATACAGTAAATGAGGGGTTTCCTACCAATTATTAGTACACCCTACTTTTCTTTTTGGTGGCAGTAACTTTATAAATTGACAACTTGAAACAAAAAAAATAAATAAACATAGTTACTTATATGCAAAATAATATTCAATACAATCATCCTATGCAAAGGCTCACAGTAATTAAGTTTGGCTGTCTTTCTGTTAGCTGCCAGGGCAGTGCTTAGCCCATTGATTAAATCTGGCCATAGACGCAAACTCCCTTTTATTTTACATAATGGTAGTGAACCCATAAACACTGTTTTGAAGTTTGCTGCCCCAAATTCTGTGTGCTGTGGAACAATCTGCCCTTGTACAATGAAGCAAAAAAGAAAACAAAAAAACTGGGCCAGTCCATATTCAGTGCTGCCTGCATTTGTCTTTGATATATACAGTAGGGGGCAGCATATTGGTATTCCCTGGAACACCTCTAGTTTCTACATCATTCGCTGCAAGTGTTACTATAGGTCTCCTGGCTCCTGCAGACTATACCCACTAACTACTATTTCTCTTTTTCTCAGACTCTCTTTCATCTGGCATGGTACCTACAGTTTGGAGGAAAGCTGATAAAATTCCTGGAGTCCTTGTAAATAATAAACTTGGCTGTAGCAAACAATGCCAGCCAGCAGCTGCAAGGGCAAATAAGGTCTTGAGCTGTATTAAAAGGGGCATAGAGTCACGGGAGGAGGGGGACATTCGTCCACTGGTAAGGCCCCATCTAGAATATACCGTACAGTTTTGGTCTCCATCACTCAAACAAGACATTATTGAATTAGAGAGGGTACAGAGAAGGGCAACTAAGATGGTAAAAGGTATGGGAAAATCTTAGCTATAAGGAAAGACTGGCCAAATTGGGGATGTTCATGCTTAAGGGGTGATATGATAACTATGTATAAATATATAAGGGGATCATATAATAATCTCTCTAATGCTTTATTTACCAGTAGGTCTTTCCAGCTGATTTGAAGTCACCCATTCCGATTAGAAGAAAGGAGGTTCTGGCCAAATATTCGGAAGGGGTTTTTTACAGTAAGAGCTGTGAAGATGTGGAATTCTCTCCCTGAATCAGTAGTACAGGCTGATACATTAGACTAGTTCAATTCCCATCTTGGAGTAAGGAAAGCATTTTCCCCTGCTGAGGCAAATAGGAGAAGCTTTAAACATGGGAATATTCATTCCTATGAGATTTGTAAAAGCATATTATTCAAATGGCAAACTCTAACTTTCACCCATTGATAAATATGCTTCTAAAAATCGCATAGGAATGAAGAGAAAGTAAGTTTTTCTCACCCACTAAAAGTGATACAGACGGGAAAAACGACTCATAAAAATATTAATGTACGTTAAAGGTTACCTACAGGTAATGTGCCTCAGGCAGTACGTTTCCGGCAAAATTATAAAGCACATGCAACGTTATGATAGGTATAAGAAATTAATTTCTGGTGCCATTATCTCTTTAGGAACCTTGGCTCAAACTAGGTTCTGCTGCTTTATTACCTTAAGGGGTTGTTCACCTTCAAACAACTAGTTGTTTTTGGATAGATCACCAGAAATAACAAATTTTTCCAATTATTTTCTATTTTGTATTTGTGACAGTTTTTCTAGTATTGAAGTGTAAAGTGTCATTTCTCACCTTCTAAAGCAGCTCTGGCAGGGGGGTTGCTGACCCCCCAAACTGTCCTAAATTGATACACTTAATGGATATATTTCTTATCTTTGTCCCTGCTGAGCAGAATCTCTGGGTTTCATTACAGGCAGCTGTTAGAATTAATACAATAGTTGCTAATACTCCAGAGATGCTGCTATAGAATGTATCAACTAAATGTTGCAAAATTGTAACAGTTTAGAGTTTACACCTGAATTACTGAGCTGCCAGACTGAAACACCAGAGGGATGAACATTCAACTTAAAACTTAGATTTTGCACCAGCTGGATCTTTTCTCTACCAAGACGAGGGTTTGAGGTTTGAAATGTATCTCGTGGGTCTTGTAAAAGAAGATTGAAATAAACACTTGAAGAGATTCATTGCTACACTATGTACTTTCCATTTTGTTTTCATAGATAAGCCTGTAGCCCATCCTTTATTGCCTTTCCTTTCTACTTTCCCCGAAAGACTCAGAGAAAAGGTGAAGGTCAAGCGCAGCAGGCCGATGCATTTCCTGTGTATACAATACAGAAGAGCCATTCTGTTTATCAGTTTCCATAGTCTGTCTCCTTGCAGTTTCCTTGGCTGGATAAAGGGAGTAGATCGGTCATATTTACATGAACATCTCTATGCAGATGTCAGTTTTTGGATATGAGAATCTGCTTTCCAGGATACTCAAAGCTCCAACCAAAGCTTATTGCATATCTTTTTTTGGACATACTGTTCAATCCTATCTTACAGAGATATCTTATTATCCATCTGACTGTCTGTGACCATTTGCCACATATGCAGTGCAGCGCTTGTACAATGTGCATTATACTGCAAAAAAACCCTAGAACCTTTTCATTTAAGGAAACTCCCAATACACTGCCATTTAGTGTATAAATGTTTTATATTATTTTTTTATAAAGTGCATATTTTTGCATTAATCAATATTGAACCACATTTTCCAGTTTTCTGCCCAGTTTTCAAATCACTCTGAAAAATAGAAAAATAAAAACAGTACTTTTAATGCAAGTCTTTGAAAAGCAATGGACCGAGTACAGAGCTCTGCGGTACGCCACTAACAACACTGGTCCAATTAGAAAATGTTCCATTTACCACCACTCTTTGTAATCTATCTTTCAACAAATACTATGTTCCAGGCTAACATTCCTACATTTAACCATTAGCCTTCAGTGTGGCGCTGTATCAAATGCATTAGCAAAGTCTAAGTAGATCACATCCACTGCCATCCCAGAGTCGAGGTTCCTACTCACCACCTCATTAGTCTGGCAAGAGCTGTTACACATAAAACCATGTGTCATAGGCATCCATCAACTCCTGCTCTGCTTCATCAGCCCAGACAGGATTATTCAGACGATATTTAGTTGCCTGATGAGTTTTCAGTTGTTTCCTAGCCATAAGACCTTACCATGGGCAGAGACAGCTTTGCATGTAGCAGGTTATGGATTAGGTCAAAGAAACCTTTCAAATTATCACATCATTTAATTTTTCAGAAAAGAAAGAAATCTAATAATGGTAAAAACACCTCTATATTTGTGAATTTGGCTCCCCCTAGTGTCAACATGCATTACCGAACTTTGTTGTAATCATAATTTAACATGATTAAAATTCAATGTAAACATCACTCTAAAATATATATATATATATATCCAGAGGAATGGTGCACTCCGTAGACAGGTTTAATACCTGGGTGCCAGCAAGGGAAATATGCAGTAGACAAGGATTGCGGGACTCACAGGGTTTTAGTGAAAAAACAAAAACAGTTTTATTAAACCTCAACGTTTCGATCCCCCACAGGGATCTTCGTCATGAGCTCCTTTTTTTGTTTTCGCTCCTGACAAAGATCCCTGTGGGGGATCGAAACGTTTAGGTTTAATAAAACTGTTTTCAGCAGGTACCTGCCCAGCACCCCCTCATTGTTGCATACTTGGCAGGTGCCTCTTCTGCCTACCCCTAGTCCAGCCCTGTGTACTTGCATATAGAGCTGTAGGAAAAACTCAGTTCCAAGAGGCTGAGGTTTACAGCACTGTCACCAAGTGAAGTCAGAAAGTATATGGGCTATTATTTCCACTAGCACCCAGCTAGGGTTGCCACCTGTCCAGTTTTGACCCTGACAGACCAGTTTTCGCAAAGGGCTGTCCAGGTCAAAAGTGCCTGACCAATTGCTGATCTCCACATTGTAGACCCCCCCCTCCCCCTTTGATAGTACCGATCTGTCTCTGTGATGTCACTACACTGCCCGGACCTAGAGGCAAAGAAGTGGCAACCCTACACCAAGCATGTGGCTAACTCATTAAATGAATTATTTAAAAGATATTCTCACATTTCCCTGCCTGGGTCAATTCTGTTCTGTATACATATAACAGTGGAAAGTAGCCCAGAGTGATGTTTGTATGATACACTGTAAACCTTGGTAGTTTGTTTGCCATGCAGGCCAGGCTATTAATCTATGGTATCTGAGCACTAAACCCTGTAAGGTTTGTCAATAGATAGCACAAAGGTTACATTTAAGCTCAGCACACTCCCAAATTTATAGTCTATAATTCATTTATGAGGGCACCATTGTAACAGCTGGAGCTTATAATAATCTTTAACCTGCCAGCAGCACAATATTTCTACCCAAAAATTCCATGAACTGTCCTCTTGCTGCATAAATCAGTATATACTTAATTTTGCTGTCAGCCTTACAGCGGTTTATTGTTTGTTCTGTGCAAAGAAAATGTTAACACAAAAGCAGATCTTGCTGCAAAAGAAGATCCCCGTTTTGATATTGTCTTTGCCATTACTGCCACTAACTATACTGCAATCAGTCCTGTGCAAGTGTCATACAAGCACGATATGGCCTGTGCTTGTTGCTTGTACAAACATTAAACTTTATGACTGAGACAATGCAGAATGTAGGTGTACAGAGCAATGCCTTACATTCTAAAAACTAAAATATATTCTTACAATGCAGACTTGCTGCATCTCCAAACTGAATTTGTGGTTGTAGAGTAGGGCATACACTTGAGGAAAGTTGTCCAAAAGTACTCGCACACCCTGGCCTTCACAGAAAACAATTCTCTGGTGCACAGCAATGGAGGAGTTCGCTACCTCTCTTCCCAATGGCTACAAAAAAGCACTGGCACACAGGTAATGCTGGCAGGATAAACCTTGCTTAAATTTTATTGCAGCATGCAACGTTTCCCCTTCTGTTGAGGATTTGTAAGAGTTATACAGGCCAGGGAACGGAGTATCACACATGTATATGGCTATATGTACAGGCCTTGTCAAATGTCAGCCATTTCAGCTAAGAGAAACAAAAACATATCAACAGCACATGTGTTATTAGGCTACTTATGGAGGAGATGTTGAGTGCCTTTATGCAGAAGACAGAAAGCAGAGTTATATCATTTTTTTAATAAAGCATTGCAAGTGTTAAACTTTGTGCAGGACAGAGCTTATCGTAGTGCAGGGTAGAATAGATTTTTTACTAAATATTTTTAAGTGTTACATTGAGTTAAACCATTTATTTTCCACCCTAAGAAGCATGGCAATTAGCCCAGCCTCCTTTATACTACTGTAGAAGGGTAAAGGTTTTGCTTACTTTTAGGTTCTTTGGTCTGCTGGGCATAACTTAATCAGCTAGATTGGGTCCTCAGTTATAAAAGGGAAGCTGGTTCCTTTTCCTATGTGAAAGTATTTTGCAGGCAGTTCAGTGACTGGCCAGTAGATGTCACTATTCTATTTTATAAAAGGGGAAGGTCCTATGCACTCAGGGGCAAATTTACTAAAGGGCAAAATTCACCAGCGTGAGCTCATTTTGGGACTTTCGGTTTGATTTACTAACGGGCGATGGCGTAACTTCGCTAGCCAGGCGAAGTGCAATAGAGGAGATAGGAGTTCCTCAAAATAAATTAGAAAATTTGAAAAAACGCTGGCGACTTTTCAATTTTTCAGGGTAATAGGCTGCAAAAGATCGTAATTTTTTTTAGGGTACCGGCTTCCTCCCTACATTTCCTTACATATAGCACATAAACTATACACTGGGCACATGTGTAGGGCATTATAACAACTTTATTTTCTTTTATTAAGGTTCCCTGGGCTTGTGTAGTGTAATGTATTTGCTGCAACATATATGTGCATTGAAACTTAACTTACCGCCATATGCAAATTAGCCAAACGCTGGCGCAACTTCGATTTGCTTGCCGAATTAACACTTTTAAAAACTTCACCATCGTTCGGTGCCCTGGACGCAACTTCGGATTTTAGTCAATTAGCTTTGTACTGGCGAGTTTTCACCTGACGAAGTGTGGCAATGTGAGCGAAGCCGTCTCTGGAGAATTTCCGGAGGTTAGTGAATTTGCCCCTATGTCTCTTTGGGCTGCAGACTTGCTGGATAAAGTACAGAGGTGCTGCATAGGGCCTGGAACAAAGGAAGTTTCCAGGAGTGAAAGACATGATCAGGAGTTATTTAGTGAGCAGCCAGAGACTCAGACGAGGAGACCAGGAGAGTTAGTACCCTGTGGTGACAAGGCTGCCAGCCTTGTGGTTAGAGATCATTGGAGCATGGGACCCCTGTGACATTCGCCTTCAGCGGGATTGTGCAGCAAAGACAAGCCATGCTGTGAACACTCATCCTGAAGCTTGTGAGTATGCACTGGATTATTATTTTTATTTGTTGGAAGCACTTATCGAGTGTATTTTGTGTGAATATAAACAGCAGCCACCTAAGAGAGACTGTGAAAATATACATATGTCTGCATTCTATTAAAGTTAGTTTTCTACCAATAAACCCTAAACCATATCCCTGTGTGTGATTGTGCATCAGAGAAGTTCCCAGGGGAGGGGTATTACAGCCCAGTCTGTCCTGACCCTGGGTGGAGGCACGCCATTTTATAGTGTACCTGGAAATCAGTGCTAGATTTCTTCCAGTAGCAGAAAAGAGCTAAACTGCCATATCATTTCCCACTGTCTGGCCGAGTGTTTACCAGACGCATACCAACTCATACAGGAAGGGAGAAGAGAGACCATACCATTGCCCACTGAGTGTTTGCCAGACACATACCAACTCAAACAAAAAGGGAGCGGAGAGTCAAGGATCTGTTACTAATTGGACAATAAATATATTCTACACACTCGTTTTTCTAAAATGGTTGCGTGTTAGGCAGGTGCACCTGCTTCCGTACCCCAATCCCATACCTCCCAACATTTTGGAAGTAAAAAGAGGGACAAATTTTTTTTTCGCACATAGAACAGTGACCAGTTTTTGACCATGCCCCTTTCTGTGGCCACACCCCCTAATTACCATGTTCATTTTACAAAATTTGGCAGGTTATGAAAGTTTGAAAATATTTCTTCTTATCTAAACTGTTTTTTTGTGTCTCAAAATTGTTACAAAGTATCTTATTTGCACCTGTTAGCTGTTCTGGGCTCTCTGCTAAAAGCCTATCAAGTGAGAAACTTTTTCTTTTTCTGGCTGTTCAGTGAAAACAGAGACTTTCCAGTACCAATGAGGGACTGCAGGTTGAGCTGTCAAAAGGGGGGCTGTCCCTCTGAAAAAGGGACAGTAGGGAGGTATGCCCAATCCTAGCCCTCGACTCCTATTCTCTGAGTATTACATTCTTATTTCAGCCCACAGTTCCATTTGAGTTAGATACAGATACTGCTGCTTTAAGCCCAGCCACTTTCAATGCCATCCCACCCCCATGCCATTGGGCATGTCTATTATTTAGTGGCCCCTCCCTTGCCTTAATCTTCCTGGCACCTCTGTCATTTACCTATGATGAATGTAGGATGGGTCAGAGAGAGAAGAGGCTGTAACAGAGAAATGCAGCTGGTTATGCAAGCACACGAGCCCTCCCCTCCAGAGCATGTGTACAGTGTGAGCAGGAACATCTCTCCAGCCAGGAAACACACAGCTGTCTCCTCAGTACTCAGTGTAGGCGGCTGCTCCTTCTCTCTGTTGGCCTGATGCAGCGGTCACTGTGCTCTGGGCTGGGCTCTCGCTGAGCTGAATGAGCAGGGATATAGCACACGGCAGGGGAGTGCCTGAGCTGTCTCAGTCCAGGTGAGCATTTGGCTTGTTCAGCCACCATTCTCTACACAGCACAGTTTGTTACATGTAAAACCTTCCCATAGACAGGCTCCCATGCACCTGTCTTACCTCCATTCTATCTCTAGAGCTACTATTTAATTCTTAGCCTTCTAAAAGCTACAAATCCCAGCATTCTTTTCAGCCCTAGTGCTTTAATGTGCTTTAGCAGTCCCACTTATTCATTGGTCTTATAAGAAGGCCCTAGCATTGTCCGTAGTGGGAGCTGGGAGCTGACATTCAGCTACATTGTGGCACGAGACATTTCCACCAGTACCGTGTCACTGTCATTGTGCAATGGGTGGGCATGTGGCATTCACACTAGCTGACAGTTTATTCAGCAGCCTCCCCCTTGGGCTGTCACAATGCTTCTGCTTGGGCTGTTACAATGCTTCTCTTGTTTGATGGGGTTTGCTGTTGTTTTCTGTCCCTGGCTTTGTGCCAGATGGGCTCCAAATTACTCTGCAGTCTATGGCTATTGTGCTGTAATAATAAGTCAACCTGCAATGGAGACGGGCACCGCACAGTCAAACCTAGAACCCTCCCTGTGCTACCCATGTATTATTATTATTACTTATTATTATGTAGTTCAAGTGACTTGCCCTGTATGGTATTGTGTCAGTGATACACTGCTCATAGCTGATCATTCATTGAATTGCACAGAAAGAGATTAATCATTACTTGTGTCAGGCATTAGAACAAGGACGTGCAAGAGATTTGTGCCTGTTATAATCTATAATTGTGCTGACTGGGCTCTTGAATTTGGTGAGTGTGAGTTTCACATCCTGCTTTTTGCACGGGAAGTTGTGTGGCAGGGAAGATTCATTGGTGTCTTGTGGAATTGTTCTTGCACTCCATCAATAAAGCCAGGCATAAACCTGAAACTGCATTCATTAGCTGGAAATGAAGCAATCACGTCCTAATACCAACATCTAACTATATTGTCCAGAGAGTTACATTATAACGGTCACAGGTTACTGATTGACACTTTGTGTTTTTGTCATCCTTGTTGCACATTGCCAGAAATAGATCATCCTTTGGTTATAAATTCTGCAACTGTGAAATATATACTTTTGCTTAGAGATGTGAAGCAGTGAGTAATGAACAAAGAGGCATACTGTGAAGATGCATTGAAGTTATTGCAGCCTGCAGCATGCTTCTAAATTCACTATTACTTTCATGTGATGGAGGTGAATCATTATGAAACATGATAAATGTGTATGCCAGAGAACTTCGGACCAGTTTTTTTTTTTAAGTTTTTATTTAAGAGTTTTCATTAAACACACACATATATAGTAATGAACAAAAGAAGAATGAAGAGAATAGAGAGGAGAAAAGAGAAGAAGAAGAAGAGTTAGCCCAGTTGGCCCATTAAGTCTTCTAACCAGTTTGATATACAATATATATATATATAATTACCCAAATACTAATGTAGAGACCCTGAACTATAAAAAGTGCATATAATTTTTATGGTTGATATTTTAGCTCATGCAAAACCATGTAGCCTTTACTTTTTGTGTCAAAAAAATGCCCCATTTAGCAAGAGATTACATTTTTTCCTTAGCCTCACCGGTACATAACTGGGCATGTTCCGGTGTGTTCTGCCCGTTTGCACGTCACACTGCTTTCCCCTGTATTGGCTACTGAATTGTCTCTTTTTCAGTTCATGTCCACCTATTTTGCCCCTTAACTTGCCACCCCATCCTAATATGCAGTGTTCTTTCCATTATATTGTCCCAGCCTCTCCAGTTGCACCAAATCTCACTGCATTGTTGCACAATTGAATATACCAGCACCAGTAACACAAAATAATGAAAAGTATTTTTAAAGTATGAAAATATAAAGTAGTGTTGCCCTTTACTCGTAAACCAACCAATCACATCTTCTCTCACTTCACAGGTCCCTTTGTGTTTTGTACTATTAACCTTGCATTTTGCCCCTCGACCCTTTTTGCCATATTTCTGTGCTCTGACTTCAAATTTCCCTAACTTGATATGCAAGTTCTGCTATTTTTTTTTACTGTTTCCAGGCTGGTGAGGAAAGGGACAGAATGGAATTAAAGCAAAAGAAAAAAGAACCTGGGTGTTGCCCTGACACATATAACCCAGGAACAAGAACAGTTAATCATGGCAGCAGACACAGACTAAATTTAGCTTTTTTTCCCCTCAAAGTCCCAGTCCTGCCACTAGGGGATTGGCTAGGATGCAGGAAGCTTCAAATTTCTTCCACCAGCCAAGCCAATCCTATTGAGGCTATACTGGGACTTACATCTTGGGAGGGGGAAAGGAAGTAATGCTCTTTTTTTTTCTTCTCTTGAATCTTTAGCATCATTCAGGTTTAGCCTAAGTGAAAATCCGCACATGGACTTTGGCCTAAAAAGGCACACCTAATGTTTTTGTCTGCCCCTTGTCTGCAGTGCCAGGCAGATTCCATTCCTGTCAATGCTCACACATATGGGACAGTTGGGGGGACAAAATCGCATTTTCTCACATGGGTTTTGACACTGGTGGAGAAAACACAATGTGTACCATTTTACAATTTTTTTGACGCACGACACCATACAAGTCTATGGGTGTCATTTTTGTGGCGAAACAAGGCAAAAAAATTCGCCCATCCCTAGAAATGGCACATGGTGCACTCTCGCTCTTGGGGACTTATGATTCCTGTGCCTTAAAAATACCTCCATTGTAAATCTCAGCAGGCACATCACTCAAATCTCATAATTGCATGAAAATGCATGGCCAGGCATTTTTGACCAATTACATGATTTGAGTGAGCAGATTTACATTTAGGGTAGAACTCCACGGACGACTTTCAATTACGATACCGTCCATTCCACTGCGCTGAGACTATTTGCAGGCATCATGTCGGATGTGCTGAATCTAAGGTAAGTAATAGGAATGTCAGATGTTATCTCTGCGTGCATCCGACATAACTGTGGAATGCGAACGCTGCATGTTGCGTATTCATCCGACAGTTTAGTCAACGACAACATCCGATATTCCTATTAGTTACCTTCCAACATCACGCCTGCGATTAGTCTCAGTGCTGCGGAACATACGGTTTTGCATTGAAAGTCGCCCGTGGAGTTCTACCATCGAAGCAATGGGTGATTTGTATCTGTCAGAAGCATACTGTAACTGCCCTAAGGGTGTCAAAGCACTGTCCTTAAATATCAGATTACCAGCTAGTTACAGTATATAATTCAGATGAAAGCACACACCGAAACAGTAAATAAACAGAAAACTATATATACTTGGAAATTACACATTGAATTAATTCAAAATGAGAACATATGCCTTTCTATGCCCTAGCTGTAGATATGTTCAAACTGCCACATGTTCTTGAATGCAAAGACAACATTTTATTTATATTTTATATGGCAGTTAGAGACCCAGAATTGAAATATGTTGAAAACATTTTATGGCTAGCACTTCATGCAGACATTACACCACTTGTGATATGTGTTGTAAAAGCCCCTAAACAGTGAGATAACCCCAGAAAGCCATGTAGCTTTGGTAATTGCATTATCAGAAGAATTCAAATGGGTATGCACGAAAAATTAACAATGAACTACAAAAAAGGCAGGTTGCAGTAATGTATCTTTCACACTTTCTTGGGTATAAAGGAAGATCAGCCTGAATTTAAATGCTACAAGTTTGTTATGTAGTTTTATTCTTTATATGCATACGATTGCACAAAACATTTGGCACTATAATAATGCGCACAAGTTTTATGGACAAAAATAAATCAATGCAGAAAGCAATAACATTAATGAGACCAGCAAAAATTAAAGTTTCACTAGTCTCATTGCGGAATGAATGTTTTATGGGCAAAAACAAGCTATCCATATCAATACTCAACGTAAAAGACTATCATAACAATAAATCGCTAAAACGCAATAATATCTGCAGCATCTATAACCAATCTGTAGAACGAGCACTCATATGAATAAATCTAACTGATGTTTAAATACACTTATCATGCAATATCTTTGAACGGCCTCCGGAACACTTGTGTTTCATAAGTCATTTCTCTTGTGACTGTTCAAGTGTTAGTTTAGATATGAGAGCCCACAGAGAATTTACATTCACTGACATTGATTAAATTCGGAGAGTGGATACACAAGTATCTAATTGCACTAAAGCTTTTGTATGCTGCAACACTTATGGAAACTTGCCCAAAAACATGCCTTGTTTGAGTATGCACCAATACCTAAATGGAAGTTAATGCATTTCAATTATCTTTGCCGCATTGAAAAATTGTATCTAGTTTATATACTGTATGTGAGCAGTTGCATACAAAATGTGCAAACACTACAAGGAGTAGCCCTAGCCACCATACAGTGTACCAAATTCTATTTAAACGTTTAGAAGAAAGAGAAATCATTAAAAATTAACAAAAAAGAAGGTCAACTACAAAGCTTTGCACTAAAAGTTCATTTTAAGATCATTAAGTGATTGATTCAATGACAGCCTGTTCCTCAGATCAGCAAAAGGGGGTGTTCGGATACTGTCACATGAACCTGGACAATCTGTTATTTGCCCAGAGTACATTCTATGCGTCAGAAAAATAGTATTGCTTAAGGGATGACTCGGTTACAGCTCAGGTCTCATTGTGTCCATTCCAGAGCAGGGGTGCTTTAGCATAAGCAGACCAAAGCTTTTTTGGCTTATATATCTAGATGATTAAATCTAAATGCAAGACACATTGTAAGTACGGGAACAAAGTGGTCAGAATCAAACCCAAGACCACAGTGCTGCATCATTAAACCATTATTGCAGACCAACATTATACTTCGTTACAGCTCAACTTAGCATTTTTCCAAAGGTCATTTTTTCCATAACGTCACTCAGTGCACTGTGATGAAAACAACAGACTCTTCTTTTATCCATAAAGTTGTAAAACAATGCCTTTGGGCAAGGAATCAAAACTTAAGTAAATTAAAAGCAGACAAAGCTCCAGATGGTATGATTACATGGGTACATGGAGAACCAGTGTTTTCGGTATTTTTTTGTTGTTGTTGAAACCTCATTTGAGGTTCAGCATTGGGTCAGGGCAGCTCTCAGCTTATAATATGGTTATGGTTATATGAAAACGTTGTAGCAACAGTATACAAGAAAATCAAGGAAAAATACATTTCGCACCTTAAGTGACCAGCAAGTTGGGTTAGCAGCATCTAGGAAGGAGTCTTAAAGGGACGGTCACACACTTGTCATGCTCATGGCTAAAGTAAAAGGAGCTATGGGAAAGAGCATACTTTTCATTAAAGTTGACAATAAAATAATTATACCCAACCTTCCTACCACAAGCCACAGAACATGTTTCCTTTAAATGACCACTTTGTATGGGAGTATAGGAAGCCTCAATCCAGAGCAAATAAATCTCAGTTTGGAATCTGCATATAACTGCAAGAAAGCATTGCTTTGCAGATAATAGACATTGAGTAGTTATAGGTATTGGAACCAGATGGGGGGAGAAGTGACCCCCCCCCCCCCAATTGTGATATTTTTATGCAGACAGGACACAGGGCAAGTTTTTGGAAGCACAATATAACAAATATTACACCCTGATTCCCCCCTGAAGTGCTTTAGTTACCCTTCAAAAATAAAATAATATACAGGTATGGGATCCTTTATCCAGAAACCCATTATCCAGAAAGCTCTGTATTACGGAAAGGCTTTGGATTTTATTTAAATTATCCAAAATTATTTCCTTTTTCTCTGTAATAATAAAACAATACCTTGTACGATATAAGTAATCCTTATTGGAAGCAAAACCAGCCTATTGGGCTTATTTCATGTTTACATGATTTTCTAGCAGATTTAAGATATGATGTAAGATCTAAATTATGGAAAGAACACCCCAGGTCCCAAGCATTCTGGATAACAGGTCCCATACCTGTATTATTATATGTTACAATGGGTATCTTTAGCTTAGGAGAACATATTGGTTTGTGTTGCTGTTAAACTGTGTGTTTTGCACTGTGGTGTTTCTAAAATTCTCCCAGTCTTTAGGGCAGATTTGCTACCCATAATAACATTCCAGTAACAGCTCTATAAAACACCTGGATTTATTCCAGCATTTTTATCTGACACTGACTTTAATAGTTTGGATTAAATGCCAATTGCTGCCGGCACATTCTAGAGTCCTATTGCACTGATATCATCAGGGAAATTTAATAAGCAAATATGTTTCTAATTGTATTTTTGTACAAATACATTTGAAAATAAAAATAGCACCAGCATGTAATTACATGGTTTATCATCCTGAAATCTACCTGCTAGCTCATGTAATGGAAACTCATAATTTTAGCAAAGAAATAGCTGTTTTGTTACATATTTTCCTGTGTGAATGGGCCCTTCAGCTTTCACTTGGAATGGCTTTTAGATCATATAAACCATAGAATTAAGTGTTTCTTGAAATGGTTATACAGGTATGGGACCTGTTATGCAGAATGCTTCCGAGCACAGTTTTTTTTTTGGATAATGGGGTCTTCTGTAATTTGGAACTTCATACCTTCAGTCTTCTCAAAAATAATTTAAACATTAAATTTACCCAATAGACATTTTTCTTTATTAACTTTTTTAGTATGATGTAGAGTGATATTCTGAGACAATTTGCAATTGGTTAATTTTTTCTTATTTATGGTTTTTGAGTTATTTGGCTTTTTATTCAGCAGCTCTCCAGTTTGCAGTTTCAGCAATCTGGTTGCTAGGGTCCAAATTACTCTATCTGCCTGTCATTCAGTCCCCTTTGACTAACTGGTATTTTAACTTTGTTGACTATACATTGGTTTTAATGTAACAATAAAGGTTATGTTTTATGCTTTAACACTTCACTGAAGTATCGGTGTGTATGGATGGGAAGGTGCAGACTTATGAGCCAATTCTTTTCCTTTTTCTTTTTGTTCCAAATTCCCCTAGCAACCATGCACTGATTTGAACAAGAGACTGGAATATGAATAGGGGAGGGATTGAATAGAAAGAGGAGTAATACAAAGTATCAATAACAATACATTTGTAGCTTTACAAAATTACATGTAATTTGATGGGGTCAGTGACCCCTAATTTGAAAGCAGGAAAAAGTCAGAAGAAGAAGCCAAATAACTAAAAAACTATAAAGAAATAAATAATGAAGACCAATTGAAAAAATTGATCCGAATTGACCATTCTATAACATATTAAAATTTAATTTAAAGATGAACAATTTGAGAGTGTGTGCTTTAACATGATATTGGCATGCTTTTGTCTTACTTCTCTTTCACTGTGTAAAGGTGGCCATAGACACGCCAATAATATTGTACGAAACAAAGTTACCTCAAAGAAGGTCAAGCCTCAGAAAGAGTTAAGGACTAAGGTCTAATGTGCCTTGGGATTGGGTTGCTGTAGCTGCCTGAATTTACAACAGCCATACACGGTGCATGCAGAATTGTCACTGTAGCCTTTGTCTGCCCATAAAGTGATGTAACAGAATATGTAATTGGCGATGCACTCCTGATTTAAATAATATAGTTTGCATATGTAAATTCATTTTTGCATTTAAGTTTTTTGGAGTGCCCTGCTTTTTCAATTATTACCCGCCAGGTGATGTGACTGACTGGAACAAGAGCATATCCACTGTGCTTCATTGTTAGCCTTATACACAGTGCCAAGTGCACCAAGCTGTGCCAGAAAGTGACACTGACAACTTTGCAGCGCCTTACATAAATATATCCTAGTGAGACAAGGATGGACTGTGCTACAATCCTCTGACTGAAGCTCACAGAGGGTGGGACCAGTATGTTTTAGTCAGTAATCATTCCAAAACAAGACTAATTTGGGTCAAATCTAAACATAAGTCCGAAATTACGGAGACAAGACATCCAGCACCACTCCCGGAATTTACTTCAATAAATCAATACTAAAGGTAGTCGAGTATCTTTGAATTTTTTTCAACATTAAATTCTAGTTCAAGCCTGTGCACCGCTTATTGTTAGAACCAAACGCTTAAAGAAGGGAACTGGTAGTATAACCCCTGACTCCTCACACAGGACTACAATCAAGTTTTTAAAAGAACAGAAACATCGTAAATCTTACCCCATACCCGTTGTGACCTGGGTGCCGCCGCCCCGAGTCCGTCACTAGGGGGGAACGTTGCCAGCCAGTCTCTAAGAAGAAGCAGCGCACTCCTGTGCCCTTTCCACAGATCGCTCAACTCCAGACCATAGGTAAAAGCAATGTACTTTATTTAAGCATATGATTAATTATAAACTTCGTCTGAGGTCTGATGCGTTTTGTGTTTACACACTTTCTCGGAGAATCAAATTTAAACATAAACTTTACAGCTTTGTCCTTTTATTGTAATCAGGAGTTACAGTATGTGTATTATTCAAATTATGTAGATATATCTTTGCAAACAAATTTAGGATCATATAGAGGTGGCAAGTAAACCATAAGCTACCGTAGTGGTGAGTGTGTCTTGTGCATTTTTTTCAGGCAACTTAGTTTTCTAAATACTGATTTCCTTGATGCCGAGCTTGAAGCAAAATTGTATCTTACATCTACTTGTAATTGAAATATGCACACAATTGCATACAGCTGCAGCTAATGAAGATATTCTTTTAAAGACTCTTTTACTACTCAAATAACGGATTCTACTACTCAAATAACTGCCTTTTGCACAAATTCTGCATGTAGAGAGACATGATGTCAGGTGATTTTAATAGAGTGAGCTCTTATACATCTTCTAGGCAAAAGGAGCCCCCCCTATAAATTATATTGGATCATTTATCTGACACTCAACTCCTGAATGAAAACAGAATGAGGAAAAACAGATGCTGAGAAAGGGATAGTGAAGGTAAACTTTTTATCGATTGTATTTAGAAAGTTTCTTATTTCAATATGCAGAAGCTTATATTAAAATTTTCATTGTCGCAATAGTTCCCCTTTAATCTGTCTAAACACTATAGGGGAAGTCCATTTTTTTCTGGTCGGAGTTTTAAAGAACAAAACACCCTTTTTTCATATTAAAAAAAGATAGAATTTTCTGTAGTTTATTAAATCCAGAGGCTGCTAAAAATCTGAATAAAAAAGTATTTAATCTAAAACCTTCCGAGGTCATATAGACGTAAATGGCAGATGTCCCGTTTACAACTGTCAAAAAAAAGTCAACGAATAGCTATTTTAATTTATCATATATACTGTATATATATATATATATATATATATATATATATATATATATATATATATATATATATATATATATAACAAACAAGGGAAAGTTGTGCTCACCACTAGTTTTTAAAAACATTAGGCGGGGGTGCAATGAGGGTGTGACCACAAAATACATATAGACAAATACAAGATTCCTCTGCACTCAACCCATTATCAATATATTTAAGACAGAGACATTTTGTGCATACTGCTACTGAAAAATGCCTTACCCTTTAAACAAAACAGGGATTGTTTGTCCATATATTGCAATATATTTAAGCTGGCCAACTACGTCAAAGTCATCCCATATCTGGCCAGTCCTATGCTCAATTTTCATCTGATTCATTAAGAATTCTATGCAGTGAGCAGCTCCATGTTGTAGCTCCCACCATCTCCAACTATAGTCAGGTGATCCCACTGGTGTCTAATAAAAGGGCAGCCAAGTTTGGGAGTTTTACTTTGAAAGCAGCTAGTAAGTTGCAGGTAAAACGTATTCGTCCCTTTTATAAAATGTATAATTAAACCATAGAATTCTTAATGAATCAGATGAAAATTGAGCATAAGACTGGCCAGATATGGGATGACTTTGACGTAGTTGGCCAGCTTAAATATATTGCAATATATGGACAAACAATCCCTGTTTTGTTTAAAGGGTAAGGCATTTTTCAGTAGCAGTATGCACAAAATGTCTCTGTCTTAAATATATTGATAATGGGTTGAGTGCAGAGGAATCTTGTATTTGTCTATATGTATTTTGTGGTCACACCCTCATTGCACCCCCGCCTAATGTTTTTAAAAACTAGTGGTGAGCACAACTTTCCCTTGTTTGTTATAGTTCTACAAGAGCAGTGACCAGCTCCATGTTGTAGCTCCCACCCCCTCCAACTATAGTCAGGTGATCCCACTGGTGTCTAATAAAAGGGCAGCCAAGTTTGGGAGTTTTACTTTGAAAGCAGCTAGTAAGTTGCAGGTAAAACGTATTCGTCCCTTTTATAAAATGTATAATTAAACCATAGAATTCTTAATGAATCAGATGAAAATTGAGCATAGGACTGGCCAGATATGGGATGACTTTGACGTAGTTGGCCAGCTTAAATATATTGCAATATATGGACAAACAATCCCTGTTTTGTTTAAAGGGTAAGGCATTTTTCAGTAGCAGTATGCACAAAATGTCTCTGTCTTAAATATATTGATAATGGGTTGAGTGCAGAGGAATCTTGTATTTGTCTATATATATATATATATATATATATATATATATATATATATATATATATATATATATATATATATTAAGAAGTGAGAAGTTGAAGTGAGACATGGACATGATTAGCTGTGAGTCACTATGAGGATTGTGATGAAAATTAACTAGCTTTCTTCTTTGTGCTCACAATAAATTCTGGTGCATTTGGATAAAAATATAGACACCCCAATCTCACTTCTGAATTTTTGCTTTCCATATGAACATACTTGAGATTCCCAAAGCTGGAAAATATGCATAATATGCCCTACCTGTTTTATCCCCCCCTCCCCATTTATCCAAGTTTTCTTTTATTATGTTACAATTTTTGATGGAAATTGTATGGTACCAATATGTCTAGAGGCAAGCTAGGGCCCTTGTTTTGCTTAGTGGGATATTTGAGAAAATAATATCAGATAATATATCCTTCAAAAGATCCTGTGTAAAGCAGCCTCCTTGAACAAAAATGAATCATTTTCCTTCATGACTGCATATACTGTATGTGACAAAGGGTCACTGATCTTCCTGAGTTATAGCAATTGATAGAAGTGACATTACCACATAAATCTTCCCAAAATAACTATTCTGTTTGTATGAAGTCACATTGATTTAGACTGTAACCTTTATCAGATTCTCTATTGCTTCTCACTTGTTCTGTCACTGGCAGTTACTATAACCACTACAATTAGTGCCTGTTTTTTCATATAGACCAGGGATCCCCAACCTTTTGAACCAACATTCAGAAGTAAAAAGAGTTGGGGAGCAACACTAGCATAAAAAATGTTCTTGGGGTGCCAAATAAGTGCTGTTATTGCCCACTTGGTAGCCCCTATATGGATTGTTAACCTACATTGAGCCTCTGTTTGGCAGTGCACCTGGTTTTTATACAACCAAAACTTGCCTCCAAGCCTGGAATTCAAAAATAAGCTCCTGCTTTGAGGCCACTGGGAGCAATATCCAAGGGGTTGGAGAACAACATGTTGCTCATGAGCTACTGGTTGGGGATCACTGATATAGACATTGCACACATCAAAAACGGTATTTGCCTCATTGGCAAAACATACACCTCACATATAGTACATACATATACTACAAATAATTTTCTTTTGGGATCCATTATCCGGAAACCCGTTATCCAGAAAGCTCTGAATTATGGAAAGTCCGTCTGCCATTATCCAAATAATCTAAATCTTAAGTATTTCCTTTTTCTCTGTTATAATAAAACAGTACCCTGTACTTGATTCAAACCAAGATAGAATGTATCCTTATTGGAAGCAATACCAGCTTATTGGGTTTATTTAATGTTTACATGATTTTCTAGTAGCCTTAAGGTATGAAGATCCAAATTAAGGAAAGATCTGTTATCTGGAAAACCCCAGGCCCCATACCTGTACTATGTTATACAACACATACATAGTTTATGACTTTCCGAGCAAGTGGGAAAAAAACTGATGCAATGTGCACTTTGCGGGTCTGAACTGGGAATCAAAATAGTTCTTGCCATTTCAAGCACACAGAGGCCCAAACAGCCCCCACGGGCCCAATAAATAGTAACTGTCTATGGCATCTCACAGCACACGCAATAATTACAAAGCACTCAAAAACAGCAGGAGTAAGGACCTTATACTGTACTTTAAACATTCTTCCCCTGCAAATATGTTTTTATGGAAATAATTGGGGGCTACTGTATTTCAAGTGTGAGCTATTTTGCATAGACAATTTAGTAATATAATTATCTCTAGATACTCTTAGTGGAAATGATTAATACTCTTGTACCTCTGTAGGGAAAACAGATAATTGACAAACCATGTCAAAAATAATAAGACTATTTGTGAAACAGGGATGGCAATCAGAGCACTTAGTTTTCCGAAGTCACCCGAAGTTGCCTCACAAGGAAACTTCGGGCGACTTCGGAAAATGAAGCGAGTGCCATCCCGCTGGCGATTTAGATTCTAGCAAGTGGGAAGGCTTTTCTGGGAGATTAGTTGCCCGAAGAAGAGGCAATTTGTCGCCAGGCGACTTAATCTCCCTGAATCTTAGCGTGTCCTCTTACCCTTAAACAATGGTGTAAAAGATACCCAGCAAAGAAAGGGCTTGTTACACAGTTATATAGTTAGATCGAGTTAAAAAAAGACCAAGGTCCATTAAGTTCAACCCCTCCAAATGAAACTCTGCATACATACATACACACTCTGACCCCTCCATACATTCACATAAACTATATATTGTTTCAACAGTCTGAGCCCCCAGGCAAAGAATAGAAAGGGAACAAATAACATAAAAACCGAAAAAAATTGTAATGAATGTACATTGCAAAGTTGCTTAGAATAATGTTTCTTTTTAAATTAAGGAAGAGAATTTTTTGAGTTGACATTCCCTTCAAAATAAAAATTAAAAAGGAGAAAAAACTGCTTATTGTTGTAGCTTGTTTAGAGCTCTGTTGTTTTCAATTGGGAATGTGCAGGAAACTGAACTTGTAAATGAAGGCAGCAGTAAATGTGTTACTGCAGGGCATCACTGGGAATGTTGTTACACGTTCCTCTGAATTAGCACAACCATTTGAAGACAACGCCTAACTTTTTCCATTGGCCAGTGATGTAACATTTCTGTTCTGGCTCTGACAATTTTTTATTGTGTACATAGGCATGCCCATGCACATGTACTATGAGCACCTAACCTCAATATAAAACACATTGATGTGTGGTTCTGGGTGTGTAGCAGAATGTCTGGGATATGTGCCCTTCAAAACAACATATTTCTGTGCAAGAAGGGTCTACATACTCAGTCCTCTTCTAATCTGTACAGTAACATTTTAAGATTATTAGTTATCAGAATGGATCTTATGATGCAATATAGCTTATTTAACCTTTACAAGAAATTTTACTTGCTATAGTAATGAAAGCTAGTACATCACTTAGGAGTTAGAACAAGTAGGAGGCATCTTGTTAGGCAGGCAGCCCCCACAAGACATCATTCCTGATATATTGCAGAGAAAACCACCAGAACTGATTCCGTTGCATAACCAATGATCAAAAATGGTATGTATCATTTTCCTAGCAGCAAGCAGGTGTTATCAGGGAAGCAATACCTGTATTTATGAGTGAGTGTCTCAGATTACACACATGTTGCTGTAGCCCCAGAGGCTGTGTTTTCAGTAAATAACAGCAGGTTTGCTGAGGGCTTTATTTCCATTATAAAAACCCCTTGCCTTTCATATGCAGTGGGAAGACATTTCCTTTTCTTGGCAAGCTACAGTATTTTAGTGTTTATGAAGCAAAATAAATGAAAAGATCTGTACTCAGAGGCAAACTGTTGAGAATAGAGCCACGAAAAACACAACATATTATGTAAACTAAAACAAAGAACATAGGCTTGTTACCAGTACAAAGCCATTTACTGTGCTAACAATAGGTTTCTGTTGGTATATTTCACTTTTGCTGTTTATGGCTGCAGTTTATAATATGGTCATGTTTTCACTCCAGAACCTGCATGGCCCAAAAATTATGACAAACTTGATTTATCTGCACTGCATCTCCCAAACTGTTAGAGGAATAAATATTGTAAGGGCAGGTACAGCATGAAATGTGACTGTTTCTGCCCCTGCAGACTGTGTGGACTGGCTACAGAGTGCATTGTGGACCTGGAAGTCATGACTTCCCATTGAAAAGAATTTGAAGTACTGCATGAGGTTCATGTGGAGTGAGTGGGTAATGCATTAGCCAATGCAATGCCTCTGTAACCGCTATTGTACGTCTCCTAAACAACAATTTCTAGGTTTTCTTGCAAAGTGGATTTAATCTTGTGGATTTAAGGGTATGTCTTAACTTTTTTCACATATGAGTGGCATCCCTACTGGTGCCGGCCATTTATATTACTGCCCCCTGTACCTGTACCAGCAAGCTTAGCAGCCATCCATCATACTGCCCCCCCCATACCTGTGCCAGTAGCCTTCCATTATACTGCCCCCCCCATACCTGTACCAGCAATCTCAGCAGCCATCCATCATACAGCCCTGCTGCAGCCATCATATTGCCCCTAATCTTTACCTGTGCCCAGGGCCAGAACTAAGGGTAGGCAGAGTAGGCACGTGCCTAGGGCGCAAAGGTGGAGGGGCACCAGGCACGTATTTACTCCTACCCCATGTCCGGTCCCGTCTCTGCCGACCGCCCACTTGTTCCCAGAAGCGCTCAACCAGCCGGCGCAGAAGTCAGGCAGGCTGCCTAGGGCACCTGCCCGGCTTGGCCCGGCTCTGCCTGTGCCAGCAGCAGCCAAAAATAAATCTGATCACAACATATTGCCCCCAAGTATTTATGTACCTGTACCAGCGCCCAGCCCATCAGCAACAGCAAACATATGGCCCTGGCCCAAATCTGTACCTGGCTGTGCCAGCAGGAAGCTTCACACTTTCACAGTAATAGAAAGAATGTCTTCAGTTCAGTGCAACTGTGCAAGGCTGAGAGCAGTGAGAGCCACACCAAGCAGGCCGCCAGCTCTCTGCCTCTCTCTGCCACCCAACCGCATCAGTGACATCATTGACGTGTATACACACGTCACATTGCGCAGACGCACCACACAAAAGGAGCTATTACTTGCTGGCAAGAGGGAGAAGGTGAAGGAGGGGGATTCCACCCGTCTGAGAGACCATGATTACTGAAACAAATTATTAAATAAACGCTTGAAAAAAATGACTATATATATGTGTTGACTTATATAACTAGGAGGAACCTTTGATTGTTTTGATGTAAATACCTAATGATCAAAGATTATGAAGATGTAAGAAATCTCATTCGGATTCGAGAAAGAAATGGGTTTTTTTAAAAAAAAACAAAAAAACAATTCTCAATCATGAGTATTAGCCGTTTCTTTACACTAGGTTATTGGTCAACATAAACTTCGATTAATTTTCATGAACTGAACAAAAGCCTCCAGTATGAGTATGCCTTGTGTCCTAGGCCATTAGAGAGACCCTGCAATACTGTATTTGCACAATTAGCTCTTACTGCTGGGTGAGGTCCAGGAAGTAACACTTAAGGAAGTGAGAGTTGTTTTTTTCAGCATATTCTATGAATTATTATGCTGGTAATGTAGAATGAAAACTTGGCATAGAATTATGTTACTGCTATCCCCTGTTAAACAATAAAAGTCAGCCTTATATGCCAAATCGCATGCTTGGTGTGTGGGTGCGTGCCAGTTTCTTCATTTAAAACACTGCAATGGGTCTGCTGACAGCTGGGAAGTGAAAAGAATTTGGACTGCCTTTGAGGACATTTTAACTGCCGCTATGCATAATACATAGTGAAGGGACCCAGAAGTGTCTCAGTTGAATACTTTATTGTACAGTAATGGATACTTAAAGGGATTCTGTCATTATTTTTTGGTGTAGTTTTTATTTCTAAATTACAATGTTTACATTACAAATAATTCACTTCACCATTTTTTTTACTATTGATTGCTATTCTCTACCAGGGAGCTGTTAACTGGTTACCTTCCCATTGTTACCTTCCCATTGTTCTGTTGTTACACTGCTGGGGGGAGGGAGGGGAGTGATGTCACTCCAACTTGCAGTGCAGCAGTAAAGAGTGACTGAAGTTTATCAGAGCACATCTTGCGTGAGTGAGGGCACCTGGGAAATTACACCGTGTCTAGCCCCATGTCAGATTTCAAAATTAAATATAAAATTATTTCAGTGCAGAATTATGCTGGAGCAGCACTATTAACTGATGAGTCTGCTTTAATGAAGCAATATATACCCTTTGTATACCCTTTACCCTTTGTATATTGTTGTAATAACCAATTATTAATTATCTGCTGTACTGGACAGGCACAGCAATGCATTTGGGATACTTTTTCCAGTACACTTCTGTAGCTCTGTTTCTGGAGAAGAAAGTGGGAGGAAGAAAATAAACTGCAGTAACTGGTATAAGTAGTAAAGATTCATTCATATCAACTACTGTGATAACACTAGAGTTTAGTGGGTTGCAAGCAACATCTTATTTGTCTCACCCTATTCCTCAAATTTTGGGATGGATGTGATTGTTTCACGGAACACTTGTAGAAATGTCACCCCCCCTCCGAATTTATTGGGAGTTACCAGAATTTGAGTTCTGTCTCCTGGTCTTCCATCACTCCGACACATTCTCCCGTGTGCATGCGCAAAATATTTCAGTGACATCAGCTGGAGCGATGTACACATGCACAGCACATTGGTTTATTTGTCATTTATGTCAGGTTATGTCTGGTTTCTTTCCCTTAGTTAACTCTAATATAACATATGTTTTGGTACTTCTTAACTCTGTATAGGCACTTTCTGAAGTTTTGGGTTAAGTTCAGCAAGACAATTGGATTTGGATCCTGCTTAAAAAGACTCAGATTCATCCAAAGCTAAATCATATTTATTTTGTACACAAGTGGGGAGTAAAAGTAGTATATTATTGCTGTGCACTGTGTCCCCAAAACATAAGAAGTCCTGTATAACCAAGGTTATCTAATAATACAGTGCTGAGTCAGAGGGAGATCTGCTGCAATAAATATGGCTGCTAAAGTCAGCAGTCGTCTTATAAGATCTGATATTCCTGTAGTTTTCTTCCCATCTGCTGTGTGGGTGGTTTCCATTGGCAAAGGCAGGTTTTCAAGATGTCAACTTGACAGATCACTTACAAACATCAACTGTACAACTCAATCAAGCACAGGCCTGCTATTGCAAGCTTGGTGCAGAATATATGCAAGATTTAGGAGGTTGTTTATTAAAGTACGAATGTTTTTAACTATAAAATCGGAATCTTTAGTGGAAAAAAAAACCTCAAATTTTTTGAGATTTATTATGCCACGAGGATGCAAAAAGTCATAATCTGAAAACACTCCATCTTCAACCTGTCAAGGTCCTGTATAAGTCAATGGCAGAGATCCTATTTGCAATTTGAAGACATTATGGTCTTCTTTGGGTTTTGTACAATAATCCGAACATTCCTCAGATTTCACGAAAAATTCTGATTCTTGGGTGTCAAATCCAAATAACTCTGAGCGACTATCCGGAAATGATGCTGTTTTTCCCATTCCGATTTTTTGTGTTTTTTTAATGATAAATAAGGGTAAATCACGGATTCTAGTTTGGACGGACTTTTTTCATTTAAAATATCAGAAAAATTGGATTTTGATAACGTAACCCCCTCTGTTGGTTAGGAAGCCGTAAAGCACAGAGGACATAGAATCCCATGCAGTGGTTCTTTGATCTTTTGTGGCTGGGTTACTGTATGCAGTCTGCTAAAAATGTAAACAATTAAATAAACCATTGCAATTGTTTTGCAACAGATAAGGGTTTATGCAGGTTATTTAGCATAAAGTACAAGTTTCTATTTTATTACTGGACTAGAATTTACATGATATTCACGGTTCTTGTGTTTTATAAGTAAATAATTTAGACTGTGGTCTTGGCTTTTGAGTAATGTGTAAATAAAGTGTTTTATTGCCTTACTTTCTTTATATGTGATTATAATTCAATTAAAATTTAGGCATATATGTGAATGTTCCTTGACCTAAGCTAAAGTATTAAAACATTAGTCTTTTTGTTCTTGGCTTTTCCGTAATCTGTGCTTAAAGCAAAAGGATTACAGAGTTTAGTCTTATTTCATAGAGTTATTTAAAATGTTATTTTTAGTGTGTGCCTAGACCCTAATTAATAGATATTAGGAACAGGCATTGTTTGCCTTAATTTCTGCCCATATTACTTCAATGAATTTCAAAGGATTGGGTTTTTTACAAACATATTTAAATCGGGTTGAAAAAAGACAAAGTCAATAAGGTTCAACCCCCAAATGAAACCCAGCAAGGTTTTGGCAGCTAATAAAACAATATGAGCACTGAAGCTGCAGAGGATATTGTTTATAATGGTTTTAGTGTTTTTTCTTGATTATGTAGTAGAAGTAGGTAAAAGCATAAGGGTTATGTTGCTATGTAGCAGTCAGGACTAGAACTAGGGGTAGGTAGAATAGGTGGCTGCCAAGGGTGCATGGGGAGGGTGATGTTGCAGGCATTTTGCAGTGGTGGCAAAGGGAGAAGGGTGGCTTGCAAGCTACCAGCAGAATGGGATTGAGGGCAAGATTGCTGTGCGTCAGGCCTTGGCCACCAGTAGAACCTGGTCTGGCACTGGTAGTTGTTTACCACAGCTGAATGTTGAAAGTTTCAGACATCATGAAGGAATATACATTTTTGGCCTAGTTTCAGTGTCGGACTGGCCCACCGGGATACCTGGAAAACTCCCGGTGGCCCAGGTGTCAGGGGACCCTCATGCTGCTAAACATTTAGCCTATTTCATGACCATTCCCTATTTCTATGTGAAAAAATAGGCTAAATAGATGGAATAATAGATTATAGTATGTAAAGAAAAGAGACTAGGAGAATAGAGGTTGAGTGAGGAGAGGAATTATAATAGTACTGAGACTGGGACCCTGGTCTAAGTTTTTTTGGTGGGCACCTGATGACCCAGTCTGACACTGCCTAGTTTACATTAATATAGTTTAAGTGATGACTTACTCTTAATGATAAATGAGGGCTCACTTATGAAGGAAACCTTAGTTGCGTCACTTGTCTCCAGGTAAAAAACTTTTAGCAAATTTTATCCAAAGTTGCACTTGCCTAAGTTAATGACCCTTATAAATGTGGACTGTGGAAAGAGTAAAAAGCAGTGTACAGCAAGGAAGAAGTTAGAGGAGAGTGTTAGAAAGCCATTTACAGGCCCAGTGAATGTGCTGAGAGTACATAAAAAAGTTTAAAATAACATTATGTCCTGAATACTGATATCTATAAATGTCAGAGCAAATGGAACATTGGTTTTTAGTTAGGCTTAAGTAATATTACAGCCATAGGCTGAAACAGGGCAAGGAAGTGGAAAATCCATAATACTGGCACTTTCCATCAAACATTTGCAATGTGCACATTGTGAAGTGGCTCTAAAAGCAAAATGTGGTTCTGTAACAAAAGCTTTGTAGTAATTAAGCAGGGCCATGTAGTAGGTCGCCACATAAGGGGAGATTTAAAAGGTGGGCATTTGCCTTAGTTTCCAAAGCACTGACAACAATTTGCATTCTGCTACCAATGTGTCATTACATTGAAAGGTCCACCATTATTATGGACTCCTCTTTTAATAAAGACAAAATACACCAGTGAGGTTTGTCTATACAGTTATTTATTATGTCTTCAGTAAAGCTGGACATACACTGTAATTGGAAGATATCAATATCACTTGGGTATAGGCAGCAGTACTTTCTATCTGGAGAGATACCGTTTTATTACTGCTAATTCCAGGGAACATGCAGTATATACATCTTGCTGGAACAAGTACAAAAGCATTCTTGCTGGAGGAGTAGATGTCTTCACTGTTATGTTGGTATGAATTCTTTGGCAGTCTGATGGCGTTTTAGCCTGAACTGGGTAGTATGATTATTTGAGCATGTAAGCAGCCCAGAATAAACCATTTGTGAAATCAGCTACTGATGATCACACCAAACATGATCACCAAAACAGTCATAAAACGGTGGTATAGCGATGATCCTATTTGATTAATGATTGTTCTTAGCCAACCATTTGTCCATCTACATGTGTATACTATATCCATCCCAGCTTCTAGTAAGCTGACTTCATGGTTAGCCCACAAATTTGTGTCTGTCTAGCATTGGTTAAACATTATTTTCCATACCCTTTTCAGAATTGTGCAAAGTATTGTTTTGGGCACATTGCCACATTTTTTTTGTAACTATCAATCAGTGTTTTCCCTAAAATTCCATTCTAGAGTACATGTGGGTCTGAGGTAGAGATGCACCAAATGCCATTGCAGCTTATGCAATGCGTTAAATCTGTACGTCTGCTTTTCAACTTGTTTATTAATGACCTCGAGGTGGGCATTGAAAGTACTGTTTCTATTTTTGTTGATGATACAAAATTGTGCAGAACTATAGGTTCCATGCAGGATGCTGACACTTTACAGAGAGATTTGACTAAATTGGAAAACTGGGCAGCAAACTGGAAAATGAGGTTCAATGTTGATAAATGCAAGGTTATGCACTTTGGCAAAAATAATATAAATGCAAGTTATACACTAAATGGCAGTGTGTTGGGAGTTTCCTTAAATGAGAAGGATCTAGGGTTTTTTGTAGACAAGTTTTCTAACTCTAGGCAGTGCCATTTCGTGGCTACTAAAGCAAATAAAGTTCTGTCTTGCATAAAAAAAGGGCATTGTTTTCTCTGGAAAAAAAGACTCTTGCGAGGGGACATGATTACACTTTACAAGTACATTAGAGGACATTATAGACAAATAGCAGGGGACCTTTTTACCCATAAAGAGAAACATCACCAGAGGTCAAACCTTTAGACTAGAAGAAAAGAACTTTCATTTAAATGCAACGTAGATGGATTTGGAATGCACTGCCGAGTGATGTTGTGATGGCTGATTCTGTTAATTCTTTAAAGAGTTGCTTGGATGATTTCTTGGACAAGCATAATATCCAAGGCTATTGTGATACTAAAATCTATCTTTAGCATAGATATGGGTATATATAGTTTATGTGAGTGTATGGAGGGGTCAGTGTGTGTATGTATGGATGCTGGGTTTCATTTGGAAGGGTCTAACTTTGTAACTATGTACCGTATATACCCGAGTATAAGCCGAGTTTTTCAGCATCCAAAATGCGCTGAAAAAGTCTACCTCGGCTCGCTGACCCGAGTAGCTAAGATTGCAGTCACTTTTAATCATTCCTATACCAACAGTACACTTGGGGAGAGACTGCAATATCCCACAATGCCCTCTGTTGGTTATATGAAAGAATAACAGTGCGCCCTCTGTTGGTTATATGAAAGAATAACAGTGCACCCTCTGTTGGTTATATAAAAGAATAACAGTGACTGCAATATCACACAGCGCCATCTGTTGGTTATATGAAAGAATAACAGTGACTGCAATATCACACAGCGCCCTCTGTTGGTTGTATGAAAGAATAACAGTGTGCCCTCTGTTGGTTATATGAAAGAATAACAGTGACTGCAATATCACACAGCACCCTCTGTTGGTTATATGAAAGAATAACAGTGACTGCAATATCACACAGCACCCTCTGTTGGTTATATGAAAGAATAACAGTGACTGCAATATCACACAGCGCCATCTGTTGGTTATATGGAAGAATAACAGTGACTGCAATATCACACAGTGCCCTCTGTTAGTTTTATGAAAGATTAACAGTGACTGCACTATCACACAGCGCCCTCTGTTGGTTATATGAAAGAATAACAGTGACTGCAATATCACACAGCGCCCTCTGTTGGTTATACGAAAGATTAACAGTGATGGCAATATCAAACAGCACCCTCTGCACATGGTAGTGGGACAGTGGGACAATGCACACAGTAATCCGTTTGGCAATTCTCTGTCACCATCAACTTTGCAAAGAAGTCCGGTTGATCGCTGGGGGGGGTCGCTTTGGCAGAATGTGCGCTGCTGGGAGACAGGGCTGTAGTTGTGTCTAGGCTTATACTAGAGTCAATAAGTTTTCCCAGTTTTCGTAGGTAAAATTAGGTACCTCGGCTTATACTCGGGTCGGCTTATACTCGAGTATATACGGTAACTATTTGCACATGTGCTTCACCGCAAATTGTATGCAAAGGAAACTTTAGTTTTCGGGATGTCATAATTTCTGGGTGTAAGAATGGCGTTTATTCACTCGACAACTGTATGATCACAACTGTGCTCTGTGGTATAAAATGACTGCTTATTTATTTTGAGTTGGCAGATATAGCACAAAACAATCTTAATTCTTAGTCAACCCTTTCTTAACTGAAGTGTTATTGAGAGTAATTGGCTTTTATTGTTTTCCTGCAATGGTTTCTATTTTTTGCAAAAAGGTCAAAATGTATTAAAAAAAATGCTCAAAACCACAATGAAAGAGAATTAAGTCTCTCTCTTCACCCATGGAAATAGCCATTTATTTTTTAAAGAAACTGAATTGTTAATTTTTATTGCCATTTCTATTTTTAAAGAATTACAGCCGTTTTTCTGCTTTTTAAGAAAAATAATTTTGCCTTCTATAATTGCAGCTGTTAGAACATTTCTATTTATAAAAAAAGGTTTGAGCATAACATCCTGAGTGACAAAGGAATATCAGTATATGGAGTAGTTTGAAGGGAAGTTATATTTCTTGTCTAAGTGATTTTATCTTTGGTTTAGTAAAATATGATAACATAGCTTAGTATGTCTGCACAGAACAAAACAAATTCAAGGTGCACTCCAACACTGGTAATTAAGCACAAACTATAATGACAGTGCAAGTGATGTAGCAATACATACAACAAAGAGGGGACTTGATCAATGAACGATGAACCTTCTCCCACTTGTGGTATCCCAAGTTTATTTTTGAACTATTTATGCAATATTCACTTCATTGATTAAGTTGAATTTGAATATGAATTGACATAAATACACTTTAATTTATGGTGCCTAATAGCACTAAGCACAAATCATATTCGATCAAATCAACACCAGCGCTTTATTACATTTCTAGCACTTATAGTTGATTAATTTAGTTTCTAATTGGTTGCAGGTGTGACATTCATAATACTGGCATAATCTAAGAGGGTTGACTTTTCTTTCTTCTTTTACAATTGAATAACACCCTTGATTAAGCCAGTTTTGGAAATCACATAAAAAGAGGGAAGGTTTGATTCCTCATTTCACTTTTCCCTTAATTAATAATCATCCTATAACTTTTATATTATTGTCAAAGTCTTAATTTTGTTTCCTGTTTTGCTTACTTTTTAGGAATGTTTACTCTCTCAGAAGTTGCATCACTGAATGAAATACAACCTACGTACCGTATTCTGAAGCCATGGTGGGACGTATTTATGGATTACTTGGCTGTAGTTATGCTGATGGTTGCCATTTTTGCTGGCACCATGCAAATAACCAAAGATCAGGTTGTTTGCTTACCGGTACTAGAGTCTGCTGTAAATTCAAGGACGGCACAGTTGTTATCAAGTGAGAACAGCCTTCCAGTTTCTTCAAAATATGAAGAGACTGCAACTGAGGCCAAAGAAAAGTGGCAAATGACTGGGCCTCTTGGAGCAACAGAGTCTTCAGAGACATCTCCAACAAAACCAACATTTTCTCCCACAAACACAGGTAAATCTTCAGGTCAACAGCTAAATAAAGAAGAACAGGATCCCAGAGGGAGAAAAACAAATCTGGATTATCAGCAGTATATATTCATAAATCAAATGTGTTACCATGTTGCTCTCCCATGGTACTCCAAGTATTTTCCTTACCTTGCTCTTATCCACACTATAATTTTAATGGTAAGCAGTAACTTCTGGTTTAAATATCCAAAGACTTGCTCAAAAATTGAACATTTTGTGTCTATACTTGGCAAGTGCTTTGAATCTCCTTGGACAACAAAAGCACTGTCTGAGACTGCATGTGAGGATTCTGAGGAGAACAAGCAGAGAATAACCGTTGCGCATTCCTTCCGAAAGCACCTCTCCAACAGCAGTGAAGAAGGAAGTCCCAGTCCAAGTACTCCTATGATAAGCAAATCTGGGCTAAAATTTTCAGCAGACAAGCCTGTATTGGAAGTTCCTGGTATGACCATTTTGGATAAAAAAGATGGTGAACAGGCTAAAGCCCTTTTTGAAAAGGTTAGAAAATTCCGCACCCATGTAGAAGACAGTGACTTAATTTATAAACTCTATGCCGTCCAGACAGTCATTAAGACTGCAAAGTTTATTTTCATTCTTTGCTACACCCTTACGTTTGTTACGGCTATAAGCTTTAAACATGTCTGTAGCCCAAATGTAGAGCACCTTACGGGCTATATGAAATTTGAGTGCACAAACAACATGGCATTTATGCTGAAGAAGCTTTTAGTCAGCTATATTGCCCTTATTTGTGTTTATGGCCTTGTCTGTTTTTACACATTGTTTTGGCTGTTTAGAAGACCATTAAAAGAATATTCCTTTGAAAAAGTCAGGGAAGAGAGTAGTTTCAGTGACATTCCAGATGTAAAAAATGATTTTGCATTCCTTTTACATATGGTCGATCAGTATGATCAGTTGTACTCCAAAAGGTTTGGTGTGTTTTTGTCAGAGGTCAGTGAGAATAAATTGAGAGCAATTAGTTTAAACCATGAATGGACATTTGAAAAACTCCGGCAGCACATTTCCCGGAATGCTCAGGATAAGCAAGAGCTGCACTTGTTTATGCTTTCTGGAGTACCAGATGCAGTCTTTGAGCTTACTGACCTTGAAGTCCTGAGACTTGAGCTGATTCCTGAGGCTAAAATTCCAGCTAAAATATCTCAGATGACTGCACTTCAAGAGCTCCATCTGTACCACTGCCCAGCAAAAGTTGAGCAGACAGCATTTAGTTTCTTAAGAGACAACTTAAAGTGCCTTCATGTGAAGTTCACTGATGTGGCTGAAATTCCTGCCTGGGTATATTTACTTAAAAATCTTTGTGAATTATACTTGATGGGGAACTTGAACTCTGAAAACAATAAGATGATTGGGCTTGAGTCTCTAAGGGAGTTGCGACATTTAAAAATTCTCTATGTTAAGAGTAACTTGACAAAAATACCATCTAACATTACAGATGTTGCACCCCATCTAACAAAACTGATTATTCATAATGATGGTACTAAACTCCTTGTACTAAACAGCCTTAAAAAGATGATGAATGTAGCAGAGCTGGAACTACACAATTGTGAACTGGAGAGAATTCCCCATGCCATTTTCAGCCTCACCAACCTACAGGAGTTGGATTTGAAATCAAACAGTATACGTACTATAGAAGAAGTCATCAGCTTCCAACATTTAAAACGCTTGACTTGTTTGAAACTGTGGCACAATAAAATTGTGAATATTCCTCAATCCATTTCTCAAGTGAAAAATCTAGAGTCAATTTATTTGTCTAACAACAAGCTTGAATCCCTTCCTGCATCACTCTTCCTTTTACAGAAACTGAGATTTTTAGATATTAGTTACAACTGCATAAGTATGATCCCCCTTGAAATTGGTTTGCTCCAGAACCTTCAGCACTTCTACGTCACTGGCAATAAAGTGGATGTCTTGCCAAAGACTCTGTTCAAATGTCTCAAATTAAGAACTTTGTGCTTGGGACAAAACTGTATAACATCTGTTCCAGAAAAGATTGGCCATCTGCTTCAGCTTACACATTTGGAGCTAAAGGGAAACTGTTTAGATCGTTTGCCCCTTCAGGTCAGTCTGTGTCGTCTTCTGAATAAAAGTGGGCTGGTTGTCGAAGATCATCTTTTTGATTCTTTACCTTCAGAAGTTAAGGAAGCTTTAAATCAAGATTCAAACATCCCTTTTGCTAATGGAATATAATTTGATGTGCATTTTGTCTGTGTTCATCTGGTAAGATCTCTTGAAGTGAGATAATATCATCTTACACCATGTTATCCCTGCATAATATGGGTACAATGAAGCAGCAGTGTGACATATAATAGGGCATGGAGACTTTTACTGGCAAACCCCCGATTGTGTGCAAAATTAAGGATTTTGACTGTGGACCATTTGTCTTTTTTTATATTTTATTTTAATTCAGCCAACATACAGAGCACTTTTTTTTAAAGCGTACTCAAGATATTATGTGATTATTTTTGGGTTAAGTAAATTTTCCCTTTGTTTTTTAAGACCAAAAAATGATTTAGAAATGTTGAAATTATTTCTAATTAACCGGCAATATATACATGTTCATGTAGTTTTAGTATTTTGTTAGAATTAAAACATGGTTAATTTTTTCATGTGATTTTAAAGACTGTTCTGCTACAAAAGTTTGGGTTCAGTATAATGCTTTTATCATTTGTTATACTTGTTGCATTTCATAAGACATTTTGATTTCTGAATTTCAAAAAATATAAAGTGACACCAAAGAAAATTCAGCTTATTCTAAAATTTGCAGATCCTTATATTTATTATTGTTTTTGTTTATAAATAGAATCTAAGCAATTTACCCTTTTCAGTACTCTAATCTACAACAAGGAAAAACATTTCACCAGGGAAGAAGAGGTGCAAAAAAAGAGTTGTTAGATTTGGTTTGTTAAAATGTAATAACTGTATATCAATTAATAGAACATTATATTAATATATTTGCAGCAACCTCCTTGTATAGAGGAGAAACTTTAAGGGGTTATGTGATAAAAGAAACTAAGTTTGCCAAAGAGCAGAAACCCATAGCAACCAATCAGAAGTTAGAATTTACTGGTTACCTGTTTAAAAGCGAACACCTTATTGGTTGGGTTACTGCTACTGGGCAAATGTTGAGGTTTATTTATTAACGTTTTTATTTTAGTGGTTTTAGAGGTTTTTGAAACCACTACTAAACGTATTTTCTCTAAAGCCACAAATGTCATGGCATTTATTAAAAGGTCCAAACTTAAAAAGTATAAACAAAAAAAAAACTCTGAACAATGCACTAAAAATATGAGTACTTATAAAACTACTTAAAATGTTTTACTGACAATTCTTCTAATTTAAGTGATTAAAAGTGGTCCAATAAGATCAAAGCAGCTCCCATTGAATTCTGTAGGACCTTGACAACGTTTACATGGCAAATTTTTGCATTCAAGGTATTCGTTGTTTTTACACCTGATAAATCTCGAGTTTTTCGAGCTTTTAAGAAATATAGAAAAGAAAAATTTTTTCGAGATTCGTGACAAAAATAGAAATTCGATCGTTAGTAAATGGGCCCCTTAGTGTTTTTCATTGCATATGGAGTTTGTATTTCTTTTCCTTTAAAGGGGCAGTATAGCATAAGTTATTTAGGAGCACTCACAGATATAGCTTCAAATGACTTTATTCAAGTTTTCACAAAATCCCCCCCATATATATATATATATATATATATATATATATATATATATATATATATATATTTATATTAACATACTTTCAGTCTGTTTAAATTATGGAAAATGTTAGGTAATTTTTGAGCTAAGAAGAGTAAATAAAGATAATGCATGTTCAGCCCTTGTGAGGTAGATATATAGATTACACGTATACAACACCTCCTTGTAGTCCATTATGCAAGGGAATTATCTGTGCACTGGGTATCTAATTATTACCTTGCAAGGGCTAAACACAGAGTAGCTTAAATTTCACAGTTTGACCTGTTTAGCTCAAGAAATAACAAAAACCATAGCTTTTTTGTCATGAAAACAATAGGCAAAAAGTATGTATGGCACAAGCCCCTTCATTGAACTCATGTTGAAAAAGGGGGTATGTGGCCCCTTTAAATCATGGATGGGGGGGTCCAAATTTAAATCATTCTACTGTGGCAAAAGGAAGGTAAGAGGATATCCCTTTAATCAAGAATCTGCTTTACTTGATAAACACTAAGGGGCAGATCTATTAAACCTTCACTATTTTGCGGCACAAAAAAGGTGACTCCAGGATTTATTATGCTCAGAAGCTGCTACAAATCCAAATTCGAAAATACTCTAGATAAAACCTGTCGAAATCAATGGCAGGTCATTTTACAATTGGAAGATGTTTCTTTCCTCCATTATTCTCAAAGTTTTCAGAAAGTTGGGGGCACATTTACTAAGGGTCGAATATCGAGGGTTAATTAACCCTCGATATTAGACTCTCGAAGTAAAATCCTTTGACTTCGAATATTGTAGTCGAAGGATTTACCGCAAATACTTTGATCGATCGATCGAAGGAAAAAAAATTTATTTAATCCATCGATCGAACGATTTTCCATCGATCAAAAAACCTTTAAAAGGTAATGGGGAAGGTCCCCATAGGCTAACATTGTAGCTCTGTAGGTTTAAAGTGGCGAAGTATGTAGTCAAAGTTTTTTTTAAAGAGACAGTACTTCAACTATCGAATGGTCGAATAGTCTAACGATTTTTAGTTCGAATCGTTCGAATCGAAGTCGAAGGTTGAAATAGCCTATTCGATGGTTGAAGTACCCCAAAAAAAACTTCGAAATTTGAAGTTTTTTTAATTCGAATCCTTCACTCGAGCTTAGTAAATGTGCCCCTTGATGTTTATTTTTGTTCAACAACCTGAAAAATGTGTGCTTTTCCAGTGACAATTTGAAAAAGTTGCACGATTCGAATTTGTCTCACTATTTGTTCCAACTTTTCCCACACAGACTTTTTTCAATCAAATTTTTTTAAGAGAATTAAACGCATTTGTAGAAAACCGAGTACCCCCACCCCAGGTAGACCTCCCTCCCTCCTCCCTCCAGGCTAACTGCCCCATACTTTATACTTACCCCTCGGCGCAGATTCTGCCAGCAGAGTTCCACACATCCATCCAGTCCTTGGTAAGCTGACTGAGAGATCATCAATTTTCTTGTAATTCTGCGCATGTTGGCAAACTGCTCCAACTGTGCATGTGCCGAAATACCGATCGGTTTTATAGTTTTCCTTTAATTGTCAGTGTAGAAGCTTTAGGTTTTTATATCTCTGACACTGTTTTATTCTTAAGAGAAATAGCTAATATCACAATAATGTAAAATATTATTTGGTTGTGTGTATTTTATTGCACACTAAACATTAATCTGTAAAGTTTTGATTGGTCATGCTTATTGCAATTTGCAGGAAAATAACTCAATTATCAGTTATCAATGTAAAATCAGTGGATATTGCTGATTTCTAAAATCTTTTTAAAAGATAAATAATTTTTTTTTATTTGTAGATAGTGATGGGCGAATTCCCGCGATTCGTGAAACTGGTGCAAAAATTCAAATTTTTTGGACTGTGCACCTGCGTCAAAAAATGAACGCCGGTGTCAAAAACTAGACGTTTCGCAAAACACCACAGATTCGCCCATCACTATTTGTGGACAAACTGCTCCTGTCTGGTATCTGGTTTAGTTTAGTACTGCTATTGCAAAATATGCACAAAAACCTGGGAGAAACAAAACAACTGAGTAAATAACCTTATAATTTACAGAGTGAATTTATTAACAAATCCAAACTTTGTTCCAGGTCTTGTAACCCACAGAATTTAGTTAGCATTTACTGGACTGTTGTCGTAAGAATAATAAAAGCAAACATCTCATTGGTTGCTATCGGTTGCTAAATCTAAACAAAATATGCATATTTGATAAAATTTTGCCTTTTCCTTAATAAATGCTACAATTGGGTTTTTGGAACAAAATTGGGTATGTAGATATACTTACATAAGGTGGACATTGTTTTGCTTTCTTTCTTAACTATATAGTTTAATCGATTTGTTCTATCACCATACCAAAATTCCTATTTAATCTATTCCCATGTTGTAATGACTTAAGCAATATTTACTGCGCCTATGTTATATGCAAGAATCATGTTACAATGAATTTACAATACAGCCACAGCATTCTTAGGGCTTATGTCTATAATATTTTATATATATGTCTACAATATTGGATAACTGATATTATATTCAAAAGGTACAATAGTGCAATATACTTATGACACCTATGCATACAGTGTGTCTCATGTTTAATGGTCATAGGACCTCCATGCTGAGTTCATGGGAAAGCTACACATTTAGAGCATGGTTATTAAAATATAAAAAATCTCTGAATATTGGCTAATGAAAACTTTTTTTTATAAAATCTGACTTTTAAAAAAATGACACATTTTTCGGAATTTATTTAACCCAGAGGGCTAAAAAGCCTGACTATAAAAACAGGGCATCTCAAATCTGTCGAGGTTGCATAAAAGTCAATGGGAACAGTCCCATTGATTTTTGGTTGTGTCGGGGGTTTCGGGCAATTTCACAATGTTTTCGGAGCTTTCGGGTGAAAACGCCGAAAAAATCATGAAAATCTGAGCTTTTCCCGCAAAGCAAATTTTCGGGAAAATGTAATAATAAATAAGGGTTAAAAACCCGAGCGGGTTAGATCGGAGTTTGTAGCAGCCGATATTGAGATAAATTCGGACCTTGATAAACAACCCCCTTGGTGTTTTTAAATATTTTCTAGACAATTAGAGGCAATCTATATTCGAGTCAACTTGAACTCAAAGTTATTGCTGATCGACATACAGGTAATCAAATACAGGAAATCAAAGCAAGGTTAGGGCCATTCATAGTGAATGTGTAGGCATAATTTGCAATAATTATGTGCCATACTTGCTATCATCATAAATTGACAAGGCCCACAACCATTTCACCCTACAGGCTAATATGTGTGTATAACCATTACTGTAGTAAAGCACTAGTCCTAATGCTTACAGTAGGGCTACCGAAGAGTATGACATCAACTACACTTCTTAAATAATAAGTAAACCTTTAATTAATAAATAAAAACTCATAAACAACTCTCAGAATAACATACCTCAAACAGATGCCTACTGCACATTCCTGATTGTTTTCCATTGGAGTAGAGACAGTAAGCATGCCCAGTAGGCACCTGTTTTAGGTCTTCATGGTCAGAGAGAGAAGAGCTTATAAAGGAAAAGGGGACAGAGCTGAATGATAGACAAGGAAGTAACTAAAACCACTGCAGTTGAGGTGCTTGTAATAGAGATACAAAATAAAATTAAATGCAGGGTGAAAGGTATGTTATTCTTGGGGCCCTCTTTATCCCGTTTAAGGGCAGGACTCTACGGACGATTCTGTCGCGATCCGACGCGCTGCGCAAAAACACAGGCATCACATCGGATACTACGGAAATAAGGTAAGTAATTCTATTGTCAGATCATGTTGCAGCATTGATGTGACACAACACGACTGACGGATGCAGATGCTGCACGCTGCATCTGCATCCGACAGTCGTGACGCGTCGCATCAACAATGCGACACAATCCGACAATAGAATTACTTACCTTATTTCTGTCGCATATGACGTGACGCCTGCTTTTTTGCACAGTGCGTCAGATCGCGCCGGAATCGTCCGTGGAGTCCTGCCCTAATGCTGTTTGCAGTTGTAGTGCCTGACACACACACACACACACACACATATATATATATATATATATATATATATATATATATAAAAAGAGCAGAAAAAAGCCAGCACAGCTCGTTTAAAAAGTCTTGTTGCCTGGGTGCTAACAGCAAAATAGTAGTGTATATCTGGAGACAGGCGAGCACACACAGGTCTTAGTTGAAAAGAAAAAGGTGTTTATTAGTTAAAAACGTTAGTTTTTTTGTTTAATAAACACCTTTTGCTTTTCAACTAAGACCTGTGTGTGCTCGCCTGTCTCCAGATATATATACAGTATATATATATATATATATATATATATATATATATATATATATATATATATATATATATATATAAATATAAATATAAATATAAATATAAAATAAGGGTAGGTATCGGCACTCACAATATAATGGTCAAGGAAGATACATAAATCTGCAAAGATGAAGCCGCACTCGCAGGTCTTATGAAGAAGAAATCAAGTTTATTAGGCACGACTGACGTTTCGGTTGGAATACCAGCCTTTCTCAAAGAGAGAAAGGCTGGTGTTCCAGCAGAAACATCAGCCGTGCCTAATAAACTTGATTTCTTCTTCATAAGACCTGCGAGTGTGGCTTCATCTTTGCAAATGTATATATATATATATATATATATATATATATATATATATATATATATATATATATATATATATATATATATATATATATATATATATATATATCTATATATACATACTCACAGGTCTTACAGTCATAAAAGCTTTTATTATAAGTCGCTCACTAACGTTTCGGCTGTTCACCCAGCCTTTCTCAAAGTTTGAGAAAGGCTGGGTCAACTGCTGAAACGTTAGTGAGTGATTTCTAATATAAGCTTTTACGAATGTAAGACCTGTGAGTGCAGCTTCTTCACTGAAGTATATATATATATGTGTGTGTGTGTGTAAAGATATGTTTTTATTTTGTTTTTTAACGTTTTCTTTCGTGACAGGATATAACAGGACTATAACAGTGATAACTGTGCCCCGGGGTAAACCCGGTCAGTACACACAAATGATGTCAACTTTTAATTGAAAATAAAAATATACAAATAAAAAAAAGAAATAGGAAACTTGCAAACCTGTGTAAAATCTGTATTGTGAGACTTTTGCCTGAGTTAAAAGTTTTTTCTTTCTACTTGTAGCCAGAAATTGACTAGGACATAATAAGTCCTGAAAATATACAGTTCATTCATATATACAGTTCGTTATAGGGGATGAGAGAATTAAGCAAGACCACATCTTAAAATTCATATGACACAGAAACTGGCACAATTATAGCAATTATGACTCTTATGCCAAGAATTAAAAGCTTAACAAAATAATTCAGACTGAAAAGGGTGCAATATCTGTATCTAGACAGTGGAGCAGAAGCCTTAGATTTCAGTGTACACTAAAACTGCAAAGACTTTATCGTTGTCTAATGTAATTGGTTTGTAAAGATTGCGAAATCAGTGTATCTGCTCTAATTGCTTTGTTCATGCCAGATGTTTTGTTATTAAAACAAAAAATGCAGAGAAGCTGTCCAATGTGTTTTCCTTCTTAGAAATACTGTTGCTCAACTCAATTAGATCAGGATTTAAAGGAGAATATACATTGCTATAAATGTATCTAGATCGTAGCGGATGATTAATAAATCATCACAAACAGTCTTTAATATTTTAACTAGTTTTGAAGTATAAATAGTTCATTAGTCATATATAGAGGAAAAAAGGAAAAAGTAGCCCCATAAAGCTGCACCAACCCATCTATTAATTCCGATAACTCATGTATAAAATAAAACGTAACTAAGGCGCACTTTTTTAATAATGGCAATGGAATAATACTATTAAGGAGCATTAAGACTACCACCTAACCGGGAGGGGATACTTTGTGGGTGAAGGGGTTGGCATCGGTGGTTAAAGAAGGGGTTGCCTACATTGATTACCAACCAGACATTGGAAAGTGCTTCAGATTCTATGTAAGCACTACAGGTAGGCAGGTAATCCAACCACTCTCACTGCTACTTACTCACGCTGCCGCTTTGTTACCTTTGGGAGGGGATGCTACATTGGTGAAGCAGAGGTAGGTGCGCTTTTGCTGGACTAACTGGTAATTGCCTAGAAAAGAGAAGAGGGGGACCTGATGGTGTATTATCCTCTTTTGTAACAAGGGTGGTGTGTGCTACAGAACTACTCACGGGGGATCTGTAGATTTAATTCGCAAAAGAGACTGCTCTTAGCTTCAGTCTGGCTGATCGTCTTAATAACCTGTCGGAAGAGAAATTTGCATAGCGCAGAAAAGCCGGTTTGCGGGTGCAGGGGAATGGTTTAGTTACGCTTACCGGACACTGGTGTTAATCACAGCACTCTGAGATTGTACCGGTGGCTGTCTGGTAATGCCTTCCTCCTGGGTTTGGTCGATCCGTTCGGCGGTGGAAGATCAATGAATTGTATCGCCAGCTGCCTGCTAGCCTGCGGTCTTCTATTGTAGTCGGTCTGTTTGGCGTGACACCTGTTTGTAAAAAACTCACATAGCGCAGAGGAGCCGGCTTCACAGTGCAGGAAAGCGGTGAGTATATGCTTACCCGATCCTGATGTATCTTGGCACTTAGAACCCGTACGGGTAGCGATCCTGTGGCACCTTCCTCTTAGGATTCTTACCGATCTTCTCGGCGGTCTGCAGGAGTAGTTGTAGGGGTCACTGGTGGCTGCTGCCGGAAGTTGGTTTCCTCCTCGTGTGTAATTCTTCGGGTCTTAGCATTTCTTTTTGCAGTCTCAGCTCAGGAGGCCACACACAGTCCCAGTGTATCAGGAAGGCGGGACAGAAATAGCAGGGCCTGTGGTGAATGTCAGTCCTGTCCTGGTGCAGAATTTCCCCTCAGAGCCCAAATCAGCTCATCCTCTCGCCCTCCATTACACTATGTCAAACCTTCAGTCCTTATAAGGCGAAGCAAACCCTGTGAGGTAAAGCAAAGTCCCCGGAACAAAAGGAACACGCAGGACTGAAGGTTTGACATAGTGTAATGGAGGGCGAGAGGATGAGCTGATTTGGGCTCTGAGGGGAAATTCTGCACCAGGACAGGACTGACATTCACCACAGGCCCTGCTATTTCTGTCCCGCCTTCCTGATACACTGGAACTGTGTGTGGCCTCCTGAGCTGAGACTGCGAAAAGAAACGCTAAGACCCGAAGAATTACACACGAGGAGGAAACCAACTTCCGGCAGCAGCCACCAGTGACCCCTACAACTACTCCTGCAGACCGCCGAGAAGATCGGTAAGAATCCTAAGATGAAGGCGCCACAGGATCGCTACCCGTACGGGTTCTAAGTGCCAAGATACATCAGGATCGGGTAAGCATATACTCACCGCTTTCCTGCACTGTGAAGCCGGCTCCTCTGCGCTATGTGAGTTTTTTCCAAACAGGTGTCACGCCGAACAGACCGACTCCAATAGAAGACCGCAGGCTAGCAGGCAGCTGGCGATACAATTCATTGATCTTCCACCGCCGAACGGATCGACCAAACCCAGGAGGAAGGCATTACCAGACAGCCACCGGTACTATCTCAGAGTGCTGTGATTAACACCAGTGTCCGGTAAGCGTAACTAAACCGTTCCCCTGCACCCGCAAACCGGCTTTTCTGCTCTATGCAAATTTCTCTTCCGACAGGTTATTAAGACGATCAGCCAGACTGAAGCTAAGAGCAGTCTCTTTTGCGAATTAAATCTACAGATCCCCCGTGAGTAGTTCTGTAGCACACACCACCCTTGTTACAAAAGAGGATAATACACCATCAGGTCCCCTTCTTCTCTTTTCTAGGCAATTACCAGTTAGTCCAGCAAAAGCGCACCTACCTCTGCTTTATCAATTATTCGTTTGTGGATACGTGGATCCACTTTTTTCTGGTGCAGCTTAACCCCTCAGATACCCAGCAAGCGCGGATCTTCAGCCCCCTTTTTACATTGGTGAAGGGTTTGGAGACCTACGGAACACAGAGGGGTGTTTTCCATCTATTAATTGATAACTACAAATTAACTGCCGGAAAGCACTTTAAGATGCAGTTTAGCTACGAGCTGTTATCATTGACCGTTTGTGACACTAACCTGTTACCTCCAGGAGGGTATTTCGTGTGGGTGAATGGGTTGATAATGGGGCATATTGTGGAGGTCGAAGGAATGCTTTACAGTTGTAATTACCGCACTACACCTTAGGTGTGGTTGAATTTATCGACTGGTTAGTTGCGCTACTCCTCTGCATAAGGCCACATGTGCCAACAACCTCTTGCCTCCAGTCATTCCGATCTCCTGCTCTTACCTTTGTTTTAATCTACTTTGTGTGTACGATTTTAGCAATATATTAAAAGTTATGTTTTATTTTATGTATGAGTTATCGGAATTAATATATGGGTTGGTGCAGCTTTATGGGTCTAATTTTTCCTTTTTCCTCTATATATGACTAATACTTTGGACCCTGCACACCGTCTCTTTTTTTCTCAATCTGATGGTGCTCTCTTATCTATTTTCTTTATGTAAATGGTTTATTAGTATGCTTTCTCAACCTGATTTATTTTTCCTAATGGAAATAACTCAAATGATGACTGCATTGATGGCTCATGCTGTAATCAGGCAGTTAGAGTGGAACGAATTTGTCCTTATGAGTGTGTTTATACCAATAGTTTCCAGACCAGCACTCCCTTTAGTGAAATTTTTTTATTTTTTATTGTTGCATAGTATCAGTATCCAACGTTTCGGTCCCCATTGGGACCTTTTTCATCCTTGAGTCCAAGGGTTGCCAGCACTCTCGATAAAGTTAATTAAATTTGCCTGGGTGCAGTGCCAAGAAATTATCCATAACTACTACAAAAGGTCCGCACTCTCAGGACTTATAAAAATCATAATATTTATTATAAATGATTAACGTTTCGGCTAGGTCCCTAGTCTTTCTCAAAGTAACAAATTGAACATTAAACCGACTTAAATATACACTGTGGCGGGAACAAACAGCTGGTAAAAGTCACATGACAAGTAATTCAAATACTATTAGTACATTCACTTTAAATACTTAAATGATCTAAAATCCATAATATAAACCAAAACTAGACAATATATATATCCCCTAGTTCATTTCAATTACAGTTAAAAACAAGACATTTGTAACCACTGATGTTTAACTATTTAGTTACTTTAACATGAAACAAATTAAAATATTGTTACAATAATGTCCAAAACTTAGAGTATATTTGGCACTATGTATCAATCTACCAAACTATCATGGGCTATTGCATCCATAGTTAATTTAATTTAATCCTATTATAAAAGTTCTATTTCCCCATTCTTTGGGAGCTCTCTATATGATAAGAAGATTGAAGATTATAGGTGGGACATATTCCCACACCATCCACACATGAATAGTATTGTATAAATTATGGGTTCCAAACCCTGGTCTTTTCCCTATGAGATCACATTGCATGCTATAGGTTTTATAAATGGATCCAATACGCATAAAACAGTCTCCTTGTACACAGTTTGTCTGACAATATGTCTAAGACCCACTAACTAGCAGATTAGTTTCCTTTCTCCAGAGAGCAAAATAGGAACAGGTGTGTTAAAACAAGGATATGTAATAGTCCAAACATTGACACCTTATCATATAGAGAGCTCCCAAAGAATGGGCAAATAGAACTTTTATAATAGGATTAAATTAACTATGGATGCAATAGCCCATGATAATTTGGTAGATTGATACAAAGAGCCAAATATACTCTAAAGGTGGCCATACACGGCCGATAAAAGCTGCCGACAGACTGTGTCGGCAGCTTATTGGCCCATGTATGGGGGCCCCCGACGGGCTTCCCCGATCGAGATCTGGCCGAAAGTCAGCCAGATCTCGATCGAAAGGGTTTAAAAATCCCGTCGGATCGCGGCCGCATCTGTTCGTTGATGCGGTCCCGCGATCCGACCGCCCGTTTGAGAATGCTAGGATCCGATCGTTGGGCCCTAGGGCCCACGATCGGATCTGCCCGATATTGCCCACCTCAAGGTGGGCATATCGGAGGGAGATCCGCTCGTTTGGCGACATCGCCAAACGAGCGGATCTATCCATGTATGGGGACCTTAAGTTTTGGACATTATTGTAACAATATTTTAATTTGTTTCATGTTAAAGTAACTAAATAGTTAAACATCAGTGGTTACAAATGTCTTGTTTTTAACTGTAAATGAAATGAACTAGGGGGATATATATATTGTCTAGTTTTGGTTTATATTATGGATTTTAGATAATTTAAGTATTTAAAGTGAATGTACTAATAGTATTTGAATTACTGATCATGTGACTTTTACCAGCTGTTTGTTCCCGCCACAGTGTATATTTAAGGCGGTTTAATGTTCAGTTTGTTACTTTGAGAAAGACTAGGGACCTAGCCGAAACGTTAGTCATTTATAATAAATATTATGATTTTTATAAGTCCTGAGAGTGTGGACCTTTTTGTAGTATCTAATATATATATATATATATCTATCTATCTATCTATCTATCTATCTATCTATCTATCTATCTATCTATCTATCTATCTAGATAGATAGATAGATAGATTATAGATATATAGATATATAAATATATAGATATATAGATAGATATAGGTATAGATATAGATATATATATATAGATATATAGATATATATATAGATATATATATATATATATATATATAGATATAGATATAGATGTATAGATATATAGATATGTAGATATATAGATATGTAGATATATAGATATATAGATATATAGATATATATATATATATATATATATATATTGATACATAGATATAGATATATAGATATATAGATATATATATAGATATATAGATATATAGATATATAGATATATATACATATATACACACACAGAAAACTAAAAAAAAATAAAAAGATCAACTGTAATTGTAAGCTGTCTGCCACTTATATTATATTATAATACATAATATAAATATAAAAACACTTGACTATATTAATATCCGCAAGACCATTAAAAAAGAAACTTTCCGAAAACCATAAAAACAAAGAGAATTGAATAGCAGGGGCCTTCCAGAATCTTTTGCTTAAAAAAAAAAAAAGGTATTAAAGTCAAAGATGACAACAAGCAGTATTGTTGTATCCCATTCTTGCTATTCCATACACTGTAGTTTTGCTCTGCAATAGTGCACCTCACTTTTGCTTGAACTTCTGCCCCATATATTTAATCATTTTCCACCCTAAGTGGTGGGGAGAGGATGTGAAAGATTTTTACAAGCCCATATGTCAAGTTTATTAATCATCTAAGACTTAATTATGCCGTAACTGAATGCTTTCAGCACAGTCTCAACCAAGGTTAGGTTTTAAAGTTCCCTTTGTCCCAAAAGCATCATATGATACAACCACAGTGTTGGCGTGGTGTAATGTATAGCATAATATCTGTTAAGTGATACTAGTGTGTCTCAGTGCATCCCACCCACACGGTTTCACATGGACTCCCCACCAGACTCCGATTCTTCAGCACACTGAAAGGACATACGCACGGTATAGCCTGAAGTCTGTATTCCTTCTCTTACCACCAGACACAATCACTGCAGCTTGGCCCCTCCATTCTGACTTCCCCTAGATGCCTCGACAGCTGTTTTGCCACCAATGTGGCTTTCGCAAGAGACGGTTAGACCGTATATGAACCAACTTTTTAAGGCAGAGTTCCAGATTACAGATCATTGCCACATACACATTTTTTCAAGTTTCTCGTGGCTGCATTGTGCAAGTTTGGGAGACAAAGCTTAACCATTGTAATACCCCAAAACACATGTTTCAGTGTCATTGTCATCTTTCCTACTAAAACTATATTCAATTTGATTAGTATTCCAACAAAAGCTCCCAAACTGTGCATCGGTATAAGACTGCATGTGCCCTTTGCCATTATGTCTCCACAAGAAAATAAAAGAAAATATGAAAATAAAAATCAACTATGTCTCAACTATGCTTTCTAACATTGCCCACTTTGACTGCATAAATGGGAATACCAGACAAACATCTAAAAAAGAAACTGACCAAATATATATTTAACTAATGTTTTGCTCTCGTATAGAAATGTACACCGACAAGTGCATGTACACAGTTTTAGATGATCACATGAAATAATCACATATAGTCCGTATAGGATACTGCGTCGTTCCAAGGGGGTGGTTCTGCTGGCTTTACTGCTGTCCACCTCATGATAGTTCCTGAAGTTCTAAAGGGTGTCCCTTTCACCTAACGTGTTTCACTGGTAGTGTCAGCTTCCTCAGAGGCCTACAGGAACATACATCTAAAAAAGAAACTGACCAAATATAAATCTAACTAATGTTCTGCTCTGGTATAGAAATGTACACACAAAGAAATTAGTCCAGCACCCGCAGTTTTAAATAAAACAGCCTTTATTGGTCCAAGGGCATTACAGCAACGTTTCAGACCATATGGTCTTTTATCAAGCTTGATAAAAGACCATATGGTCTGAAACGTTGCTGTAATGCCTTGGACCACTAAAGGCTGTTTTATTTAAAACTGCGGTTGCTGGACTAATTTCTTTGCCAGTATTGCCAGTGGAAAGTGGCCATTGGAGGACGTGCACCCAGCCAAGGAAGGAAGTGGAAGTCGTGCTGACTACTAGTCTGCTAATAGAAATGTACACAGACAAGTGCCTGTACACAGTTTTAGATTATCACAGCCAAAATAGATTTTTTAAAAAAGATAAACCCAAAATGTCCTTTAAATTTTTTAAATACTAATTATCCATTCGCTGTACAGTATACACATCTAATAAGTGATGGGCAGTTGATGGACAGTTTTCTGTTTTTAAAAGCACAATTAAAAATGTTGTAGAAATGCTTTACCTTATATTTGGGTTTCTGCCCTAGCACAAGGCCACCTAGGGGTTCCACTTGTCTTCTTGTTTCAACAATGGCCTTTACAAAAACAGGGCTATCCGTGTCAAAACTGCCTGCCTGGTTTTCCAAATAAGGAAATTTGGACAGGTCTCTGCTTGAATGACGCAGCAATCAGCCAGTTGGTGTAACAGAACAGGTATGGGACCTGTTATCCACAATGCTTGGGACCTGGGGTTTTCTGGATAACGGATCTTTCTGTAATTTGGATCCTCTTTCCTTAAAGGAGAAGGAAAGCCCCAGGGCGCAAAACCCCTCCCCCCCTCCCCTGTGTTGCCCCCCCTCCCTCCTCCCCCCTGGCCTACCTGTCCCCCTGGGCAAATGCCCCTAACTTGTTACTCACCCCTCTGCGCAGGTCCTGTCCACGGAGTTCATAGTCGCCATCTTCTCCCACGCGCGTCTTCTTCCTGCTCTGACCGGCGTCTTCTGGCGCATGCGCAGTAGGAACAGGTACCGGTACAGCTCTATTGCGCATGCGCCGAATGTCACGAACTGAAATCGGAAAACTTTGTGACATTCGGCGCATGCGCAGTAGAGCTGTACCGGTACCTGTTCCTACTGCGCATGCGCCAGAAGACGCCGGTCAGAGCAGGAAGAAGACGCGCGTGGGAGAAGATGGCGACTGTGAACTCCGTGGACAGAACCTGCGCAGAGGGGTGAGTAACAAGTTAGGGGCATTTGCCCAGGGGGACAGGTAGGCCAGGGGGGAGGAGGGAGGGGGGGCAACACAGGGGAGGGGGGGAGGGGTTTTGCGCCCTGGGGCTTTCCTTCTCCTTTAAGTCTACTAGAAAATCATGTAAACATTAAATAAACCTAATAGGCTGGGTTTGCTTCCAATAAGAATTAATTATATCTTAATTTGGATCAAGTACAAGGTGCTGTTTTATTAATACAGAGAAAAAGGAAATCATTTTTAGAAATTTTGATTATTTGGATAAAATAAAGTCTATGGGAGAGGGGCATTCTGTAATTCTGAGCTTTCTGGATAACGGGTTTCCGAATAATGGATCCCATATTTGAACTAGGTATTGCTCAGTAGGGGTCCTAATATTACTCTGCATAAAAGCATTCTGCTGACTCACTAAACACAATTTTTTCAGTGCAGGATTTGTTATTTAATAAAATAAGGAAACTTGTCCTGATTGTTTGAAGGCACTAAATGTAAAAAAGCTAAAACATTTTACTGATACTATACTAATTTGGTAAATTAAATTAAATTATAATTAAAGAAGAACACTAGCTATTATCTCATTCAAGTAGCTAAAAGAGGCGACTAACATGGATAGGGAACTAGGCATGACACTTCCCCTGTAGATAACATGTTCATTTTTCAGTTTCATGTGTGATACTGACGATAAGGTTTGTATCTTTGATGACACCTGGTGGCTGGAATTGGGTATTATCCTGGATCCTATGGAAAACAAAATTCCAATTTTGAGTATCCTGTTTTCTTTTTTACAAATAAGGTACTTTTCAGTATTATGAACTGTTGATTAGTCTTTTTTGAATATTCATATTGTTGTAGCAAATAAATACAGAGAAAACCTTTACTGTATTATGTTTTTACACATTCACATACATAACATTATGTACGGTTGATAAGGGTGGTCTCATGAGAGTTCACTGTGTGTTACAAGAGTGCAATTACCATTGCAGAAGGGATATGATTTCAGTGCTGGATAAAGGGCTGGGATCTCAATAAAAACATGTGTCTGAGAAAGCCATCATGGTCGACCTCATGGCATAGTGGCATGCACTGCGGGTATATTTGTATGCAAAAATGTATCAGCCTCTAATTCACATTAATTTACCTCAAAAGTGCAAAAGGATAGCAGAAATGCACATTTTCGTTCACACAAACTCTTTACAGGTATGGGATCTGTTATCCAGAATTTCGGAAAGGCTGTCTCACAAATTTTTAAAAATATTTTCCCTTTTCTCTGTAATAATAAAACAGTAGCTTGTACTTGATCCCAACTAAAATATAATCCATCCTTATTGGAAGCAAAACCAACCTATTGCGCTTATTTAATGTTTACATGATTTTCTAGTAGACTTATATTATGGTTTTCAGTGGAGCATACACACGGACACTGATGGTGAGGTTGAATGGACAGAGCAGCAAAAAGAAGGGGGATGTAAAATCAAAAAAGAAATGATTACAAAAATGCAATATTTTGCCCACAATTCTCCTTTCTTTCTGACAAGTGCACATATTTCCACACGGCTGTGAGACGAGGGAATTGCAGGCAGAAGATTTGTGTTTTTTTTTTAAAAAATGGTACAGATGTTTTAATGGAATCCCAAATAGTGGATTTGGTGCTTTCAATCCTTTTTGAAAGATTCAGCCAAATACCAAACCGAATCCGACTCCCGTGAAAAGTCACGTGATTTCCATTTCCACACTTCGAATTCAGTTTGGCCAAGCACATGGATTCGGCCAAAACCAAATCCTGCTGAAAAAGGCCGAATCCTGACCCAAACCAAATCCTGGATTCTGTGCATCCCTGCTTGCATTCTTAGGTGTGTGCAATGTTTCATACAAGCCTATGGAAGATCTGTTGTTGTTGTCCCTCAGTATATAGAACTGGATGTTGGACCTTACAGGGATAGTTCTATGTAAAATGAATCATATTCCATAGAAAAGGTTTGTGCAGTCACAAAGGATATTAGACACTGTTAATACTTCCATTACATAGATGCTCTGCTGAACTCAAAGGGCATTCAAGGTCATTCAATTGTACTTAAAGGAACAGTAACACCAAAAATGGAAAGTATCTTAAAGGAATGACAACATAATGTATTGTTGCCCTGCACTGTTAAAACTGGTGTGTTTGCTTTAGAAACACTACTATAGTTTATATAAACAAACTTCTATGTAGCCATGGAGGCAGCAGTTGAAGCACGGGATACACAATGGATAACAGATACTCCAATTGTGTACAACAGAGCTACAATCTATACAATCTACTGTAGAGTTTCTGAAGCAAACACACCTGTTTTAACAGTGCAGCACAACACTACAACACTATATTTGCATTACATTAAAAAAGCTTTAATTTTTTGGTGTTACTGTTCCTATAAAGGGGCAGTATAAATCAATATATCTTCATTCAACAAGGGCACAGTATATAAAACATGTGCTGAGCTGATGTTTGATTTGTGAACTGCCCCCCCCCCCAAAAAAAAAAAAAAAAAGAATGTGTCTAAATGGGGAACTAATCCTGAAAACAAAAGTGTAGCATAAGCTTCGTCTCACAGATATGAGAAACCTTTTGGAATCTATTTAATGAGAATTCTGTGCATTTCTGTAATAATCATGTTACTCTTCAGTACCCCTCTCCTCTCTTTATGCAAGATTCACAGATTGTTAAAGGACAAGAAAAGCTTTATTCACTTGGGGGTGCTGTTTACGCTTATGGCACCGGACAGCCAAGGGATCCCTGTGCCATGACAGAGGATGACGCTCAGTGGAATAGTACCCTGTACTGGTGCATTTTTCAGACAAAAAGCATACCTCCCAACATTTTGGAAATAAAAAGAGGGACAAAAAAGTTGCCGCGTGCAGTGTGGCAAATATTTTTGGACCACGCCCCCTAATTTTATTTTACAAAATTTGGCAGGTTATAAAAGTTTGAACATATTTCTGTGTTGTTTTTCCAGTTATTACTGTCTTGCTAATGAAGGTGAATTGTCCTTTAAGCTGTGAGTCTAACTTCTCCCAAGAGACACGTTATCTCATATTGTTACAATTATTTATTTGCTTATCTCAAAATTGCTACAAAAGTATCTTATCTGCAGCTAGGGTTGCCACCTTTTCTGAAAAAAAATATCGGCATTCCTATATATTTATCTTCTTTCCCAATTAATAATATTGGGATCAGCCATCATTTTTACCGGCCAGGCCAGTAAAATACCGGCCAAGTGGCAACCCTATCTGCAGCTGTGGCTGTTTTGAGCTCTCTGTCAAAAGCCAATTAAGTTAGAAACATTGTTTCTTTTTCTGCCTGTTCAGTGCAGAGAAAATCAGGACTTTTGAGTACAAACGAGGGACTGCGGGTTGCAGTACAAACGAGGGACTGTCCCTCTAAAAACGGGACAGTTGGGATGTATGCAAAAAGGAGTGATAGAACACAGTCCAAGGTAATGGATTATAATCACTTGAAGTGCCCCATCCTGGTGAAAAATACTTTTAAGTTGCAATTTTTACGAGTTTCCTTTTAATTTTTTTAAGGCATTGTTCACTTTTAGCATGATATAGAGAGTGATAGAACCAATTTGATATTGGTTTTAATTTTTTTAAATTATTTGCGTTTTTTGAGCTATTTATCTTTTTATTCTGCAGTTTCAGAATTTGCAATAGGGTTGCCACTTTTTTCTAAATTAACTCCGGGCAGGGGGTGGGGTGGATGATGTCGGGGGCGGGACTGATGACATTGTGTGCCGGGAAGGTGACATGGGAGGGGTGAGCTGATGATGTGGCGATCAGCAATTGGCTGATTGTCATGCCATTGACTGCAATGTCCTGTCCGAATTTCCTAACTTGGAAATCCGTGCAGGCAGCTTTCAGCAGAATAGCCCTTCCAAAAACCAGGCCTTCCTATATATTTAGCTTTTTTCCCTATTTTAACATTAAGATCAACCATCATTTTTACCGGCCTGGCCGGTAAAATACCAGCCATGTGGCAACCATACGCGCGGATTAGGGTCACATCCCCTAATTACTATGTCTATTTTACAAAATTTGGTAGGTTATGAAAGTTTGAACACATTTCTATGGTTTTTATGTGTTATTACAGTTTTGCTAATGAATGTGAATTGTCCTTTAAGCTGCGAGTCTTTGTTCTTATCTTATCTAATAATGTTACAAAAGTATTTTAAGTATGTGTTCTGGGGTCTCTGCCAAGAGCCAATTAAGTTAGACTTAGCAGTTCAGTTCAGCAGATCAAAGAGAAACTTGGAAACATCAGTACAAATCTGTGGTTAAGCTGTCAAGAGCGGGACTGTCCCACTCAAAACGGGAGTTGGTGTCCGAGTGAAAACTGGACAGTTGGCAACCCTAGAACTGTAGCATTGTATTCAGGCCTCTCCTATTTGTATCCCAGTCTCTCTTTCAAATCAGTGTGTGGTTACAAGGGTAATTTAGATCCTAGCAACCAGATTGCAGACATTGCAAATTACCCTTGTAACCATGCACCGATTTGAAAGAGAGACTGGGATACAAATAGGAGAGGCCTGAATACAATGCTACAGTAGGTAATACAAAGCAGCAATAATGATAAGTGTAGCCTTACAGAGCTTCTTCTTTTTTTTTTAAATGAGGACAGTGACCCCTATTTTCAAAGCTGAAAAAAAAGCAAGTGATTAGAAAAAATAAGGAAGTGGAAACGTTGCTTAGAATTGGCCATTTTATAACATACTAAAAAGATATGTGAACGTTCTATTGAAACAGGGCCGTGACCCGCCCACAAGCTATATGCATTTCAAAAGCGAGGGGGTTAAACTTTAAAAGCCCAGCCTCTTTCTTTGAGACGACGCATTTGATTTTAGCCAATAGAATTGGCCGGGTCATCGCTTTGACGTCACGTCCTGTGCCCTCCATTTCTTCATTGTGCTTAAACCCGGGGCTGCTGTGTGTTGCCTGTGTTCTTAGAGGAGAAGGGCAGAACAATTCACACCCTCACAGGATCTCAAATTGCCTTCGGTGCAGTACAATCAAGGTAAGAACATTTTTTCTTCGTTGATACAGGAAGTAACGCAAAGCCGGGACTTCTTCCACATAACATGGCGGCGGCTTCTTTGTTTGCTTCGCGCCTTTGCGCAGTTTGTCTGCAGGTGGAGTTTAGGAACCGTGGGAAAGAATGTGTGAATAGTAGAAACGCTGTGGCCCTTCGCTCTAGTAATCTTTACGGCGGCCTCTGTATACAAAGACTTGTTCTGCAGCGGTAGTAGCGTGTTTACTACATCTAGTGGCTGCTTTGTTTAAAATGGCCCCTTTGCTTGAAACCTCCGTGTCTATGTGATAATGGCTGCAGTTATTGTGGTGGGGCAGTTCTTGGTAGACGCAGAGAGCAAGGATGGGCCTTGTTTATAGAGCCAAGATGGCTGCGCAGTGGGTACATAACTAATAGGCACTCGCTGCTATAAAAAGGGCTCCATAATAATCTCTGTGGTGCCTGCATCTTCCACCAGTGTGTTTTGTTCAGAATTGTTCTCTAGAGACAACAGGCCCCCAATTAGGAGTAAATAGTGGCTGATGTTTGAAATGAGCCCTGTCAGTTAGTTGTATGTAAAAAAAAAAAAGTGAATAAACAATCCTAATTTCCCATTCAACAGATGTAGGGAATCCCAAATATTGAAAAGCAACCATATGTTTCTGCTCTCAGGGACCATTTCCCTACCCCCTTAGTGTTTCTCTTTCATGCAACCCCCTCCTACCTTGTTTCTTTGTGAAGCAATGGATGCTGGGACTTTAAGTCTTTACAAAGCATATGTGCACCACCCACTATAGAAAGCAGAGGGGCTTCTACTCCCAGAACCCATCACTTCACAGTGGAACGAGTAAAGGGACGGACGGCATGAAACTGGTCTCAACTGCCAAAAATGAAGATTATTGGAGAAGTGTTTTAACATTTTCTTTTACATGTCAAAAAGAAAGGGATACTATTAGGTTACAGAATATTCATTGGAGGACCTACTTTGGTTAAGATTTTCAAGTAGGGTTGCCACCTTTTCCGGAAAAAAATACCAGCCTTCTATATATTTATAATTTTTCCCTATTAAAGGACCAGTAACATAAAAAAAAATGTTTAAAAATTCGTTAGTGCACAACGAAAAATAAACACTAAGACAAAAGAAACTTTTATATAGCAAAGCCTTTATTAAAAAATAACTTACAGAATGTCCACTTCCTGTCTGCTTCAGAAACGGCGAAAAGGCGACCATCCATCCTGCAACGATCAATTTCTTCTCCCTGGCTAGTCACTGACAGGCATCGCTTTCATCCACCTGCTGCTGTGTGTCTGTGGCTGCTGCTCCCGCTGTTTGCCCGTGACTGGCTGCTGACACTGCTCCCTGCGCTGACTCTGCAAAGCCGTCCCTTTCCCATGGTCTGAGCGCAGCCGACACTTCAGTACTGGTGGCGGCGTAGTGCAGGAAGCGGAGGGGTAGCGGCTGGGGCAGGGAGTGGTGGAGGCCCGGGCAGTCCGCAGCTCGGCGCTACCACCTGTGACTGCCCCAACTGCTATGAAGCTGAGGTTCTGTCCCGCCGGTGCCGGCGATTCATGTGCAGCTGCTGCGCAAATGAGTGCGCAAAGCTTTCTGCGGCCAATGAGTCACTGTTGCATCAGCCTGGCGCTGAGTGTTTTTACGCCGCCACCAGTACTGAAGTGTCGGCTGCGCTTGGACCACGGGAAAGGGACGGCTTGGCAGAGTCAGCGCAGGGAGCAGTGTCAGCAGCCAGTCACGGGCAAACAGCGGGAGCAGCAGCCACAGACACACAGCAGCAGGTGGATGAAAGCGATGCCTGTCAGTGACTAGCCAGGGAGAAGAAATTGATCGTTGCAGGATGGATGGTCGCCTTTTCGCCGTTTCTGAAGCAGACAGGAAGTGGACATTCTGTAAGTTATTTTTTAATAAAGGCTTTGCTATATAAAAGTTTCTTTTGTCTTAGTGTTTATTTTTCGTTGTGCACTAACGAATTTTTAAACATTTTTTTTATGTTACTGGTCCTTTAATAACATTGGGATCAACCATCATTTTTACTGGCCAATTGGCAACCCTAGTTTCAAGCCTTAACAAATAAGTTAAAGAAACATAAAATGGCCATGGGGAAACAGGGCAAGTTATGTTTAGAATGATTAGGTTGGCTACATTATGATTTTGTTAATGTTGCTCAGATCTTTAATAATGCAGAAAATGTTTGCTTTTCAGTCATGGATCGAGAATACGGATCATATAACCAAAGAAGCGTCAACTCTTATGGAAACCAGTCTTTTTCCATGGATGAAATGGGTGACAGGTAATTTGCTTTTGGACTTCTAATTCTTGTATTTTTTTCTGTTAAGTGGCAGGAGATTGTAAAGCCAATTGGAAGTATCGCTGTTGCTGAGTGCGTAAAACAAAAATGTAGGTTTAGGGGGCTTATATGGTAAGGCTATTATTCACCCAGGTAGTGATTTGGAAAATTGCAGGTCTTTTTTTTTTTTTTTTTCCTTCATGCTAACCATTGCTTCTTAATCACTGAAGCAGTACAGAAGTTTTTTTTCTAAGTGGTGTCAATACTTTTTCTTCGTTCTTGCAAAAGTTTATACAATACCTATACAATTACCATTTAGACATGTTGGTATGCGACAGCTGATTAACATTCACAATATTGCTTTCATGGGCAGACTGTCTAGTTTATTATTGCTTTTTAATAATTTAAGTCATTAGAATGCAAACAACTCTCCTAGTTTCTGGCAGGGTTTTACCTTACACATACACCATCCTCTGAACATTTGTTCTTATAAAGTATACAATTCCACACACGACTGGTGACAAGATTTCTTTGGTTGAGGTATATGAATGAAATATTCTCCTTAACCAAAGGTGCAGGCTAATAGAGACAGAACTCAAGTTGGGGGTAACAATAGTTTAAAAAATGCCAACTCTCTGTGCTCTCAGTCTAAGGCTTTAATGGTTTTTCCTAAGCTCAAGACTAATGCCACACTAGGCTGACTCTCTGTCTGCTGCTAAACGCAGGCGGGATTTGGCCCTACAGGGCTAGGCTGATGCATTGATCAATTCAGCATTTATGTGGCATTGGTAGACTGATGGTACATTGTGTTTTCTCTGCAAGTCTATTTAAGACAGTGGGAAAAGTAGAGAAGCTGCTACTTCCTTTTATTCACTTGAAGGGGAGAAGCTTTTTAGCCTGAAAATGCTCTGACCATCTTTGGACTAAGAAATACCAGCGCTGTCACGAATTTCCCATTCAAGTTGTGAAAAACTTCCATTTACAAAAATAAAAAAATCTTTGATTTATACAAGTTTCCTGTGCTAATCTCTGTAGATATTCTCCTAACTTTTATTTTAAATACACCTTTATTGTAATAGTTTTGTCTAGCTTCTGCCCCCATTGATGTATGTTGCTAGCGAATTGCCTGGTGGGTTGAGAGGCATCTACTTAAACATACTATGGTTGCCAATGAGCTGTTATCTGGTAGCCGTAATGTATTTGCGTTTTTTTTTATGTTTGATTTCTGATCTTCAGTTTAACACTTCCCTTCCCTGTTACGATTTCCTGAGGAAATCTTATGTGCGACAACTAATTGGTTTGATGTGATCAAAGAACCTTTGCTTCTATTGCATGTTGAAGTAAAGCCTAATGCAGGAAAAATGTAGAAAAAATTGAAATTTGAAATATTTCTATAACCTTTTTTTCTTGTAAATGGCCCTTTCTGTGAGATTACTCCTACCCTTCTATTCCACCAAACAATAGGAAACCTAAATAAATAAATAACTCAAACTGGCATGGAAAAATTGTCAGCTTATCAATGCAAACCTTAGAAGATCTAGAACTATTTGCTTTTTTAAAAAAAGAAAAAAAAGGCCACTATCGTAACTATCTTAAACATGTAATATAAGCTTTATATTATGGAAGCTGATTGACCTTTTTTGCCCTTATGGCCACTATCCCAGTAAGACAACTTGACCATCAGGCCCTTCTGGTTTTTTACTGTGGTCCTCTTAACAAAACTGAAAATACTTTGCCTAAAAAAATCTAATTCTGAACTTTCTCAGAATTGATGACTTTTAATTGCAGTTTATCATAGTGCATCCTTCACCTATTTTAAGGTTGGTAGCTCAGCTACCAAAAAAGGTACTGTAGTCTCTAGATGGTGTAACTGAGGTTACCTGTCACTTATATATATGCCCACTAAGTGACCGTATGTGTTTCTTTTGATATTTTTTCATGTGAATTTTTTTTTCTTCTAAATCTAGTTATTTGTGTTTAAAACAAACCCCAAGATACCTGATTTACCTCTGCTTTTTTACTAATACGTGATATATTTCTTCCCACTGAAAGAGGGCAGGGGTAACTTTAAAAGTGAATAAATATTTTATACAGAGCAGTGTTTGAAGATTTTCACATGCGCATAGCAAGACTATACTTATAGACCAACATTTTAATTCTGCTTTTGATTTGCAGATATTTAGCAAATTTCTCATTTGCACGGTTATTGGGGGTGCTGGTGTTGTCTTGCATAAATTCCTGTATCTAAAATGAAGTATGTAGTTACCCTGCATTATCCCAAGTTTTCTCTTAAAGTTGATAAATGTCAACAGATGCTTTATGTGCTGCACTGTATTACTTGGTAAGCTTACTTTATTTTTCTCCTCACAGCAATTTTTCCAGGTTTGGACCTTATGAGTCTTATGACTCCAGGTCTTCTGTGGGTGGGCGAGATCTTTACAGATCTGGCTATGGTTATAATGACCACGAACAAGGCCACTTCGGAGATAGTTATGATGGTCGATATGAAAACCCCTACCGGAATAGCGTTGACTCTTTTGAAGGTAGAAGCCAGGGCGGGTCTAGCTGGGATCCATCTTTCACACGTTCAAAAGTGAGGACTGGGTTTATGGAGGACCGAGGAAGAGACAGTTACTCTTCCTACGGCAGTTTTTCTTCACCCTATATGAAGCCTGCAGCAGTAGGCTCTCGGGGGAGAGGAATGCCTGCTTATCCCGAAAATGCGTTTGGCGGCAGAAGCAATGATGCTTTTGGAGGACCATCAAAAGGCAGAGGTCGTGGCAGAGGAGTAAGTACAGAATCTTTTCAGATTCTTTTTGATAGTCACTTTGAATTATTTCAACACCAGAACTTTAAAATGGCACATTGTCCATAGTGCATTGGATATTCTCATTTAGGTAAATGTAAAATCTCAATCTCAAAGCTTTTAACGCAGTTGTGCTTCAAAAGCTAAAACAGGATATTTTGGTAAGTTCTATATGAAAAGTAAAAATAAACCTGAGCAAAAATTTGTGTGCAACATATAAGGTTATATAAGGATCTGCCGTTTTCCTTGACTACCTTTAAGCACACAAATTGAATCACAAAAGGTTAAATGAAGACCTTTTTGAAGTTCTGAGCAGGTTAAAGGTGCAATGTATTCTAAGTATAATTCTAAACGTTTCCCTGTACTTTCCTGGAATCTTCTCTTCCTGTTTGTCTAGGGGAAATAGCCATTATCCTTTTCTAAAATTGCTCTCAAACAGCTTTGCTTTGTATGGGATGGTCCTATAATCAGTGATTAAAATTTCCACAAAAATAGTCTCTCCTTGAGGCTTCTGTTTAATGTCTGTTCTTGAAGGGGTTGTTGCTGGTGCTGCTGCAGGTTTTTTTTTTGTTGTTGTTAAACTAGATTTTGCAAATGCATTGCACCTTTAATAAACACTTTAATATTTGTCATGTATGAATGTATTTTTTTTTTTTTATTTATTTTTTTTTCTTTGGGCATGACTTTTTTTTTATCACCTCTTTCTTTTTGGACATTTCTCTGCTTATTAATTGTCAGTTCCAAGTGCCGGTTCAAAGATACATGGTAAATGTTTACACCGCTGCACCTATGTATTTAAGCTATTATTCCTGGCAGCATGTTAACTATATTAAAAGCCTTCTGGGCTGACATTTGTGCCCTATCAATAAAAATGGTACATGAATCTGAGGGGGAAGAAGCATGGGGCCCTTGTAATCCAGCAGATGTGGTGTTAATTGCATATTGGTTAAGAGTGGGGCTCTGGTAATGTCCTGACCCAAAAGCTAAAATGTTTATACACCTTTGCTTTTTAAGGCATTTGCTTATCAGCTGCAGAATTTTCTGCATATTTGAATACATGCCATATGCATGGCAAGGGCCAGTTTGCACGAAAACATGCAGATACGTTGGCAATGTGCAAGGGAAAATGTAAGACGCACTCAATCATGCTTCTCTTTGTCAGTAGTGGATTTCTAATTGATAAATGTGACATAACATTGAAGAAAATCACTGCATCGGCTAACTTGAATTTACAATGCTTTCAGCAAATGCCTGAATATGGTGTAATGCGGAGACACAGGGTTGTTGTTGAATATAAACATCTTGGTGTAGCTGCACGAGGAGCTGCAAGAGGTGTTAAAAGGAAGATGGCACCACCTTTTAAACCTGTGGGGTTCTTTGGCAAGAAACAGAAGTTGTCTAAACCTGGAGCAAATCAAAACAAAAGTGTCCCACCACCAGGTATGTCTGTGACATGGTTGCATCTTTTTATACCAGAATTTATATTTAGTCATTATTGGGCATATAGCAATGTGTGTTTTGAATGCTCCTCTGCTGTTAGCACAAGGAGTGACTGTTAAAAAGAATTTTATTTTTGGTCACGGCTATAAATAGTGAAATGAGAAACACTGACTACAGCAGAAGGGGGGGAATCATGGGTGGACCACTTCTCATAAATGCTTAAGCATACAGGCTTTTTTTTTTTTTGTTGCAAAGTGAAGCCTTCAGAATTTCAAAGGTATTTACTTGTCTCATGCCATACACACAGCACTGCCTAGATACCCAAAATAAACATTTTAATTCTCACATAAGGCTTCATGGGCGGAGACATGCAAATCACTCCTTTATGTCCCTTTGGCCAACTATGCATCCAGAACATGGACACAGCCTAATGGTTCAAAGCCATATATCCAAACTTAGAGACAGCCTGTTTCAATCTTGTTAGATCTCATGCATTTGTGGTGCTTTGTGTGTCTTGATAGGCTTGCTTATTAGTTGGTTAGAACATTATTTCGGCATAAAGAGTCCCAATAAACAACTAAATGTCTAAAGGGTGACTGATTTGGAATCTCTGTGACATTGTTTATGGGCAGCTTTACTCATAATCCGGGAAGCTGTTCATTAGACTTCAGAATGTCCTCACTAATTTATTATTGCTGGCAGATATACAATTAGTTTATTACTGCTTTTCAAATTTTAATGTGCAGTAGAAATTTGATTGGATTTTTATTTTGGGCACAGCTGAAAAATTAAGTGAGGAAGAAGAGGAGAAGCGTCGCACAGAAGCAAGAAGGGAGAAGCAAAGACGCAGACGAGAGAAGAACAGTGAAAAATACGGAGATGGGTACAGGTCTGACTTTATTAAGTAGATTAGTTGCAGAAGGTTGAAAATGCAGTTACTTGTTAAGGGGCAGTGTACACCTTTGCTGAAAGCACAATAAATATGGCTTGTGTAGGCCTGTTCTTTATAACAAAGCCCTTAAATCTATCTTGAAAATACTAACTTAATATAAACTTCAATGCTGAAATTTATAAAATAAAATTGTGTACTGCTTCTGAAATAAGTTACTCTTGTCTCTCAGCATCTGATGCCTTCATGCAGTGGGGTTGGCAGTCCAATTCTTGAAAGATCTAGCAGATGCTTTAGAGCTCACTCATATAATTGATTTTATTACAAATAAAATAACTGACCCAAATCCTGCATGTAGATAAGACAGGATTTCTGGTGATTTTAAGAGAGGCCCCCCCCCTCCTCCAAAAGGCTATATAAAACTTCCAACTGCATGAAGAGACAGATGGGGGAGCAAAGTTCAACTTGATTATTTCAGCAATGGGTCAGAATTCTTTGATAGTTATTTACCCATTTCTTTTGGTCAGTAGAGCCAAAGTTTATTATTTTTTTATTATAAGTTGGCAAATGGTTTCCTTATATTATTTTGCGCAATAAATACAAAAGTACTTGAGCAATGTGTAAAACAATAGGCAAAACATCCTATTTATTGAACTCGTGTTGAAAATTGTGTACATTGCCCCATTTAAACATGAACTGCAGAAGAGTAGGATTTCAGGGTCATATGAAGGTATCTGATTATGAAGGCGCTTACTCTTTACTTCTGACTGCTCTGTTACACAAACAGGGTGGGAAATTTTGTCTGAATGCCAGTGTTCGCAATCCTAACATTTTTTTTTTAAAGGTTAGTGTAGTAATAAGCTGCACCAATAATAAGTAGTGTCGCTGTTGTTAGTGTAGTAATAAGCTGCAGCTGTTGATCCTGTGTTTTGTTTGGTCACCGTAAGCGTAATTATTTGTAAGGCAGTTAGCTTGTTTTAATTTAGCCCGCATTTTACTTGACTTGTACACTTTCAGGACTGCATTCACATGCTCTTTCTGCAAGTTTCGATCCTTTGACGAAAAAGGTATTGAAGAACATTTGACAAGTGCAACACATCAAGAGATGTTGGATCACATTCAGAAGCAAACCAAGTTTGACAAGCCTGTCATGGAGTTTTTGCATGTAAGTGGAAAATTCACTTGTCAAACAAATATGATCATGCTTAAATAAGAACTGACCCCTATACAAGTTGGTTATTTAATCTATTTTACAATTTTTTTTTTTTTCTTTCCTGTTGCAACTCCTAATTTAATGGCCACCTATCGCCTAATCATTGTTAGCCAGAACCTCTGGGGTGGAAATACAGTTTTGCATTCCAGATGAAGGAATCCATACTATATTGCAGAAGCATAAAGAACAAGCGCTCTCTCATTACATACATGGGTGTGACCTAACATGGCTCCCTGCTCTGAGTGCTCTTGGTTGTATTTCATCTACAGCTATCACTCGTACTGCGAATTAGATTTGTTTCCAGCGTGGTTGAGTTTTTTTGCAGTAGATAAAATTGTTGGGTTGAGGAAGCACACCAAAACATCATGTATATGGTGGGGTGTGTTTAGGTGAAGAACTATATTGGAAAATCACCAAGCAATAGTAATAGTAAATGTACTATTGTGACTGTTCCCCCTTAAGACTTCAGTAACTTTTTACATACAAAGGCAGCTAAACTAGATGCTTATATTAAGCTGAAAGAAGAGAAGCAAACTGGTCTTTTATTTTCTCAGATGCTACAACAGTAATGCACATCTAATTCTGCCTTTTCTCTTGCAGGAATGCATTGTAAATAAGTTTAAAAAAACTGTGGCACGTAGAGTCCAATCTGTAGCAAATGAGGCCGCAAAGACTTTGGAGAAAGATGTAATGGAAGGTAGGTACATTTTATCTGTAAATATTGATCTCTTACAGCTTTTTCCTTGAGCCACCATTTTGTGATGATCTGTCCATTCTCAGAGATCACACTCTAATTGTAACAGAAGGAAGAACCTCTGGAGACGGAGCTCTGGATATTTATTTGCTGATTTAACCGTGTGTTTTATGTGTATGCACAGTGCCTCATATGATTGCATATACTGCTTAATTTTGTGTTTTTCTAAAAATGGTTTATTTAGATGAGTTATTTTACATATGGAAGTAGTGATTATACCTCAGTAATTTTTTTGTTCAAGTGATGGATTTTTTTTTGTCCCCCCCTTTTTTGCAGGTGTTAATCCAGATGATCACATGATGAAAGTTGAAACTGTGCACTGTAGTGCTTGCAGTGTGTATGTCCCAGCATTGCACAGCTCTGTGCAGTTGCATCTCAAATCTGCAGACCACTCGAAGAGCAAACTGGTAAATCACAATAATACTTATTTGTATGTCACTCTTACAGTAATGCATGGTGGATTCAACTATTCATTCTGTGACTGTTTTTGTGTAATGTTCTAGAATGTTTCCTATTCCTCACTTATTTAAGAATCGTTATTCTCAAGTAATTCAATGTACTTTACACGAAAGGGATTTAAAAGATTTGAGATGTTTAAAGTCCTCTGCTCCTTTTTGTCTTTAGACTTATAAAGAACAAATAAAAAGGGAAAGTATTTTGACTGCGACAAGCATCTTAAATAACCCACTGGTAAAAGCAAGATATGAGCTTTATTTGAAGGTAAGTAGTAATCTTGGTTTATCTTTCAAGATTTAGTTTCCTGTTCAGAAAGGTTTAGCAAGCGACACCTTTATTTTATAGGTGAAATTGAAGTGACCTTCATTTATCTGTAGTGTTGTAACGGGTTGCTCCAGTAACTAAATATTGCAAACTGGTATGGAGCTGTTCATCTCCATTTGCATAAAAAACATAAACTTTTTCAGAACAAAATGTTTGCGATTGTTTTAAATAAAGATCTAACAAATAAGCACCCAACTTGCTACTGCTAAACCTTCATAAATCAAGAAACCATACAGTATATAATTAGTTACAGTATTTGTTACTGAAATGTGCTCTAAGGTCAGCAAACCCTGCAGTTATACACTTTCTGTTAACTGCTCTGCTTAGATATCCGTGCTGCAAGCCCTACTAGCAAGATGGATTTTAGTTTTACTCTGTGGGTGAGACACTTAGGTTTTCTGTTTTAAAACCAGTAACAAGCTTCAGGGGTGTTTTAATACAGGTATGAGACCTGTTATCCAGAATGCTTGGGACCTTGGACTTTCCGGATAACAGATCTTTATGTAATTTGGATCTTCATACCTTGAGTCTACTAGAAAATCATGGAAACATTAAAGGGATACTGTAATGGGAAAACTTTTTTTTTTTTCAAAATGAATCAGTTAATAGTGCTGATCCAGCAGAATTCTGGACTGAAATCCATTTCTCAAAAGAGCAAACAGATTTTTTTATATTCAATTTTGAAATCTGATATGGGGCTAGACATTTTGTCAATTTCCTAGCTGCCCCAAGTCATGTGACTTGTGCTCTGATTAACTTCAATCACACTTTACTGCTGTACTGCAAGTTGGAGTGATATCACCCCCTCCCTTTTTCCCCCTAGCAGCCAAGCAAAAGAACAATGGGAAGGTAACCAGATAGCAGCTCCTTAACACAAGATAACAGCTGCCTGGTAGATCTTTGAACAGCCCAAAATAGTAAAAACCCATGTCCCACTGAGACACACTCAGTTACATTGAGAAGGAAAAGCAGAAGCCTGCCAGAAAGCATTTCTCTCCTAAAGTGCAGGCACAAGTCACATGACTGGGGCAGCTGGGAAATTGACAAAATGTCTAGCTCTATGTCAGATTTCAAAATTGAATATAAAAAAATCTGTTTGCTCTTTTGAGAAATGGATTTCAGTGCAGAATTCTACTGGAGTAGCACTATTAACTGATTCATTTTGAAATTTTTTTTTCCCATGACAGTATCCCTTTAAATTAACCAATAGGCTGGTTTTGCTTCCAAATATGGACTCATTATTTTAGTTTGGATCAAGTACAAGGTATTGTTTTATTATGCTGGAGACATGGGGTTTTCGAGATAAGGGCTCTTTCTGTAATTTGCATGTCCCATACCTTAAAGTAATAATCATGTAAACATTAAATAAATCCAATAGGCTGGTTTTGCTTCCAATTAAGATTAATGATGTCTTGATTTGGTACAAGTTACTATTTTATTACAGAGAAAACATTTTTACATTGGATTATCTCATTATAATAGACAATGGTAGAGAACGTTTCCATAATTCAGAACTTTCTGGATAACTGATCCCATAGCTGTACTTTAATATTGTACAGGTATGGGATTCGTTATCTGGAAACACGTTATTCAGAAAGACGTGAATTAGACAGACCATCTCCCATAGTCTTTATCCAAGTAATGTGAATTAAAAAAAAATAAATAAAATTCTTTTTACTCTGTAATAATAAAACAGTACCTTGTACTTCATGCAAACTTAGATATAATTAATCCTTATTGGAATCAAAACCAGTCTATTGGGTTTCTTTAATGTTTACATGATCTCTAGTAGACTTGAGGTATGGAATTATGGAAAGATCTGTTATCCAAAAAACCCTAGGCGACGAGTGTTCTAGAGAACAGTTCTTCTACCTCTAATAGGTAAATTCTCATTGGAGTAACTATATCCATTGATCTAACTTTAAACTGTTACAGGGTGAAAATCCATTTGAGACTCAGCCAGACGAGCAGCAGCAGGAGCAGGAAGAGGAAGAGGAGGAGGAAGAGCAACAAGAGCAAGTGGCAGTCTCAGAACAAGAACCATCAGAACAAGAAACATCCGATGAACAAGCAGCTGCTATTGCAGCAGAACCTGAAGGGGAAGACTTTACCTGTGATCCACTGACCACGACAGATGAAGTTTGATTTTGTGGCACTAATCATTCTGATGGCAAATCCTTGTAAATTAATGTTGTGCCATTCTATTTTTAAACCTGCTGTCATGGGCATCTTTATTTTGCAGTTTTGTATTTGATACAAAAAAATATGCTTATACTTTTGTGTTTATAAATTTACATAATACAGAAGTTCCTGGTGCAATTTTAAGATGTTAATAAGTTTATTGGTCAGGCTTAATATCTATTTTGCAATGTCCGTTTTATTTTACTTTGTGGTTTGTTTTTTTTTTTTCCATGCAAGGTTCTAGTAATTTTAACAGTACTGTGAAGTCTTGGAATGTATTAGTACAGTGTAAAACTGGTTGCTCTTGGATAATCTGTGTAATGTGGCAGTATACTTTTTTTTTTTTTTACTTTTGCATTGTTTGCTACTTCATAATGTCTCAGAACTAACAATAAATCTTAAACTTTAATGCTTGTCTTCTAGTTCAGTTCATAGAATTGCTATTGGTTGCTGTTTGTAACACCTGTGTTTGTTCTATCCATATTTTATAACATCTGGAAAGTTGCTGCACTCGCATCAAGTACCCTATTTAAATAACACATACAGTTGAGTTCAGAATAATAGCAGTTTGTTTAAAAAAAAGAAATGTGACTAAAACTCAATCCTTATAATAGCTTTTATTTCCATACAAGCAAATGCATTGGGAACACTGCACACTCCATTCCAAATCAAAAAGTCAAGAAAAATGTATCAAATCTGTGTTATTCCTTTACAGAAAGTGAAGAGAAGGGAATATTAGGCTGTTCCAAAAAAAATAGCAGTGTCTGCATTCTTCTTTACAAACGCACAAATTCACTGTATAAACTGCAAAATGTTTCAAGATTTTGCTTTCCTTTGAATCGCTGAACTAATTAGTTGTATAATCAGTGTTTCTGAGAACTGCTGCACATCTGTGTTACATGGGAGTCCATCAACTTCTGGCACCTGTTACATTCCACAATTCTTCTGCATTTCTTGGTTTTGCCTCAAACAGCATTTTTGATGTCACCCACAAGTTTTCTTTTGGATTAATGTCCAGGGATTTGGCTGGCCACTCTATAATCTGTCTTGTTGATCTGGAACCAAAATGTTGCTCATTTACTGGTCTGTTTGGGGTTGTTGAATTGTTGAAACTTCCATTTCAAGTGCATTTTCCCTTTGGCATAAGGCAACATGACCTCCAAGTATTTTGATGTATTGAAACTGATCCATGATCCCTGGTATGTGATAAATAGTCCCAACACCATAGTATGAGAAACATCCCCATATCATGCTTGTGCCACCATGTTTCACTGTCTTCACACTGTATTGTGATTTGAATTCAGTGTTTAGGGTTCGTCTGACAAACTGTCTGTTGCCCCTCGACCCAAAAAGAACAATCTTGCTTTCATCAGTCCACAAAATTTCTCTTTAGGCCAGTCAATATGCTCTTTGGCAATTTTTTTTTCTTAAACAATGGGACTTTGCAGGTGTTTTCTAATTGTAACAGTATCACAGTTAACTTTAGACCTTTGGTCTTCCTGGAGCCAAGTATTTGCCATTTTGGCTATTCTATCCATTTGGCAATTTTCTTTCAGGTTTTGGTTGCCATTTTAAACCATTTTAGATCATTTAGCTGAGCAGCCTATCATTTTCTTCGCTTCTTTGTTTTTCCCTCCAACGTTTTAATCCAAGTACACCGTTCTTCTGAACAATGTCTGGAACAACCGAAACACTATAACCAGAATTGATTCAATCACACAGAATTATTTTGCTTATTAGAAGCAAAAATATAATTGCACACAAAACTGAATGCAAGCCTGTGTGTTTAGTGAAATGTAACGTATTGGGGGGACACCCATCAGACATTCAGCCAGTATATTTTTGGTTTGGTCATACAATATGAACAAGACCATTCTAGTATAGCTTTGATAATGGCTTGTGCAATTTCTACAGTCTAAATTCATACTTTGTTAAAAGTATTTCATATTACACATAGATTCTTCCCTTGTAGTTTTTGGTCTGTTTTCCAGTGCATCTTTATATAATTTTGAACATTTGCTATATCACTTAAGTAATATTTAATTTTCTGGCTTTTTTTTTTTTTTTTTGCATTCAATTTTTATTTTTTTTTTAAAATCTCGTCTATGCCTTAAATATTGTTTATTGCACTGCTAGATAATGGTTCAGGTAAATTCAATAATTTAACCCTGCTATAACACTACTGCAGTGTGACTAATCGGCTATCTAGTGTAAAACCTTCTGAAAACCGAATGCGTTTACATGTCTAATGCTATATACATCGCACTCGTCTTAATGCCAAGAATCGGTTGTTTTAGGAATCAAGGGCGGAGACCTTGTTGACCCTCTCTAAGGATAGAACTCCATGGGCGGTTTTACCTGTGATACAGTCTAATTCTAAGCAACTTTTCAGCTGGTCTTCATTTTTAGTGTGTGAATTATTTGCATTCTTCTGACTCTTCTTTAAAATGGGTTACTATTTTATAATTAATCATTTATTTTTATTACTGACCTTTATTTAAAAGCCCACTCCTATGTATATTAAATAGTGACGTGTGGGTAGAACTGAAACCGACAGGGATCTGCTGGGTCAGACTGCGTTCGTATTCTCCTCCTCTGTTACCGAAGATTCCTTGTCTTGATATCCGAGGCACGCACACAATGAGAAGGTGAGTATGGGTTGGGCATGGCTATAGTTAAAATGGGTATATTGAAAATGTTTCTGTTTCAATACATGGTGAAAAATGTGTTTAGGTAATGAGACATAGCACATTAGAAAGCTTAGCTTTTCAAGGAAAATATCTTATGGTTGTTGCCTTTGAATTGTGGAAGACTCTTGCTTTGTGGACTTAAAGGTGATTAAGGTTCCACCCTCTTGCTAAATGTCTCAGAATGTGGCAGCAACACATTAGCAGAAGTAACAAAATTGCTTAGAATAGTGCTTTTCTTTTTGTTAGAAGCAGAGTATTGCCTGTCTGCAAAAAACGTGTTGCAATATTGTATTACACCAGTAGATGGCATGGAAGGCTTGCCTATATAGTCAGTATAAGAGATAGAAATGGAACATGCTGCATCAGGAGTTTGGAAAAAGGCTCATGGCAGCTTGAAGATTTCTGTGACAAATGGTTCTGCCAGTGAAAATGGCTAAAAGAAAGGAACTTGGATGGCTGCTGAAGAGCCAGATGAAGAAGAGAGGTATGACACGAGCATTGGCTAGTGGCCAGGTTTGAATTCCTTTAAGTTTGTAATTAATCAGATATGCTTCTAAATAAAGATTGTCATTTAAAGTGAATATAATATTTTTTCAATTCAAAATTAGATAACAGGCTCTGATCCAGTAAGCATAAGATGCATTAGTATTATGGGCTTAATCACGGTAACATTTCATCCAAATAAGTATTATATTGAACTAGACTCAAACTGGACTGCAAAGATCTTGTCAATGTTGATGTTCCGCTCACATATGATGGTTTGTAACTTCTCTTTTACCTCTATATCTGGTATAGGTAGAATAATATACAGTAAGGGATAATCTACTTAAACTCCCAAACTGAAGTGCAAGAGCACAATAGCGCACAAAAGTACATTCATTACATTTGGATTCATTCAGAGAGCACTGTCCAGATCTGGCTGTGTTCTGCATAATTAAAGTGGTGGTTCACCTTTAAAGGGATTCTTTCACGGTTTTTATGTGTCATTTTTATTTCTAAATTACACTTGTTTACACTGCAAATAATTCACTCTACAATAAAAAAAATGTCATTCCTTAACCATAAAGCAAATTTTTTAAATTTATAATATTGGTGTGGAGTCAGCCATCTGTTTTGTCTTTTGAAAAATGGATCTGAGTGCAGAAATCTGCTGGAGCAGCACTATTAACTGATGCAAAAAAACATATTTTCCTGTGACAGTATCCCTTTAACCCTTTAAGTGCCAGCAGAATTTCACATTTTGGTTACGCGAAATGCCAGCCGTTTTTAAGCATTTTGTGCTCTCTCACTTTAGGGGCATTTTCTGAGGGGAAACCTATAGTTTACCTAGGAAAATTATACATTGTTTTTTTCGGTAGAAACTGAGCTTTCTAAATCTGCCTGAGTTTTCATGTATTTCCACCTGTGCAAAAAAAATTATAGTGCTAAATAACAAAAAAAAATGAAAAATTACCATTTTTCATCGTATATCAATTTATACCAGAAAAATATTTCATTTTACAGATGAAAATCCAACGTATTTGGAAAGCCTTATGTCTCTCGAACGTGCCAATACCAGATATGTATAGTTTTAGGGAGATTTAGGATTTCTGTACAGCAAAAACTCCCGGCAGTATATTACTGAATTTTGAAAGCACTAAGGCAGAAAACGGCATGCTTTAGATTCCAAGGCAAAAAATCCTGAAACCATAGGTTTACCCCAGAAAACCATACATTTTTGAAAAGTACACATTCTGCCGATTACAAAATGGGTAACTATGTCTCTCTACTCCCAACTACCAAACAGAAAAGCTTGTCTGAACATAGCGGTTTTTCAAAATAAAATTCAAAATTTTGAAAAATCATTTCAAAGGTTTTATTTTGCTGCTCCGCATATCCCAAACTATATTACGTACCAAGAAAAAGCACCTGAAATATGATTGCCAGGGGTCCACTGAACAGTTTGATACCCATTATGCATAGGTTTACCAAAGTATCTGGCATTTAGAGACACAAATATGAAGTTAGCGCATCCAAATTGTTCAGGACTTTACTTCAGCTACTGAGAAATCAAAACATTGACTGCATTTTTTGTGGGGTAAAAACACAGAAATATATGTTTACCCCCCAAACCCATATATTTTTGGAAAGAACACATTCTACAGAATCTAAAATGGGTACCCATGCCTTTCTGCTCCAAACTACTGAGTCGCAAGGCTTTCCCAAAATTGTCGGTTTTGGTGAAATATCTGAAAATTGCCTCAAAGCTTCAACTTCCCAGCACCATATCACCCATGTATCATTACGTACTAAGAAAAAGCACCCTAAATATGATTGCCAGGGTTCCTCTGAACATTTTGGTGGCCATTGTTCATAAGTTTACCAAAGTATCTGGCATTTAGAGGCCCCAAAATGAAGTTAGCGCATACAAACAGTCCGTGGGTAACTTCAGCTAATGAAAAATCAACACATTGACTGCATTTTTGTGGGGTAAAAACACAGAAATATATGTTTACCCCCCAAAACCCATATATTTTTGGAAAGTACACATTCTACCGAATCTAAAATGGGTACCCATGCCTTTCTGCTCCAAACTACTGAGTCGCAAGGCCTTCCCACAATTGTCGGTTTTGGTGAAATATCTGAAAATTGCCTCAAAGCTTCAACTTCTCAGCACCATATCACCCATGTATCGTTACGCACCAAGAAAAAACACCCTAAATATGATTGCCAGGGTTCCTCCAAACAGTTTGGTAGCCATTGTTCATAGGTTTACCAAAGTATCTGGCAGTTAGAGGCCTCAAAATGAAGTTAGCGCATACAAATAGTCCTGTGGGTAACTTCATCTAATGAGAAATCAACACATTGACTGCATTTTTGTGGGGTAAAAACACAGAAATATATGTTTACCCCCCAAACCCATATATTTTTGGAAAGAACACATTCTACAGAATCTAAAATGGGTACCCATGCCTTTCTGCTCCAAACTACTGAGTCGCAAGGCTTTCCCACAATTGTCGGTTTTGGTGAAATATCTGAAAATTGCCTCAAAGCTTCAACTTCCCAGCACCATATCACCCATGTATCATTACGTACTAAGAAAAAGCACCCTAAATATGATTGCCAGGGTTCCTCTGAACATTTTGGTGGCCATTGTTCATAAGTTTACCAAAGTATCTGGCATTTAGAGGCCCCAAAATAAAGTTAGCGCATACAAACAGTCCCGTGGGTAACTTCAGCTAATGAAAAATCAACACATTGACTGCATTTTTGTGGGGTAAAAACACAGAAATATATGTTTACCCCCCAAAACCCATATATTTTTGGAAAGTACACATTCTACCGAATCTAAAATGGGTACCCATGCCTTTCTGCTCCAAACTACTGAGTCGCAAGGCTTTCCCACAATTGTCGGTTTTGGTGAAATATCTGAAAATTGCCTCAAAGCTTCAACTTCTCAGCACCATATCACCCATGTATCGTTACGCACCAAGAAAAAACACCCTAAATATGATTGCCAGGGTTCCTCCAAACAGTTTGGTGGCCATTGTTCATAGGTTTACCAAAGTATCTGGCAGTTAGAGGCCTCAAAATGAAGTTAGCGCATACAAATAGTCCTGTGGGTAACTTCATCTAATGAAAAATCAACACATTGACTGCATTTTTGTGGGGTAAAAACACAGAAATATATGTTTACCCCCCAAACCCATATATTTTTGGAAAGTACACATTCTACAGAATCTAAAATGGATACCCATGCCTTTCTGCTCCAAACTACTGAGTCGCAAGGCTTTCCCACAATTGTCGGTTTTGGTGAAATATCTGAAAATTGCCTCAAAGCTTCAACTTCTCAGCACCATATCACCCATGTATCGTTACGCACCAAAAAAAACACCCTAAATATGATTGCCAGGGGTCCTCCAAACAGTTTGGTGCCCACTGTGCATAGGTTTACCAAAGTATATGGCAGTTAGAGGCCCCAAAATGAAGTTAGTGCATACAAAAAGTCCAGTGGGTAACTTCAGCTAATGAAAAATCAACACATTGACTGCATTTTTGTGGGGTAAAAACACAGAAATATATGTTTACCCCCCAAAACCCATATATTTTTGGAAAGTACACATTCTACCGGATCTCAAATGGGTACCCATGCCTTTCTGCTCCAAACTACTGAGTCGCAAGGCTTTCCCACAATTGTCGGTTTTGGTGAAATATCTGAAAATTGCCTCAAAGCTTCAACTTCTCAGCCCCATATCACCCATGTATCATTACGCACCAAGAAAAAGCACCCTAAATATGATTGCCAGGGTTCCTCCAAACAGTTTGGTGGCCATTGTTCATAGGTTTACCAAAGTATCTGGCATTTAGAGGCCTCAAAATGAAGTTAGCGCATACAAATAGTCCTGTGGGTAACTTCATCTAATGAAAAATCAACACATTGACTGCATTTTTGTGGGGTAAAAACACAGAAATATATGTTTACCCCCCAAAACCCATATATTTTTGGAAAGTACACATTCTACAGAATCTAAAATGGGTACCCATGCCTTTCTGTTCCAAACTACTGAGTCGCAAGGCTTTCCCACAATTGTCGGTTTTGGTGAAATATCTGAAAATTGCCTCAAAGCTTCAACTTCTCAGCACCATATCACCCATGTATCGTTACGCACCAAGAAAAAACACCCTAAATATGATTGCCAGGGTTCCTCCAAACAGTTTGGTGGCCATTGTTCATAGGTTTACCAAAGTATCTGGCAGTTAGAGGCCTCAAAATGAAGTTAGCGCATACAAATAGTCCTGTGGGTAACTTCATCTAATGAAAAATCAACACATTGACTGCATTTTTGTGGGGTAAAAACACAGAAATATATGTTTACCCCCCAAACCCATATATTTTTGGAAAGTACACATTCTACAGAATCTAAAATGGGTACCCATGCCTTTCTGCTCCAAACTACTGAGTCGCAAGGCTTTCCCACAATTGTCGGTTTTGGTGAAATATCTGAAAATTGCCTCAAAGCTTCATCTTCTCAGCACCATATCACCCATGTATCGTTACGCACCAAAAAAAAACACCCTAAATATGATTGCCAGGGGTCCTCCAAACAGTTTGGTGCCCACTGTGCATAGGTTTACCAAAGTATATGGCAGTTAGAGGCCCCAAAATGAAGTTAGCGCATACAAATAGTCCTGTGGGTAACTTCAGCTAATGAAAAATCAACACATTGACTGCATTTTTGTGGGGTAAAAACACAGAAATATATGTTTACCCCCCAAACCCATATATCTTTGGAAAGTACACATTATACAGAATCTAAAATGGGTACCCATGCCTTTCTGCCCCAAACTACTGAGTCGCAAGGCTTTGCCAAATTTGGCGGTTTTGGTAAAATATTCTGAAAATTGCCTCAAAGCTTCAACTTTCCAGCATCGTATTGTCCATGTATCATTACCAGCATAAAGCATCCTAAATATAAACATAGGGGTCTACTAAACAGTTTGATGCCCAATGTGCATAGATATACCAAACTATGTGGGGCACAGAGACCCCCAAATGACAATATGTATAGACATTTTCACGGCTGACGCGCGCTGGCTGCTGCAATATAACCACCCAGTGTGTGTATTATGCGACATTAGACCACCTAACAGTACAGAGACCCCAGAAAACCATATATTTTCAGAAAGTACACATTCTGACGAATCCAATATGTGTAAATAAGTGTTTCTACTGCAAACTGCCAAACTGCAAAGCAATGCTGAACATAACGGTTTTTATCAAATTTCTGAAAATCGTCACAAAGCTTGAATTTTACCCCATTATATGCCCCACATTTCGTAACTTATCAGCCTAAAACATCCTGAATATGAACGCCAGGGGTCTACTAAACACTTTGATGCCCAATATGGATAGATATACCAAACTATGTGGCGCACAGAGACCCCCAAATGACAATAGTGTATACATTTTCACGGCTGACGCGCGCTGGCTGCTGCAATATAAGCACCCGGTGTGTGTAATATGCGACATTAGACCCCCCTAACAGTACAGAGACCCCAGAAAACCATATATTTTCGGAAAGTACATATTCTGACGAATCCAATATGGGTAAATATGTGTTCCTACTGCAAACTGTCAAACTGCAAAGCAATGCTGAACGTAACGGTTTTTATCAAATTTCTGAAAATCGTCACAAAGCTTGAATTTTACCCCATTATATGCCCCACATTTCGTAACTTATCAGCATAAATCATCCTGAATATGAACGCCAGGGGTCTACTAAACACTTTGATGCCCAATATGCATAGATATACCAAACTATGTGGCGCACAGAGACCCCCAAATGACAATAGTGTATATACATTTTCACGGCTGACGCGCGCTGGCTGCTGCAATATAAGCACCCGGTGTGTGTAATATGCGACATTAGACCCCCCTAACAGTACAGAGACCCCAGAAAACCATATATTTTCAGAAAGTATACATTCTGACGAATCGAATATGGGTAAATATGTGTTCCTACTGCAAACTGTCAAACTGCAAAGCAATGCTGAACGTAACAGTTTTTATCAAATTTCTGAAAATCGTCACAAAGCTTGAATTTTATCCCATTATATGCCCCACATTTCGTAACTTATCAGCATAAAACATCCTAAATATGAGCGCCAGGGGTCTACTGAACACTTTGATGCCCAATATGCATAGATATACCAAACTATGTGGCGCACAGAGACCCCCAAATGACAATAGTGTATACATTTTCACGGCTGACGCGCGCTGGCTGCTGCAATATAAGCACCCGGTGTGTGTAATATGCGACATTAGACCCCCCTAACAGTACAGAGACCCCAGAAAACCATATATTTTCGGAAAGTACACATTCTGACGAATCCAATATGGGTAAATATGTGTTCCTACTGCAAACTGTCAAACTGCAAAGCAATGCTGAACGTAACGGTTTTTATCAAATTTCTGAAAATCGTCACAAAGCTTGAATTTTACCCCATTATATGCCCCACATTTCGTAACTTATCAGCATAAATCATCCTGAATATGAACGCCAGGGGTCTACTAAACACTTTGATGCCCAATATGCATAGATATACCAAACTATGTGGCGCACAGAGACCCCCAAATGACAATAGTGTATATACATTTTCACGGCTGACGCGCGCTGGCTGCTGCAATATAAGCACCCGGTGTGTGTAATATGCGACATTAGACCCCCCTAACAGTACAGAGACCCCAGAAAACCATATATTTTCAGAAAGTATACATTCTGACGAATCGAATATGGGTAAATATGTGTTCCTACTGCAAACTGTCAAACTGCAAAGCAATGCTGAACGTAACAGTTTTTATCAAATTTCTGAAAATCGTCACAAAGCTTGAATTTTATCCCATTATATGCCCCACATTTCGTAACTTATCAGCATAAAACATCCTAAATATGAGCGCCAGGGGTCTACTGAACACTTTGATGCCCAAAATGCATAGATATACCAAACTATGTGGCGCACAGAGACCCCCAAATGACAATATGTATAGACATTTTCACGGTTGACACGCTGGCTGCAGCAATATAACCAGCCGGTGTGTGTGTATTATGCGACATTAGACCACCTAACAGTACAGAGACCCCAGAAAACCATATATTTTCAGAAAGTACACATTCTGACAAATCCAATATGGGTAAATAAGTGTTTCTACTGCAAACTGCCAAACTGCAAAGCAATGCTGAACATAACGGTTTTTATCAAATTTCTGAAAATCGTCACAAAGCTTGAATTTTACCCCATTATATGCCCCACATTTCGTAACTTATCAGCATAAAACATCCTGAATATGAACGCCAGGGGTCTACTAAACACTTTGATGCCCAATATGCATAGATATACCAAACTATGTGGCGCACAGAGACCCCCAAATGACAATAGTGTATACATTTTCACGGCTGACGCGCGCTGGCTGCTGCAATATAAGCACCCGGTGTGTGTAATATGCGACATTAGACCCCCCTAACAGTACAGAGACCCCAGAAAACCATATATTTTCGGAAAGTACACATTCTGACGAATCCAATATGGGTAAATATGTGTTCCTACTGCAAACTGTCAAACTGCAAAGCAATGCTGAACGTAACGGTTTTTATCAAATTTCTGAAAATCGTCACAAAGCTTGAATTTTACCCCATTATATGCCCCACATTTCGTAACTTATCAGCCTAAAACATCCTGAATATGAACGCCAGGGGTCTACTAAACACTTTGATGCCCAATATGCATAGATATACCAAACTATGTGGCGCACAGAGACCCCCAAATGACAATAGTGTATACATTTTCACGGCTGATGCGTGCTGGCTGCTGCAATACAAGCACCTGGTGTGTGTAATATGCGACATTAGACCCCCCTAACAGTACAGAGACCCCAGAAAACCATATATTTTCAGAAAGTACACATTTTGACGAATCCAATATGGGTAAATATGTGTTCCTACTGCAAACTGTCAAACTGCAAAGCAATGCTGAACGTAACGGTTTTTATCAAATTTCTGAACATCGTCACAAAGCTTGAATTTTACCCCATTATATGCCCCACATTTCGTAACTTATCAGCATAAAACATCCTAAATATGAGCGCATGGGTCTACTGAACACTTTGATGCCCAATATGCATAGATATACCAAACTATGTGGCGCACAGAGACCCGCAAATGACAATATGTATAGACATTTTCACGGCTGACGCGCTGGCTGCTGCAATATAACCACCCGGTGTGTGTATTATGCAACATTAGACCACCTAACAGCACAGAGACCCCAGAAAACCATATATTTTCAGAAAGTACACATTTTGACGAATCCAATATGGGTAAATAAGTGTTTCTACTGCAAACTGCCAAACTGCAAAGCAATGCTGAACATAACGGTTTTTATCAAATTTCTGAAAATCGTCACAAAGCTTGAATTTTACCCCATTATATGCCCCACATTTCGTAGCTTATCAGCATAAAACATCCTAAATATGAGCGCCAGGGGTCTACTGAACACTTTGATGCCCAATATGCATAGATATACCAAAGTATGTGGCGCACAGAGACCCCCAAATGACAATATGTATAGACATTTTCACAGCTGACGCGCTGGCTGCTGCAATATAAGCACCTGGTGTGTGTAATATGCGACATTAGACCCCCCTAACAGTACAGAGACCCCAGAAAACTATATATTTTCAGAAAGTACACATTCTGACGAATCCAAAATGGGTAAATAAGTGTTTCTACTGCAAACTGCCAAACTGCAAAGCAATGCTGAACATAACGTTTTTTATCAAATTTCTGAAAATCGTCACAAAGCTTGAATTTTACCCCATTATATGCCCCACATTTCGTAACGTATCAGCATAAAACATCCTAAATATGAACGACAGGGGTCTACTGAACACTTTGATGCCCAATATGCATAGATATACCAAACTATGTGGCGCACAGAGACCCACAAATGGATATATAGTAGATAAAATTTACATAGGCAAAACAAAATAACACAGAACAGTGTGAAATGCAAATAAATCACCAAAAACTAATAAAACCACAAAAATCAATGCTTTTTTTTTCACACTAGTGTAATCGGCCACCAGAATTACCGTTTGAATATTTTAGCTGGGCCAAATCGATTATACGGACAGAAACAAGTGAACAACACAAATGCAGAGCTGAAAATGCAATAAAATGGCTAAAAATTCAATAAAATGGCTAAAAATGCACCAAAATACCCAAAATTGCAATATAACCACCAAAATAACATACAAATGCTATTGCACAGTACGGTTAGCGAATACGCTATTCGGAACGGCAATAAAACATTTTTTTAGCCCAAAAAGAGACGATGCGATAAGAAAAAAAAAAAAAAAAGCCACAAAGCCATATATGTACATATGCGTGTGTACAACGGGTAAATTGCATGTTATTTGCGCGTGTGCGCGTGTGCAAGTGTACATGGGTGCTGTGAGTGTGTGTGACCCCCCCAATCCCCAAAAATCTATGTGTGAGTGTGTGTAAGTGTGAATGTAAGTGTATATTACTGTAATAAGTGTGTGTTGGTGTGTTTGTGTGTTTTTGTGTGTGCAAATGTTACACTTACCTGGGGTAGATGCCTCAGATCGATGAGAGAGGGCTCCACGCAGCAGATCTGCAGCTCCAACGGTCATCAGCCATGTGGGGGCGGAGCTGGGCGGAAGTGCAGCGCAGGCAGCAGCAGGACGCATAGGAAACGCGTCCCTGCTGCTGCTTTGGGGCCCCTGGGCGATCGCGCCCCAGGGGCCACACGATCCCCTGCTCTGCTCGTTGTCTAGGGGCAGGGGATCGTGAAGGAGCGGAGCGAGCGGCTCTAACAGCCGCTCCTCCGCTCGCAAACCCGGAAGTGCTGCAGAACGTAGAATCTACGATCTGTGGCACTTTGGTCCTTTGATCCACAGAACGTAGATTCTACGTTCTGTGGCACTTAAAGGGTTAAGTTAACTTTTAGTATGTTACAGAATTTTAAGAAAAGTTTCCGTTACTCTTTACTTTTTCTTGTTGATAGTTTTTGAATTATTAGTTCTTTTCTTCTGACTCTATCCAGCTTTCAAATGGGGGTCACTGACCCCATCTTAATACAAATGCTCTGTAAGACTACAAATATATTATTATTGGTACTTTTAATTACTCTTCTTCTGTTCAGGCCTCTCCTATTCATATTCCAGTCTCTTATTCATATCCACGCAAGGTTGCTACGTTAATTTTGCTACTATCAACCAGATTTCTGAAACTCTCAACTGTACAGCTTCTGCATAAAAAGCTACATAACTAAAAAAACACAAATAATAAAAAATAAAAACCAACTGCAGTTTGTCTTAGAATGTCACTCTCTACATGATATTATGGGGCAGATTTATCAAGGGTCGAAGTGAAAAATCGAATTAAAAAAAATTCGAATTTCAAGCTATTGTTTGTGTACTTCGAGTAGGCAATAATCCAAATTTGATTTGAATTTGAAAAAAAATTGAATATTGAAATTTATCATGTACTGTCTCTTTAAAACAGCAATTCGGCAGGTTTTATATGGCGAATGGTCGAAGTCTAATTTTTAGCCTATGGGCGACCTCCTAGAACCTATATGGAGTAAATTTTTGGGAAAAACTTTGAATCAAATTTGATCGAATGCACTATTCCTTTGATTCGTACGACTCTTAATTCGGCCAAATACAGACAGACCTATTAGATAGAAAACGGACCAATTCGACCAAAAAAAAACCTTGATTTCGGTTGGTCTTTTTGAATTCAAATTTCGAAGTTTTTTCAGTTCGAAATTCGAACCTTGATAAATATGCTCCTTATGTGTTTTGTGAGTGAGATTATATATATATATATATATCTATCTATATCTATCTATCTATCTATCTATACTTAAGAAGGCATTACAGACTGGATGTATTTTGTTTCTATATAATGTTCATTTCCTGAGATAGAATATAAGAAGCCATTCGCAATGCAGGTCCAAACCTAGGGGTTAATTAATTCCATCACTGGGGACTGAAATTCCTTTTCCGGTATTGGGGTGACTGTCACTGTTAAGTGACAGATGTTTCCTGAAAACCCCTTACACGTTTCCTTGCGTTGTGAAGTTCAGTGCTTACTACAACAGGATACTTTAATAACTGTTAGATTTATTCTACAGAGATTTCTCCAAGATGTCCTATTGCTTTTGCAGCATTCCCCCGACACTTCCCTCTGCATTTTCTGTCTGCATTACAAGAGCAGATTTAGAGGCAACTTAGTCCCAGTTGCACAGATACTGGCTATGTGCTTCTGTGTTTTTGCAAATGTCATAAATTTTTCTTTCTTTTCTAGTTTTATGGAACATCTGGGATATGACAATGAGGTCCCTTGTCTACAATACTAAACCTCCCTTAGATTTGAACATATGGTCCAGTCATAGGCCTGGAAGCTATTTGGGAAAAAAAAACAAAAAAAAAAACTTGTGTATCTTGCAGAAGCAGGGTAATATTTTTTTTCTTTTATGCTATTCTTTCAGTATTTGCTTTAGAAATAGGTTTGACAAGAGACTTTTATTTATGAGAATAAAATAATGCCTTATGTATTTTAAGATCACATCCCGGACAAAGAGGGAATTTCACTAAAGGGCGAATTTTTGCCTTGGAAGGCTTCGCCACACTTCACGCCACTTCGTCAGACATTAATTCGCAGCTCATATGCTAATTCATCAAAATGCAAAGTTGCGCCTCGGCAGCTGAACATTGGCGAAAGTTTGCTAGCGTAAATTCGTCAGCGTGAGCATTGCACAGCTAACTTTCGCTAACGCCTGCCTGCCTGCCGAAACTTTAACACACTTGTGCTTAGGTCAATTTGAATAGGGCGGGTACATATAGGTCATATATACAGTGTATGTTTAATTAGAGATGTTGGTGCAAATGCTTGGTGACCATTTATGAAAAATGTCCCAGGAAGAGTAATAAAGGCAAAACAGATCCTCTAACGCCCTAGACATGAGCCCACCCTAAAACAGATGTGGCATGCCCCTCAAATGGTTTTAATTAAAACAAAAATATTAAACAGTTGCAACTATGAAACACAATCCCACTTTAAATTATGAAAAAACGCCAGTGTTTTCATTTTTATGACTTTTCTGCAAACCGGATATGATGTCACTGACATACGTTTACGGGGGATGTAGCTTCATTTTATCAGTTCGGAAACTCTGGCAAAGGGATAATGTAATGAATAATTCTCACTTTAGTGAATTTGCCGAGTAACAATTTTTTGCATAGGTGAAAATACACTTGGCGAAAGGGCACGAATCTTCTCTTTCGGTAGCGAATTGTCCTCTATGCCTGTTAGTGAATAAGCAATGTTCCTTTGGATGAGATTTCTGGCGAATTTTCGCTAGCGACGCTCACTTCGCCCTTTAGTAAATTTGACCCTTAATGCACATTAGGGGTCAGATTTATCAAGGGTCGAATAGTCAATTCGAATTTTTGAGTTTAAAAATTCACACATTCGAATTTTAATCCCCCTATTTTAATTTAAATTTGAATGTGAGATTCATCACACCTCGACCATGGAAACAGTCCTAATTCGAATATTCCCCATATACAATAAAACCTGCCGAATTCATGTACAAGTCAATGGCAGAGGTCCGTTGAACGATTTGAAGATGTTAATAGCCTTCCTGACATTTGAGGTTTTTTTCGGGAGAAAAATTTGATGCGTACGAATCGAATAGTAATCCAATACGGTTCGAATGTTCAGGTTGGAACCATTGGATCAAATATTAGTCATTTGAATTTTTTCTTAAATAACCTCCCAGTCGAATTGTGAGTATATTTGTGAGTATATTCAAATTTTAAAAAACTCTCATGAATTCGAATTTCGACCTTTGATAAATGGGCCTCTAATATTTTGAAGAGTAGACTTTTAAGTATCAGTTTAACTTTAAAAGGAACACAGTAAAGTATGAGTATACGCTCATACAAAATTTACGAAGCGGCTGAAGATGGCGCCTGTGAACTCCGCTGGCAGAATCGGCACGGAGATGTAAGTAAAGAGTTAGGACCATTTGCCCTGGGTAGCAGCTAGGCTGGAGGGGAGAGGAGGGAAGGGGGTCTATGTAGGGTAGTTTTTTTTATTAAGGGTTTGTTTCTCCTTTGAGCTGTTCCTGTGACGTAGCTGCTGTTTTCTGTATCGTCTGATCCTGTTCCAAGTTCCTATGACCCACTCTGTTCCTAATTCCAAGTCCTGTTCTAGTTCCTGCACCCTTGCGTCCCTCCTTGCATGCTTTTGGATTTCCCCGGTTCTGACTCCTGGCCTCAGGGCCGGAACTAAGGGTAAGCAGAAGAGGCACGTGCCTAGGGCGCAAAGTTGGAGGGGCGCCAGGCACGGCACCTCTTCTGCCAGATTCAGATTCCCCCTAGTTCAGACCCTTGTGCCCCCACCTGCGGCAGCAATTCTAGCCGCTTGGGCTCCTCCATGCATGCGCATGTACGCATCTCTGGCGGGTGTGCTGGTTCGTGCATGCAAACCCGTAACATAGTTGTCTGGGTTGCATAGGTCGCCCCGGCACTGCCTGGCCTGTCCCTCAACTTCATTTGTCTGTCCTTTACTTTTTGGCCTGTTTCTGCACTATGTCCCTGCCTGCCGCTTTCTACTAGAAGTTTGCATATACATTGTGAGCACCATGAGTTGTAATCACTTCTCTAAATGTATTAAATATTCTTTCACTATTATCATGGATTTGGATCTCTGTAATGCTGTGTGTGGTTACACCCCTGGTTACCCATTCTTCAGGCTCCCAACTTCCTGGTACTCCACAAGGTCTCCCCAGGGAAGATGTGACAATACCTTTTCTGGAAAAAAAATACTGGACACCCTATATTTTTAGCTTTTAAAGCAAGTTACAGCATTGGCATGAAGCATGATTTTAACATGGTGGCAACCCTGATTTAATTAATATATGATCTCTGTAAAGTGCTATGGAATGGTGTCTGCACTATATAACAATACCCAAAAATAACAACATGCTTCAGTATGGCTGCAGTAATCAAAAACTTCCACCAGAGGACAGCACCAGTTCATACGTTTTTATTAATTTCACAGATTATTAATCTCTTCCCTACTCCAAAAGAGAGATTTATTAGTTGTAAATATTTGATGCATCTTCCTACTACTAAAGTCACATTATGAGTCACTACACCAGCCAGATGCATTTTCTCTTTGCAATTCAGTTTTATATGTTATAATTGCAGTGTCTGTGTCTGCATGAGACAATAGCAATCTTTGATTGTCTGATTGAATCTTCATCCAGATCCAATACTGCCCTGTTTCTAAATACTGTGTCTTTCCCTTAGGCTGTCTTAACACTAGCGAATCATGTGGTTCTCTGTGAGACCAACACAAAGGGCTAGGCCAGTGTTATATTTTGTAAATGCTTTTAATAGAGTTTTATCAAGTGTATCCCGTGGGCTGTGTATTCACAAATTGTAAGGTAGCACTTATTTACAAGTATGCTAAAACTCATACCTTCCCTGCCAGAGAAATGAAAGTGAAAGATGAGGCAGTAAATGCCTTCCTTGCATATTCATATTTTTGTGCAAGTGTGGGCGACCATATTTTATTGGAATAAATATATATATATATATATATATATATATATATATATATATATATATATATATATATATATATATATATATATATATATATATAAACACACACATGTGTGCTACAGGGTATATCAATATAATGTCAAAGGATTCAGTTTAACACATGTAGGGAGGAAAATCCTGCTGAGAATCAATGTCATTTTGACTCGCTGTATAGTCACATAGTGAATGGATGTAACACTAGGAAGTGAAGTCATTTGTGCTTTTGCATCCACCAGGAAATACAGCTCAAGGGCTTTTGATTGAAACTGGATTTAGAAGATTATAACTGGAACAACATGAAAGGAATTTGATTCTATCATTTTATTATATTATTTTTGCACAATATTATTTGATTTGATTTCACAGTTTCATGTATTGGCAAAAGGAGTTGCAGATTATTTCATCACTTTAAAAGGAAGAGCAGGGTATTTCAACTTCACTTCTTTTGTCTGTTTATGCAGCATTTGTAGGACAAACTCCTGAGCCATTAGCCAATCAGTCAGATAGCTCAAGTCAAAAGACAGCAGGTTAATATATAAATGTGATTATGAGAATTAATCATTTTTTTAATATGAATATTGGTAGCCTGGCGTTGTTTCTGATACATGAGTTATAACAACTATGCAGAGGCATACAATCATACGCTAGAAGAAAGGAAGAAGTAGTGACCAACTAACCCTGTTAGCAATATACAGATCTTTTAGCCATAATTATATTATCAGGATATTTTTGTTTGTGCAGCATTTTGGTTTGTTCTCTTTCTGTTGTTCCTAAACGTATGTCTGAGGATCACAAATGCACATCTGAGTATTCTTAAAAGCAAAAAAAAAAAAAAACAGATTTATCTGTGTCTATACTCTCTGCCTGATTTAATGGCACTTTAAACCTGGTGTTTAAATATGGTAAGCATGTGTGGGAGTATTGTGTCTGGGTTGGGGAACATGTTTATGAAAGAAACATAAGCAAATGAGTTTAAAAGCCATTTAATAAAATATGAATTTGTTGTCTGGGATGCAGTTATTCCACATCAACTTAAATGCTTTAAAGGGCAGTGAGTGGAACTCATTTTCATATGTAGTAATAGTGTCATCTGCCTGTAACATCATGTAACAGTGTGCCTGGTACTTTATCCATCATGCATTTGTGTGCATCACTTTTTTTGTGTTCCCTCTAAGCCATATACCTTTGTACCTAAATTTTGATGTCAGAGCACTCGATTTAGAACGTATACCAAGCCACCCATCACTATGGGGCCCATTTACTTAGCTCAAGTGAAGGAATAGAATAAAAAAAGTTGAATGTTTTTTTTGGCTACTTCGACCATCGAATGGGCTACTTCGATCTTCGACTTCAAATCGACCGATTCAAACTAAAAATCGTCGACCATTCGATAGTCGAAGTACTGTCTCTTTAAAAAAAAACTGCGACCACCTACTTCGCCACCTAAAACCTACCGAAGTCAATGTAAGCCTATGGGGAAGGTCCCCATAGGCTTTGCTATCTTTTTTAGGTCGAAAAAAAATCGTTCGATCGATGGATAAAAATCCTTCAAATCAAACGATTCGAAGGATTTAATCGTTCGATTGAACGAATTGCGGTAAATCCTTCTACTTCGATATTCGAAGTCGAAGGATTTCCATTTGGCAGTCGAATATCGAGGATTAATTAACCCTCGATATTCGACCATAAGTAAATTTGCCCCAAAGTGTATAATGTTTTTTACAAGAGCTCAAAATGAATCATTCTTGTACACTTTAGTAAATCTGCCCCATGGTATGCTAGAACCTTGGACATGTTCCTATAGGCTGGGGAAGGCATTATTCTTTGCTCTATTTCCTTGATAATATATTGTAACATCTAGCATGATGAAATAAAGCAGCTAGTGAAGAGCTCTAATATGTATTTTTCCCAGCCTGATGTAGGAAATCCAGTGTGTTACCTATTTAGGTTGTGTTACATCTGGGAACATCACAAACAGCCTGCCCTTATGGGATGTCTAGGTGACAAATTTTGAGAAGCGTTGGGAAATCCCTGGTTTAACACCGGTGTAATACTGAAAATGAATACTTACCAGTTGAAAATGAAACCTTAGTGACTGACATGTTCACCCTTAGAAAATAGGCTGTTTGCAGCTATAATAGGAAGAATGCTGTGCATCCCAGATGTGGATAAAAGACTCTGGTGCCAAAGTAGATTTGCTAGTCCTGAATCTACAGGGGGGAAACTGGAATAGGTGTCCAGAATAGGAGGATGGGCTTTGGAAAACCCCGACCCGCACATCACTTCTTTCTCAGGACAAACCAAACCAAAAATGTCCTCGCTCTATAAGCCCCTCTTTTAGAATTAGAAATGTGTTCTATAATCATAGCGCTAAGGGAGCTTATCTGTTATTTTGTGCAAACTGCAGGGCTACAGGAGTTTTCATCTCCTTTAAAGGAAAACTATAACCCCCAAACAATGTAGGTCTCTATAAAAAGATATTGCATAAAACAGCTCATATGTAAAACCCAGCTTCATGTAAATAAACCATTTTCATAATAATATACTTTTCTAGTAGTATGTGCCATAATCATAAATAGAAAATTGCCATTTTAAAAAATAAGGGCCACCCCCAGGGATCGTAGGATTCACTGTACTCACAAACAAACCAAACAAACCATACATGTTAGGTCACATGAGCCAATTAACAGACAGAGTTGTGTCTTTTGCTTCCACACTTCTTCCTGTTACAGTTAGAGTTGTAGTATTTCTGGTCAGGTGATCTCTGAAGCAGCACAGAGACCATCACGAAATGGTGGCTCAAGGCAAGAGATGTAAAAGGGCAATATTTACTTAAATATATATTCCAGTTTGGTGAGATTATTTAAAATGCCACTTAATATGATATGAACTATCTGTTGCTTAAGTGTTCATTTTGGGGGTATAGTTTTCCTTTAAGCTACCCTTTCAACAATTTTTTAACAAGCAGTCTTTATATGTAATTTGTGCACGGCAAATCTTTTTTTAAAGGGCAAGACAGTTTTCCCTATATTCATTTGAGCATATACACACAAAATTCAGTGCAGCATGAATATCTATCTCTGATCTTAAATATTCACCTGTGTATGGATGTAAAAATCTTAACCCCTCACTTGGTTATTTTTGTAACTGAAATTAATATTTTTTGACACACATTTTTGACAATTGTGTCACAAAGAACTCAAACCATAGTAAAATGTCAAATTCAAATGTTGGTAAATGCCCCCTTAGAATAGCATTAAAGAAATTACCAGCAGCACACTGTGTAACTTGCAGTAGTGGTTAATGAAGAATTTATTCAGCCCATATCATACAAAAGGCAACGTTCCAGGCCACCCAGCATCGGGCCAACTAGCATTATTCATTAACATACCCTTAAGTTTATATAGATCTTAACTTTAATTTTAAACTCTTCTTGTTTCAGCATGCAGACTATATACTATTTTAATACACAAGTGGAAGGCTTAAAGCAGGATGGAACCTCTTAAGGCGACTTAGACTATTTGCAATCAGGACAAATGAAACATCACATACAGGTAGGCCGATATGTTATATACATTAACAGTCTTAACAACAATAGGATGATAGTGTATAGCAGTTCTGCCTAACTGGATGCCTGGGCTCCCCCCCCCCCCATGTGTGGCCCTCCACTGAAGTCTGGCTGCTTTGATTGGTTACTTTTGTGTAAGGTCCAAAAGGTTTCAGAACTGAGATTAACTGAACCCTGCATTGTTCACATTTGTAATCCCATGTATTGTTTACACCTGTAAAGACCTGGATCAGTCACACCTGTGTTATTCACACCTCAGACTGAAAGTGCACACATTCTTCTTTACCCGAAATTATTCTTCGGATGAGACCTAAAATTCTCTGAGTGTGAGGCCTTGCAACAGTGTGGAGGCAGGGTGCACTACACTGTAATAAGTGGTTCTTGAACCTCAACAAAACTGATTTATTATAACAATCCGCAAAGGAGAGTAAAAATTGTATACAGCACAATCACGGAGCAGTAGTGAGTGTATACTCACAATAAAGACCAAATCGAAAAGCCTTCCCTCCTATAACTCTTGAAAGGGGAATATCCTCTGGGGACACCTTTTATGTGGAACCTAGGTGGGAGTTTAGCTAGTCCCTATAATTTATCACTGGTTCTCTGGCTAGGCCACAATGCCTTTGGGAATCTAATCCCTTCTAATCTCCTTGGTGGAGCCCAAAGCTGCTCAATATAGGTAGCACTGTATCTGTATGGCTCTCCTAGAGAGAGACTAACAGGACCTAATCTAACTACCCCTTGCTAATCCTGACTATTGATGTCTCTATCTATCTATCTATCTATCTATCTATCTATCTATCTATCTATCTATCTATCTATGACAACAGTCTCACAGCATTCTCCTTGTAATAGGTGAATCTGTGCTAAGCCACAACAAGGGAGCTCATTCCATCTTACCAAAATATATTAAAAAAGCGATCATTCGTAAGAGCTCATTTGCAACCACAGTTGTGGAAAAGCAAAACTGGACAAAGTAATTGTTCACAATCCATTAAGGAATTTATGTCCAAAGACACATATTGCTCTTCCCTATAGCTGGTCAGCCATCCTACCAACTGTTCTGTAGAGCTATGGGCATCATATAAATGACCCAATGTGCGTGTCCTAAAATATCATCATGATTCCTGTTTGGTTGCTTGATCAAATAAAACTGTGTTAAAAAAAGAACTTGAATGCATCAAATTCATATTCTTCTCATTATTGTCAGTGGGTCCCCAAACACAAACAATTGAAACAGTTGAAAAACTGTAAATTCTTGAATTAAAAATTGATTATCACATGAACTCACACATGAAGCTTTTAGATGCTGACATTTTACTTTTTGTTCTTAAAGGAGATGTAAAGGCAAATAAATAAAATCCCATTTTTACTTCAATTTAAAAATGTAAAAGTGTCTACCATTTTTTATAAGAAACCTGACTGTATGCAGTGAAATTACCCTTTCATTTATTTCGCTGACTGCTACGGATAGGAAACTTTAGATAGTCCCCAACTCCTCGGCAGGGAAAGGATCATACTTTCAAATGGAAAGTTCCCAGAACTCAAGCAGCTTTGTTGATTTCCCTGTAAAACAGCCGACCACCATGTAGAGATTCATATCTGCAGCAGTCAGAGCAAGTAAATGGAGGGGGGATTTTATTGCATGCAGTCAGATTTCTTATAAAACTGTACAGATTAATTGAAGTATATTGGGGATCTGTTTCTTTTTCAGTTAATAAAATAAAAATTGGATTTTATTTTTGCCTTAACATCCTCTTTAATATTTCCAACTCCAGCTGCAGGGACAAAGATTATGGAGCCAGATTTAAACAGATTTAAACCTGATTTTAACTGGGAATCTATTTGGAGGATTTTTTTGCTGCTGCCACTGGTTCTTGAGAGTTGGAGAAAGTTTGTATTAAACAATACAAAAACTATACTACTAACCAGATTACATGAAAACACAGGACGCAGTGCAATCATGCATATTCTGATTATTAGTCTTGCTGTATCTTTTTCTATGGCAGATATTATTTGACTTGTGCTGTTTTGATCCCTAAGCAGCAGCCAAGATCACACTGAGCATGTGCATGGTCTAGGTCTTGCAAAGATGTTTAACATAGTTACAAGATCGTGACCCCCTGTGGCCAACTTTGAAAGTATAAATCATTTGTTTAATTTGTCTTGTGGTGCAGTAAATTCATTTTTAGTTTTTTTGAATCTATAATTCCAATTTGTGAGTTTTATTCAAATTATGGCAAAAATTCAAATGTTGATAAATTAAGCCCTTAGAGTAAGACCCAGATAAAGAGCATGTAACTATAGCTCTCATAGCATAGGCGTATAGTTGTGCCACAGCTAGCAGTCCTAATCCTGTTCAGTTACAACCCTTTTGCTGGGCATATGGCACTTAACAGATGGATAAGCAATGTGGTTCTATTGTTCTCCATGAGAAGACTTTTACATCATCCCGCGTGACATTGTATTAAAGTGCAGAATGGGAAAGAGTTTGAGAGAGTGTGAGAGAGTATAACAAGTTAACAAAAAAAACATATAGATAACCCTCTATGTAAAGAAACAATACAGGGTTTATACAGGTATGGAACCTTATATCCAGATATCCTGGAGATTTCCGGATAAGGAATACTTCTGTAATTTGGATCAACGTACATTTTAGTCTCCTAGAATTATCTTAATTAGACTCAATAGGGTTGTTTTGCTTCCGATAAGAATTAAAGGAGAAGGAAAGTAATTTACAGTGCCAAAAGTTAGGCATCCCTAAGTGTTTGTATTTACTTATCTTAAACCCTGGGCCGGTGCTCCTATCAGCAGAATACTGCACTGGCCCGGGTTCTGCCACCAAGCACCATGGAGCGATCCTCTTCTTCTCTTCTTTGCTTTTCAAATTTCCCTGGGCAGACACATGAGAAATAGAACAAAATAGCCTACTTTTTTGTACAAGTTTGAATTTTCGCTTTACTGCGCATGTGCAGCAGCGAGAAGAAAGAAGAAACAGAAATAGATCGCTTCGTGGCGCTCACTAGAAGAACCCTGGGCCAGTGCAGTTTTCTGCTTATACGAGCACACTTGGGGGTGCCTAACTTTTGACACCCCAAAGTGTAAATTATTTTCCTTTAATTATATCTTAGCTGAGATCAAGTACAAGGCACTGTTGTATTATTACAGAGAAAAAGGAAATCATTTTTAAAAATGTGAATTATTTGATTAAAATGGCAGCTATGGGAAAAAGCCTTACCTTAATTTGGAGCATTCTGGATAACGGGCTTCCAGATAAAGATCCAATTCCTGTACATAAACAGGAATATATAATAAAGGAAATCTTCAGTACGTGATGACTACATAATTTTAACTTTTTTTTGCTTGGCATTATTACTTGTTTTCATTTCGTTAAACTTTTCTAACCCATATTGGTTAAAGTTGTAGCTTTCAGAAACAGAAGTCAGAATAATCTATGGCAGAATTTACAGAATGATTCCATATGGATCTCAACTTCAATGAGCTAGTGCACCCATTTTACATTATTACAGAAATTTAAGCAAGCAGCTATTTCTCCACAAATTTCAGCTTGCTTGTTGAAGAGTCAATTTAATGACATATTAGCACTTGAAGGCAAATTTTGTTCATGGTTTGGAAATGATCTTGAAGTTAGGCAAACTGCTTCAATTTGTCTCCATAAAGAACACCATTACAAAAATAACAACATATCAGAAATAATTACAATAAAGAAATATTCTGCAGCACACGCCAGAACAGTTCTATTGATTTTCCTGTTTTTATTTCATTTTCCAGCGTTCTTGTATTGTTAACAAATAATGCACGTTTGATTTACAGCCCCCTGTCTAGAACGCCAGTGGTGATAAACAGATTGACATTTGGTCATTATTTCTTATAAAGTGCGTTTTAGTTCTAATACTATCTGACAGCTATATTCTAAATCTGACGGCAGCGCAACTGCCTAATTCCCAGTGAACTGCTCTAAATACGTGGTATTGCAATCAGTTTAACAACCCCTGGAGGCGGAAAAATCTCTTCTTTGAACAAACACTCAGGGGGAAGAAATCTAAGATTTATAAAGGACAGAAAGTATTCAAGAAAGGGGCAAAGTTTATAAGTGAGCTGAAAAGAAAGCTAGAGGATGCTTTATGAACTAATCTTTAACATTTTCTAATCTCTTCTAACAAGTACTATTCGAGATGCACAAAAGGGATACACTGCTGAGAATATTGGTAGCAGCATTCTAAAAACTCCAAAAGAAGAAAAAAACAAACAATTTATGACTGTTCTTACTGTTGCTGCCTAGAGATTACACAGCTGTAATAGTACATTAATGTTGACTTAATTAGATCAGATCAGATTAAGTAGGTCTGGATTAGTGTATAGCTGTCAAATTTTGAAAATAATAAGACAATTTGTGAGTAATAATACAACTGGATGACCATATTAGACTCATCCGAGTGGTTGCCATTCAGACTAAATAATAAGATCACATGTCAAGTGGAACCATATGCACCCCCCCACATTTCTATTTTATAATCCACATGGTGCTGTTTTGAGCACCTGTAGAGTTGCATTAAAATTGCAAGATTATGGGGGAATGTTTTGGTTACTTTGATGCACTCAAACTGCCCACACTGCACACCAGTGCGAAGAAAGAAGAAGCATGAAGAGGATTGCTCAATGGCGCTCCCACAAAAAATACCCTGGGCTGGTGCAGTTTTCTACGAACAGGAGCACTGGCCCAGGGTTCCAGGTAAGTGAATACACAGGTACATAGGGACTACAGGGAGACACAAGAATAAAAGTGAAAACAGCATGTGGGAAAAACTCTGAAGTGTTGCATTGTGTAGAATAACTAGGGCAGAGAGCTCTTTGAGGACACTGCACCCTGTGTGCTTTTAATGATTCACCCCTACTGTAATTTAGAAAGAGATTGGAGGTCACCTCAGAGTTCCATGAACTGAAGCCTGTGGCCTTGTGCTTTTTTGTCTGGTCACGCAAATCCTCAATGATTTCTAATATCTGCTTTTTGGAAGAGCCTCACCACCTTTAGGGCAAATCAGTTTGATAAATACAAATATTTTACTTACAGTTTCTTTGCATTTCTTTTTAACTATCTGAGCTACCTTAGCTTTTCTTCTTCCTAGTAAGATGTTCACTCCATGCCCCATCCCCTTTTTACAGGTGGTTACTAATAAGACCCAAAACCTGTACCAACTTTTGTCATATATATATAAATATTTATATCCTTGATAAAGGTCCCCAGGAGGGGCCGAAATGTCGGATGTAATGTTGTGTTACCAATAAATACACTTCATTCACAAGAAACAAAGAGTGTGCTGATCCGTCATCGTTTTCTGTGTATATATATATATATATATATATATATATATATACATATGGATTCCAATGGTTCCAGCACGCCGACGCTGAGGTATAATATACCCAGGTGCTATTCCATGCCAAATATTCAGTAATCCGTAGAATCAGGAATGCACACTGGGAATTTAAAATATCTTCATCTTTATTAAATCATCTTTAAAAAGTACAGGTCAACGTTTCGGTCCCCTGCTTGGACCTTTATCAACCTTGGACCTTTGTGTATATATATATATATATATACAGACCCAACCAGAATACATATATTTTGGACATGATTGGACATGCTTTTTGGCATAAGCAAACTGTAAGGAAACTCTTCTTATTGAGTTTTTAGACTTAATGGGCATTATTTTTCCCCTATTCTCGCCTGATATCCCACCAAAGCCTTTGTTTTTTTTCAGATTAATAACACACAAGCATTTCACATTGGGTAGAAAAAACTGACAACCTAATCTCTTTAGATTTAAGTATAGTTAAGCAAAGAAAACTTTCAATTAAAAGTTAAATATTTCTAAGACCACTGAGATCAGAAAATGCATTACTATTCCATAAAGTAATAGAAAAGAATCTTAGAAAAGCAATAACATGTAACCCTTTCCTTGCCACACTTCTTGTAGAATTGGATCACACTCTCTTAAACCACAATTAACCCTTTGCAATCCAGGGCCCTGAGTTCTCTTTGCGTATGAAAGATTCCGGGAACTGGGATTTACAGTGCAGTGCCTCCACCTAGTGAGCACTGAGGATCACACCTCAGGGGAATTCCACTAGGCAAATAAAACACACAGTTTGCAGTAAATCAATTTACCTTCATAAAAAATTGATTGCAAGAGCTTTAAATACAAATCACACAATTAACTTTGCCCTGGGGAACCTATGTGGACTATCAAACCCCTGGCACAGTCTTTCAATGCCACAGTCCCATGCTCCACTCTGGGTAGATAAATACAGATTAACACAGTTCCATCCAATTCCCTTCCCCAAGAGCTCCTATGTCCCCAGGTAGTGCTACCTGCCCCAAGGTGCCTTTCCTTTTAGATTTGGTAGCAGCTCCCACATGGCAGGTACATAAGCAAGACCTGTCCTCACAATGGGTACACACAAGGATTTGAACGAAGGGTAACCTCAAAAACTCAAAGCTTTCCAGCTGAGTACGCACACAGCCTCTGTGTTACTGCAGCTCCTTTAAACACACGCTGCACTTTCACTTTTCCACAGATCTGGCTCTGGCTGGCTGCTGCTGCAGGGGCTCCCTCTGTAACCCTGTGCATTTGGCTTCAAAGCAAGGCACCCCCTGGGTCCTCCTCCTCTCCTAGAGATGCACTGGGGCTCCCAGCCAATCGGATTGCTCTCCAGCCTGCAACTGGTCTGGATGATGTCACAGACAGAAAAACAGGAGAAAGACTTGTCTGATCCCCTACAAACATGTTCAAGTTGCAAAAAAGAATATTAGTGGGGTAATGATACTTAAAACACACATACTATATATACACATAATATTGCTGGTAATTGTGCAGCCTGTTGGGATATTCCTTACCAACTTTCAGTGATAGTATTCTGCTAGATTTAATATTACGCTTCAACCAATATCATGGTTCAGCTATCTGTATGTATTTTCCCCTTATTACTATAATCACTTAAAATGTTTGGCTTCTTAAGCACATCCTACCACTTGTTACAGAATTCTGCTGGAATTACTTATGCCAGATGTACATTTCCTCAATAGCTTCTCATCCACAAAATGCTTTTTCTAATAGACCTGTTACTGACTTTGCTGTAGCAGATCTCTTTAAATTAACAATCTCATGCAAATTAGGTAAGGGGAACCAATATAAATTGGGTTAATTACTATAGCTTTAGTTTAGCTCAACAGCTCTTAATTTAAACTTTCAAAGGCTACACAAACCAATTTTGTGCTCTTAGTATATAATGAGCAGTCTTTATTCTGTAATCAGTTCACCTGGTATCTGCAGTAACTGGCTAATATAACATGCCTTTGAAATCTGGAAAGATCTAACATAATTGAAGAAATGTCGAACTGCTTGACTTGATGAAGTAAAAAGAAAAAAAGGAAAGAAAAGAATTAAACATTAATAAGACGTGTGCATCTCAATTAACCCAATTAAAATTATCACAGACTGAACTGCGGATAGCAATAGGTAGCTTGAACACTTGAATACATTATTAACCTCAACCTGCCTTCTTTGAATAATAAAATATACTTAATGAAGAATTGAAACCTGAGAAAATCGAAGGCAAAATAGCCCAATCCACATGGTCATTTACTTTTGCTGATTTATTTGTGCAGTGTAAATTGCAACTACCAATATATTTATTGTATAACTACTACAAGAAGGTCTGCACTCTCAGGACTTATAAAAATCATAATATTTATTATAAATGACTAACGTTTCGGCTAGGTCCCTAGCCTTTCTCAAAGTAACAAACTGAACATTAAACCGCCTTAAATATACACTGTGGCGGGAACAAACAGCTGGTAAAAGTCACATTGCATGCTATAGGTTTTATAAATGGATCCAATACGTATAAAACAGTCTCCTTGTACACAGTTTGTCTGACGATATGTCTAAGACCCACTAACTAGCAGATTAGTTTCCTTTCTCCAGAGAGCAAAATAGGAACAGGTGTGTTAAAACAAGGATATGTAATAGTCCAACCATTGACACCTTATCATATAGAGAGCTCCCAAAGAATGGGCAAATAGAACTTTTATAATAGGATTAAATTAAATTAACTATGGATGCAATAGCCCATGATAGTTTGGTAGATTGATACATAGTGCCAAATACTGTACACTCTAAGTTTTGGACATTATTGTAACAATATTTTAATTTGTTTCATGTTAAAATAACTAAATAGTTAAACATCAGTGGTTACAAATGTCTTGTTTTTGACTGTAATTGAAATGAACTAGGGGATATATTGTCTAGTTTTGGTTTATATTATGGATTTTAGATAATTTAAGTATTTAAAGTGAATGTACTAATAGTATTTGAATTACTGATCATGTGACTTTTACCAGCTGTTTGTTCCCGCCACAGTGTATATTTAAGGCGGTTTAATGTTCAGTTTGTTACTTTGAGAAAGGCTAGGGACCTAGCCGAAACGTTAGTCATTTATAATAAATATTATGATTTTTATAAGTCCTGAGAGTGCGGACCTTCTTGTAGTAGTTATGGATAATTTATTGGCACTGCACCCAGGCAAATTTAAGTGACTTTATTGAGAGTGCTGGCAACCCTTGGACTTGTGTGTAGATATATATATGGGTGCAACCTGCTGTCTCAACACATTCAGTTAATGTTAATGTTAAGCTGTCACCAATCAAGCAAGAGAAATCATAACATGTATTTACTGTATATCAAACATATATATACATATCAAAAGATAAAAATATAGAGGCCTGATTAGTATCATGCACACAGCTACAAGGTTGTAGGCAATGAAGGAACAATCATTACATTTTAATGATTTTTTTTACAAATTTAAAACAGGAAATCACATTGAGAGTGCCACACCTGCTGTCTCAATATCTATCGAGTAATTTCATACCTGTTCTGACATTAAAATGAAAGATACAGGCCTGACACATTTCTTATGCACAGCTACAAAGTCAAAGGCAATGAAGGAACAATCACTACATTTACAAATTTAAAACAGGAAATTACATCATCAAGAAAACCACACCTGCTATCTGAATATCTATTGGGTAATTTATATAACTGTACTGATATTAAAATGAAAGATACAGGCCTGACACATTTCATACACATAGCTACAAAGTCATAGGCAATGAAGGAACAATCATTACATTTACAAATTTAAAACAGGAAATTACATCATCAAGAGAGCCACAGCTTCTGTCTCAATATCGATAGGAGATTACATAATTGAGATTTCCACTCCTGCTGTCTAATGTCATATCTGTAAAATTCACAAGTCATACAATCTCATATAGTTAACTATAATTAAGTATTACATAGATTTTTTTTGTGCACAAATAATTACTATTTTATTTCAAACCATATATCCAAACACCAAAGAGGGTTCACAAATATAAGTGCAACTTTACATCAATATACTTGCCAAAGTAACCAATGAGACAGCTTTGGTAATCATTCTAGTTGCTCTAGAACAGTGATCCCCAACCAGTAGCTCATGAGCAACATGTTGCTCTCCAACCCTTTGGATATTGCTCTCAGTGGCCTCAAACCAGGTGCTTATTTTTGAATTTCAGACTTGTAAACAAGTTTCCATTGCATAAAAACTAAGTATAGTGCCAAGCAGAACCTCTTGTAGGTTGCCAATCCTCATAGGGGCTACCAAAAACTCAATCACAGTCCTTATTTGACACCTCAAGGGACTTTTTCATGCTTGTGTTGCTCCCCAAATCTTTTTACATTTGAATGTGGCTCGTGGGTAAAAAAAGGTTGGGGATCCCTGCTCTAGAACAATCAATGCTGCTGCTTTGTGTGACTAAACCTCCATTTATGAATGTTTTCTAATAATACAATAAGACCAATTGTACCTTATAATGTATCCTTTGGGTGAAATTTTGCTCCATGTTATCAACATGTCCCTAATAATTCCAATGTAGTGAGTACATTTCAAACTTTATTTTACTGGCTAACATATACTACAAGTTTGTATAATTACTAATAATTTGTAACAAGTGTTAATTGATAAAGAGCTCCCTATAGTATCTTAATTAAAGCTGTAAAATTGCCGGGTGATTTACAGCTGGGATTGATCTCAATTAGTCAACAAAATCTGTGTAGTCTGTTCAAAGAAGAATAAGGAAATTTAGTCGAATGAGGCTTTGGGGATTTTGTCTTGCCGTCTTTACAGCTCAGTTTTTCAACAAGAGAAATAAAATACAAGTATACCAGTTTGTTTGCAATAATTATTCAACTCCGTATTTTACCAATCTTAAAATGTATCCTTTTATTTGCTGTGTTTGCTATTGTCAGGTTACCGAACAATAGTCTTGCATTTTTTATTTAATGCGCACAGTGTGAGATAATGCAAATGATACTTCATGCATCAATGTACATTTTAGAAGAACGTTCTAAAAAGCCCTTAAAGCAGAAAAATGCAAAACAGTCGTTAAATGACACGTTTGATCTTCGAATGATCTGCTTAAAATCTGCCAGAATGCCTCCCTAATTATAAAACAACACACGAAAGCCATGCTTAGAAACTAGGAGGCTTACTAATCACATATAAGTCAGCTTTGCTAGAGAACAATTCGCTACTCTTTTATCAATTAGACTGATGGTAGGAATAGAAGGGAAGGATTCCCCAAATTGCCTTGAGAATCAGAAAGTGTCATCTATGTTAAAATGAGATCACAGACTGGCTACAAACAGCTGCCAAAGCAGTCATTAAGTTGTTTGCAAATAAATAATGGATTTGTTGGAGCTGAAAATGTTGATATAAACAAGCAAGGAGGCCATTTTCTCTGTAAGTATGAATTTAAAGTTTTCACAAAATATGTAAGTTGTCATCACACATGGAGTTGCCGTATAAAAAAAGGAGAACAAAAAATCCTCATGGGAATAAAAAAAGATACCTGCTTTGAAGCTGTAAGATTTATGTATAAACAATATTTATTTCTTATGGTACCACTGATATGTGAAGCACTTGAGAACAATAACAAGTGTCCCTGTCCTGTTGGCTTCTCAATGGAAAGGGGATTTCGGAAGACAACTGGAGTTGGATATCTCTACTGGATGAAATGTAAACTAAACTTGTGCACACATAACAATTATATATGATGAATGATGTATCATTGCAGAGGGCTAACTATACAGTTTAGGCAAAAATGAGGATTCATGATTGGTCACATAAATGTTTAGTACAAAGCAGTACCAAGCGAACGTTATATGGAGCCCATTGGAAAATGTACAATAGTCGTATAGAGGACACAGAGGAGTTTGTTTATCCGTTATTAACTGGGTACAATAACCAATCGACTGCAGCTCTTCAATCTTCTGTTGTCTGATAGCCCCAGTAAAAATAGAGGCTCTGTGTAGTTGAAAAACAGTGACTTGTCTGATTGTCTAATCCTTTATTCATCAGTAGTAGATTCTTCCCCACAGACATGAGGGCATCCACTGATAAAAAAAGGAGGTTCTGTCTTAAGATATGGAAACATTTTTATATTGAGAGCTGTCAGAATATGGAATGCTCTCACTAAAGTGCTGTACTGACAGATATACGTGGCTTAAAGATAGAGTTGGATGCCTATCTAGCAAGAGACAAAATACAGGGCTATTAGTATAAAGTTGATCCAGTGGTTGGTCTGATTGCTATCTTGAAGTGAGGATGGATTTTTTCTACCCTTTGAGGCAAATTGGATGGTTTTCCATCTTCCTCTGGATCAGCTGACATCTAGGCAGGCTTCATTTAGAAAAAAAGGGTGAACTTGATGGACTTTTGTCTTTTATCAACCTAAATTCCTGTGTTGTGGTAGAGATTGTACACGGTAATTATCCCATATAGTGAATGGAGTAACTGCTGGCTGTTGGCAACTCTCTCATAGTGGTGGATGTAACAGAAAGCATCAGTTTAAACATTATGTTATATCATTCATATTTCTTATTTACACTGTGTGGAGCCTCTATGGAGCCCTCGTTTCCCCACTCAGCCACAACAATGCAAATACACTAAACTGAATTAAGAGCCACTTTCCCTACACATACACACATAAGAAGGGCAAACAAGCTCAATGCAGATATTACCTTGGTCAGAATTCAATTCAAGACTGCAACAAGCAAAGTTAGTTAAAACTAATAGCTACAATATCTTAATAAAGTAAATTTTGATAATTCATCACTCATCTGTCTGGCTTTTTAAATATATTAATATACCTTTATGCTATGTATGGTTTATGTAAGTTGAATGTAAAGGTATTGACACAATCAGGGAAGACTGATGTACAGACAGACAAAGGACTGCAGTTTGTTTTAAACCATTTCATATACAAGGCCTTTAGACAAAGAGATCCTCAGACTGACATCTTAATCCTCAAGAGAATTTTGGAATGAACCCTGGGCGAATTTGCGCCATTTCAATTTGCCAAAACCAGCGAATTTTTGCGCCTGTTTCTCGAATTTATTCGCCGGCAGTGAATCGTGCAAATTCGCCGTGAATTTGCGTCTTGCAAATAAATTCGCCCCTCACTAGTAATAGCAATTCTCATTGAAGTTCAAATAGTTGGTCATTACAATTATCAATTCTCTCAGTCTTAAAAGAAACAAACATAACGTGTGGCTTAACTTAAATATAAGAGAAACAAAAGGAAAAACGGAACTTGGGCTAACAGAAGACTTTAACAACCAACTCAGTTAAAATATAAAATGGGAAATTAGCTTCCAAAGTAAGACCGACCTACAGACATTCTTTCTCATATCAGTTGTATGATTAGGGATGTAGCGAACGTCGGAAAAAAAGTTCGCGAACATATTCGCGAACTTGCGCAAAAATGCGAGCGGTTCGCGAACGGTTCGCGAACCCCATAGACTTCAATGGGAAGGCGAACTTTAACATCTAGAAAAGATATTTCTGGCCAGAAAAATGATTTTAAAGTTGTTTAAAGGGTGCAACGACCTGGACAGTGGCATGCCAGAGGGGGATCAAGGGCAAAAATGTATCTGAAAAATCTGCCTGTGTGTGCTTGGAAGAGATAGTGTAGGGGGAGAGCTGTTAGTGATTTCAGGGACAGATGATAGTAAGTTTGCTGGCTAGTAATCTGCTTGATACTGCTCTGTATTGGAGGGACAGAAGTCTGCAGGGATTTGAGGGACATTTTAGCTTAGGTAGCTTTGCTGGCTAGTAATCTACTGTTCTCTTTAAACAACTGCCATACGTTGACCTTGTAGGCATTGTTTGCCCAGTTTTTTTGGACGCAGCCACTGAAGCACAGTTGCCAGAAAAAATATGCCATATAAATGCTGAAAATAGTCATTTTTCGCCATACGTTGACCTTGTAGACATTGTTTGCCCAGTTTTTTTGGACGCAGCCACTGAAGCACAGTTGCCAGAAAAAATATGCCATATAAATGCTGAAAATAGTAATTTTTCGCCATACGTTGACCTTGTAGACATTGTTTGCCCAGTTTTTTTGGTTGCAGCCACTGAAGCACAGTTGCCAGAAAAAATATGCCACATAAATGCTGAAAATAGTCATTTTTTGCCAAAAAAAGTGACTCCGGTGTTTTTTCTGGAGACGGTAATATTATGGATATTTAGACAGAATGGGAACAAGGTCACACAGCTCGATGGCGGGTTGAAGAAAACAGTGTGCAAATAATGCCTACAAGGCCAACGTATACACTACTACAGCGGTGGATACGGATTACGTAAAATATATTATGGCTGCTTGAAAAAAGTGACTCCGGTGTTTTTTCTGGAGACGGTAATATTATGGATATTTAGACAGAATGTGAACAAGGTCACACAGCTCGATGGCGGGTTGAAGAAAACAGTGTGCAAATAATGCCTACAGGGCAAATAATGCCTAAAAGGTCAACTTATACACTACTACAGCGGTAGTAAAATAAAAAAAAGTAAAATAAAAAAAAAATGAATATTAAAAAAAAAAATTAAAGTTGGTGCTGCTGAACTACTAGGAGCAGCAGATTAGCACACCAGTCCCACTCCCCAACACTGCTAGACTAATAGCACTGGGCTCTTATAGTAGTAGTAGTAGTAGTAGTAGTAAAACAACAAAAAAATAAATAAAAGCAGTCCTTACAAGGACTACTGTTATTGCAGCAGTCAGCAGATGAGATCAGAAGCAGGACAGCTGCCCACTGCAGCTACATACAGAGCACTGCAGTAGAAGGTAGATTACTAGCCAGCAAAGCTACCTAAGCTAAAATGTCCCTCAAACCCCTGCAGACTTCTGTCCCTCCAATAACAGAGCAGTATCAAAACGATTACTAGCCAGCAAACTTTCAACTGTCCCTGAAATCACTAACAGGCAGCAGCTCTCTCCCTACACTATCTCTTCAGCACACACAGGCAGAGTGAAAAAACGCTGCAGGGCTTCGGTTTTTATAGGGAAGGGGAGTGGTCCAGGGGAGAGCTTCCTGATTGGCTGCCATGTACCTGCTGGTCTGGGGTGAGAGGGCAAAAAAAAGCGCCAACAATGGCGAACCCAAAATGGCGAACGTCGCGCGACGTTCGCGAACTTCCGGCGAGCGCGAACACCCGATGTTCGCGCGAACAAGTTCGCCGGCGAACAGTTCGCGACATCTCTATGTATGATTAGGAAGGCAAAGAGTGCTTGCTCAATAAAGTATGAATACTGTGGTTACTAGATATACTATGGAACCAAATATATTATAGGAGGGACAAAACTAGCCTTTTGTTCACACTCCAGCAAATCTTTGCCACAGCTCTCTTTCAAGTACTTCTAAGGGTGCCAACTTTAAGGCACCTCCCAGAGAATGAAATTGCTAAGTTAAAAAAAACCCAACATCATCATCTTACTTTTCCAAGACATCCTTTTTCAGACTAAGGAGCAGATTTATCAGAGAAAGAAATTGTAACATTTCATTGCTGTCTATTTATTCCTATAGAATTTTTACATGTGTTTTTATCACTGAGTGAAAGAATTCACTATTTGATAAATTTGCCTCAAAAAGTCCCATAGAAATGTGTTGAGCTCTGACTTTAAACGTTGATAAATCTGCCCCTTAGGCTCACAAATTCCCAACAGAGTAAAATTCTAGGAAGTACATGCACAAATTAAGACCTTTTTCTAGCTTTTTGCTAGTCCCTGTTCTTACTTTTCTCTTACAACTCTGGACCCTAAGAGGGCCATTCATCAAAATCTGAATTTGTCTAGTTTTAGAGGCTTTTGTAACCACAAAGAACACATTTTCTCTAAAACTACAAATGGAATGAAAGTTATTGAAAGATCCAAATAAAAAAAGCATAAACAGGAAAAAAATGCTGAATGATAACATAAATAAATATGAAAATCTTGAAAACCTCGAACAATTTGAGTTATTCAGACAATTACTAGTGAATAAAAATCAATATCCCTCTAAAAGACTCAATGGCTAAAAGTTCCAATAGGATCAGCTCAGCTCCCATTGACTTATGTAGGACCTTGACAGCTTTTAGTTGACAAAAGTTTTGTATTAGTTTTTTTCGTGTTTTTTCCCTTTATAAATATTGCATTTTTTAGAGTTTTAGAGGAATAAAAAATACAGCCCACGAGGCCCTAATTCTTAAACAGTTTCAATAAATATTGGTTAAACAAATCAACCTCTAAACATTGTGAGGGCCTGAAAAATAATTTGCTGTGGGCCCAGTGTTATCTAGTTACGCCACTAGATACAGTACTAATTGTTTTGTACCAGCCGTGTATATTGGGTACCATAGACCTATTTGAATATGAAAAGGTAGAAGATTCATTTACTGTAATCTTATTTTAAAATAGGGATTTTAGGCCCTTCCACTTGATTTTTTACGAAAACAGTTGCTGATTAAATAATTATACATTCGGTAATTAGAGAGGTAAGGGGCAATAGCATATTTCTACAATTTTTGGCAAACATTTTCATCTCTTGGCACATTGATAAGAATCCTAACCCATTCAGTGAGCAAATAAACATGTTTTTATATATTTTCATATCTTTCTGGACTGCTTTACATCTGTCTGAATCCATTCTATGTTGGCATACCTTATGATACAAATATGGTGGCATATGTTTTGATACAAGCACAGTGTTATGTCTTTTCTTTGTTTCCAGTTTGTGACAGTTGATACATCCTCTTGTGTTAAATGCTGTTGGTATGGTTGACACCTCTTCTGTTCTGGTAGAGGAGAGGCATATGTTTGTCAATGTACTTATACAAACACTAATGAGATGTACACCACACTGTCATCACAAAACAAAAATATTTCTTACTCGGTAAATGTGTTTGGAGATAAAGCAGTTTGGATCTTGACATGCATCCAGCAAGTATGATATTGGTTATCTTTCAAGGATAGTTCAAGATTAAAAAAAATAATTGGGTCGAGTTAAAATGTGATATTTTATCCAGTCATTCTTTTACGGAATCTTGTAAATATAAGGTAGTATCATTATTCTTCATAAATCAACACAGACAATAGGCACGATAGAAAAGCAATTGTAATAAAAGAAAAATCTCTAATAGACGGCGAATGTGCATTAAACAAACCTTATTGTCAATGATGATTTACTAACTGTTAGCATTACAGCCAGACAAGAATGGATGCATGACCTCCAAGGGCACTAAACTGCTGTTGATTTATGTCTAGAAGATCCGTAAACTGGGATAAACATTTATGAAAATAAATGAGACATGTGAAATTTTTCAACGGCACTAAAAGAAACAAAAAAACACAATATTGGACTCAATTATGATTTTCAAAATTTTTTTCAGTTAAAATCAAAAAGTAGTAGTTTACAAAACTGACTATATTTCTTTAGCAGTATTTAAGCAGATGCAAGAAGTGAGTGTAAATCACTGCCAACTGATGAACGCTCATGGAAATTGTATTAAAAATGAAAAAAAACAAACATGGAAACAATTAATTTATATTAACCGTTTTGGAAGGGGCTTGACAAAACCTAATGCTGAGGCACATGAGGACACTTTTGAAATATACAGCCAAATATCTTTTTGACAATTATTACCACAACTTAATGTATTAATTAAAAATGTTATACATTTATTTAATTAATTAATTTTCAGGACAAAAAGTTAACAGATACATTTTAATAGAGTGGTTTGCTACATGGAACTGTGGATGTCAGCCATTTAAGAAACCAAGCAATAACTCACTATACAAGTGTCACTCAAACTAGGTTATTGGTCTAATTTTGAACAGTCACTAGAATAGGGGTGCCCAAAAGGTAGATCGGTATCTACCAGTAGACCTTAGCTGGTGATCAGTAGATCATAAAAAACAGTCAACAAACAGCTTGTCTAAATCACCTGACAATTTCATGCTTTTCATTCAGATAATTATTATGTTAAGGTTACATAAGAAATAGTTGTTTGTTAAAATATAGCAATATATATTCTCTCATAGATCAATATAATATTTAAGAAATATTTTCTATGGAATGGAATGCTAACAATGCTTTTATGGATGTAGATCAGAATGGTACCTAATCACTAAAAGTAGACCTTGCATTAGTAAAGTATGGGCACTTCTGCACTAGAATTTGACCATAGAAGCTTCTAAGACTGAAGAGCTGTAGGACAAAACATGTAAATAATAAAAAAAAAACTATAAAATGAAAATGGACATACAACCGTATAATGTAAATGTCTACATTATACTAAAATGTAATCAGGCCCAGATTTGTGGAAAGGCCACAAAGGCCTGGGCCTAGGGCGGCAGAATTTTAGGGGGGTGGAATGCCGCCCAACCACACCGACATTGGTTTGAAAGCACTGGGGTTTTGAAGGAGATACAATAGTTTTTCAACGCCGGACCCAATGCTGAAAATTTTCGCATGTGCACATAGGAAGGGGAGAAGACGGGGCAATGAACAGCAGCAGGGGGCCTAGGTATGTAAATCCAGCCCTGAATGTAATGATAAAATGCTAGAAAACTAGTGCAGAAGCAATAGATGTCCAGTGCTGTATACCATACACCTATTAAGACAAATGAATCATCCTACCACTCAATAAATGGTAGATTTCAGTGATTTCAGGGATCTAAGATCAAGGAAAGGTCTTCCAATGTAATTTTTTCTTAAATTTTGCCCGTGCCATGTACAAGTTTAGGAAAACAGTGGGAGTTTAGGGAGCTAATTGCGTGGCTCAAGTCCTGATGTAGGAAGGAAGGGTTTAGGTTCCTAGAGCACTGGGCTGATTTTTGCTTGGGGTACAACCTATACAGTCGTGACGGTTTGCACCTCAATGGAAGGGGGTCCACGGTGCTAGGGGAAAGAATGGAGGAGTTTTTAAACTAGGCAAGCGGGGGCGCGTAAGATAAAGAATTATGGGGAAGCTAGGGAAGACCGGGCATTGGGGTCATGGGGGAGGAGTGAGGGGGCAGTTCAGTTTTGGACTCCAGTCCTTAAGAGGGATATAAATGAGCTGGAGAGAGTGCAGAGACGTGCAACTAAACTGGTAAGAGGGATGGAAGACTTAAATTATGAGGGTAGACTGTCAAGGTTGGGGTTGTTTTCTCTGGAAAAAAGGCACTTGCGAGGTGACATGATTACACTTTACAAGTACATTAGAGGACATTATAGACAAATAGCAGGGGACCTTTTTACCCATAAAGTGGATCACCCTACCAGAGGCCACCCCTTTAGACTAGAAGAAAAGAACTTTCATTTGAAGCAACGTAGGGGGTTCTTCACAATCAGGACAGTGAGGTTGTGGAATGCACTGCCGGGTGATGTTGTGATGGCTGATTCAGTTAATGCCTTTAAGAATGGCTTGGATGATTTTTTGGACAGACATAATATCAAAGGCTATTGTGATACTAAGCTCTATAGTTAGTATAGGTATGGGTATATAGAATTTAATTAAAAGTAGGGAGGGGTGTGTTTATGGATGCTGGGTTTTCAATTGGAGGGGTTGAACTTGATGGACTTTATCTTTTTTCAACCCAATTTAACTATGTAACTATGTAACTCCATCAGCTACCAGTTAAAGGGAAGGGGTTATCTATAAAAGACTAACACCACAACCATTAGAATTAATTCTACAAAGCTACTACATGACTCACCAACCACAGAGCAGCGAGAGATAATGCCTTGTATCCCCATTTTTTATTGATGGAAGGTTCTGTTTGTGACTAAATTACTTTGTTGCTTTCCAGATTGGCAGGTTTTTGTAGAATATAGGACTGTGTGACTGGCCTTGGTCATTTTTGAACTTTGTAACTTTCCTGGCTTTGGAGCCTGTTACTAGTGATAAGCAATTTATTTGCCAGCCATGGATTTTCAAAGAAATTCTGAATTGCAGCATGTGCAAATTACTTTTATTGCAGCCGGAAAATTTGCTGTCATAAAACACCCATAAGAAAAAACACCCATATGTTTTACAGGTATAATATTCAGAAACCTGTTATCCAGAAAGAAAGAGGCCATTTTTAGAAGATAATTCTAAATTTTAAATGATTTCCTTTTTTGCAGATATATTGTAAAAAAGTCCTATTGGATTTATTGGGGGGATTATTTGCTAATATATATATATTGGGGGGGGTTATTTGCTAAAAATATTTTTTCTGGTTTTAAAGGGGAAAATCAAAATTTTTCGAATTTTTCAAGAATTATTAAACTCTGAGGCTGCTAAAAGTCAGAATAAAAAAAAAGTACTCCATCTCAAACCTTGAGAAGAAGCCAATGGCAGATGTCCCTTTTATATCATGATCTGCACTGGGTTTTGTACAATAATAATAAGAATTTGTGGTTTTCAGTTGATAATACAAAAAGTCAGAGATTTTGGGACGACAAATCAGAAAAAAACAAGGATTCAAATTTTTTTCACTCTTTTATCTAGTCTTTTCCAGCATCACTTTTTTTTGGTGGGAGTTTGTTCAAAGTAGTTTTAAGAAAATAGTGAGAAATTTTCGGATTTTAGTAAATAGCCCCCTTAATGTTTGAATTATTTTCAAGCAGACTTAGGCAGACAAGGTATGGATATCCAAATGATAGAAAGACCCCTTTTCCAGAAAAACCCCAGTCTATATTCTTCTGTATTTGCATTTAAAGCAATATATATAAAAATATCCTTTCCCTAAAAGAAAGACCTAGATCTAGTGCCTTACATTTTCTTCAGGTCTCAAACTTTAGTAATTATCTTTACATATAAAAAGACTAAAAACATTTTCTTAATTCTTCTGGAGATTGGAGTTTGTGATTTAAATTCTAATGGTAGTCTTATTTTTATTAAGAAAACGTGTATAACCATAGCCCTGCTCATAGTAAACTTATTACACATAAAAACTTTTGACACTAATCCATAAAATCAAGCAAGTACAATACATGAAAAAGCAAAGAAGAAAATTGATTGAATTCTGAATACAATAGTGTTATTAAGTCTCTCGGTGGGTATATTTAACTTTCAGGTCATAGAATAATATGGGAACAAGATACACTATTATAGTCTGAATTTATCTTTATCCTTTAGGAAAATTGCTTCTGTACAATGAATTACTTAAGAACTCCAGGAATGCATTGATTTATTTAAAATTTCTACTAAACAAATCCTTTCCGGCAAATCATATTTGTTCAACACACAATGATTATTAAATAAATTGACATTTAAACCCATTACAGTGTAAACCCATCCTTTACTGAGTTATTCAAAGCATTAAGTTAACATTTACAAGAGCATTTATTCTCACATCATAGGGAGCTCAAGACTAAATCCTTTATTTTATATTCAGATCTTGTTGGGTCAGCCCTCACAACAGCATTTTTTTTTCTAACTTTGCCAACAAAAGGCTTGTCGATAGCTAGAATTATTACCAATTTAATGTCATATCTTCAGCTAATTTTTGGCTTTTGACGTGCAGGTTCTCTGATCTTTTATTGAAAGCTAGTGGCCCTGCCCTGGAGGTTGGATACATATGATATAGAGAGCCCTGAGTATGTATTAAACAGTGAACACTGTAGTCCCCTTTCCTGGAAGATCATGTGAAGCAAAGCCCAAAGGATACATGCATTACCTTTGTTATATATATATATATATATATATATATATATATATATATATATATATATATATATATATATAAACATTCTCATATGTGTCATATGTACCGTATTAGCAATTCACCTTGGCAACATCATAAAAATTTTTTTGTAGCATTGTATAAAACATTATACTTATGTGTGCTGTAACTAGAACTGGCTACAAATAAGGAAAAAGAAGAAAATACATTATGAAGTGCTTATGAAGAGCCAATAATTTTATAATGTCTGTAGGGCACTGTGGAATATGTTGGTACAATATAAATAAAGGATGATACTGATAATTATCATATGAGTAAAAGATAAAAAGACTATACTACAGAGAGGTCTTTATAAAAAGACAGTTTTGTACCAGAGTATTTGAAAATATAATCTCTCTTTCCTAAGAATTTGCATTTGTATAATTTTAGGTGGAGCATTTTTGGATTAAAATTTTTAGCTTCTTTGGAGCATAATAAATCTGAATAATTTGTGTTCTTTTTCCCTCTAAAAATTCAGATTTTTTCCCCCTTTAAAACTATACTAGAAAAAATGGAGTCTTCATAAATAGGTTATGTCTGCTCTTAAGCCAGATAGAACCCGTCTATACCAAATACAATAGCTAAACATAATTTGTCATCTTTAAGATGGCCATAGATGCAAACATCTGATCGTTTGAATCCTTGAATGATCTGACTTCCCCATCTCCAGACCTGCCACTAACCATTCAGATCAAATAGTGGTAAAAGAATAGATCAGCCGATGTTCTGCCCCTGACAGCAATCGTATGAAGTTTATGTCCGACAAAGCTGATGACAGTCTCCCACTGAAAATCGTCCGATCGGCAATACATGCAGAGAAATTATCGGCAGCCGTCAGAAATCTACTCTTAGGGGTAGGTCTCCCACCATGTCTGTGGTTTAAACCGTTTGATGCTAATCCCCTTAGGGCTTTGAACAATGGAATGGGGGCTCGAAGTTAAACACTATTTTTTGGCGACCATTAACTATTTTATTTCGACCATCGAATAGGCCTAAATTCGACTTTGTTTTGAAGTGAAAATACTTTGAATATTCGACCATACGATAATCGAAGTACTGTCTCTTTAAAAAAAACTTTGACTTCGACACTTCGCCACCTTAAACCTGCTGAATTGCTATGTTAGCCTATGGGAACCTCCTAGAACATATAGCCAAACGATTAATCGTTCGATTCAAAGTACGATTGTACGATTGTAGTATGATCGTACGATGTTAAAAATACTTTGAATGTCGAAGTAACCTATTCGATGGTCGAATTTCGAAGTTTTTTGCACTTCGAAATTTGACCCTTGATAAATCTGCCCCTTGATATGCCTACCTGATATGCAGTAATTGAAACTAATACACTTATATTTTCTTATTTCTGTGCTCATTTTCATGAGCAAAGGTTGGAAATTCAAGTGGGCCCAAGACAAAAATTGGACCTTCATGTGGGCTTTGAATGGAGAAAGTTTGACAACCCCTGTCCTACATGAATGACCTGGAAGAAAGAGCAGCAACTATTTTAGTCAGTCATAATGTGTCATGGTATGTTCAGCCTTTCCATGATGCATGCCAAAGACAAATTATATAAATTACTAAATTCATACAGAATTTTTTCTGCACCCATTTCAAGTATTTACATTTTTCACATGACAACAATATTTCTAAAATAGGAGGTTACCTCTGGCCAGCAGCAGGGCATTAATTTGCTTATTTATCAATCATCTAATTTGTGAGGTATTTCTACTTTGAATAAACTCACAATTAAAAAAAAACTTTAATGTTTGCTTATGTATGAAAAAATCTGAAAACACTCCATCTAATAGTTGCCATCTTTTAGATGCCATTTTTAAAAAAATTTAGTTTTTGAGGTTTTTTTACATTGAGGTTTTTAAAAACATAATTTAATATATGAATTTTTGTGCAAAAAAATTCAAATCGTGGCAAATATTCCAATTCGAATCGTTATAAATCAGAAATTATATCCTTAGGGTTCATTTGCAGATATTAAATTCACTGCTAATTCTGTGTTCTGTGCTTCTTTCCAGAATTATTTCCAGCTCAGAAACCTAATCATTAGTGATAGGCAAATCTTAGCAGTTTCGCTTCGCTGGAAAAAACGAATTGAAGTCAATGGACGTCAAAATAATTTTGACGTGCATACATTTTGACGTGTGCGTCAATATTGAAGTGAGTGTCAATTTTTATATGTGTGACTATTTGGTCCAAATGCAATAAAGTCAATGGGCGTCCGAATAACTTTGACGTGCAGCAACTTTTATGTGTGCGCCAATTTTGACATGCGTCATTTTTTTTTGACACGGCAGATTTTTTGCCAGCTAATTGTCGCTGCAATTTCTAATTAATTTGCTTGCAGCGAAATGCAGATATTTGCTGCAAATTCGTGTCTGGCGAATTTATTCACCCATCACTACTAATCATATGTATATTGTTTTGTATGGCACACACAAATATTTTTACACATAAATATATTGCAAACTTTTTAATAATATATGATTGGGTCACATGATTCATGTTCTTAACACATTGCAGACATTGCTGGAATTTGTCTTTGGTGGCCTCCATATAACTACAATACATTAGGTCTCCTGAGCCTGCACATGTTGCATTACCTGCTCATTTTTATTGTATTGCACCTGGTTACTATATGTCCTTTGCACTTACGGGAATATTAAAAATTTGGAAGATATATGAATAAAAATTCAGACCTTCCCATGAGAGGTCAGAAAGACATCAATGGCACTAAAAATAGAAAACCCAAAGGAAACATTGTTTTATCTACATCCATGGATTTCCATAATAGTGTGCTGCAACTAGTGCCTTGCGTATGGTGAGACTGTAAAGGAGTGGAAGAATATAAAATGGGATAGTCAGCTCATAATTTTCCATCCCCATCCATGAAAGTGCTTCTAATCAAATGACATCAATATTTATTTTATTAATGATACACTAGAAATGGGACACAGAAAAGGAAGCTCTATGGAATGCCATTTGGGTGAGCCTCAGTGTCTGGAGATTTGCTTGTGTGACTAATTTGTGTAGTTGTACAGGCAGAACCCCCTCCTGTGCTTCACATGGTGTATATTTGTATGGAAGCTGACAATAAGGCTTTTAACGCCAACACAGTCTCATAATGACACATTTTAAATAGTAAATACATTTATTTAATTATTCACAAGCGTTTGACTAAAAATAAGCCATAGGCTGAGTTTAAACTAAATGTCGTATAATATCAACTTTGTCTCTGTGGTAAACTGTATCCCATGCTGGATATTTAATGAAGCAGTATTGTTAAATGCTTTTCTGAATTTCCAAGTATCCTACTGCCCCCTGTACTAGTTCTGCCTCACAGCAAGACCTGTCCTCCTCTTCACCCCGGCTTTCATCTGCTTCCCTTAAAGTCTACATTAAAACTACGATTTTTTCTACCTGTCCCTGTCTTACTGTGACTGAAATATGTTTGCCTTCTGGTGAAGCCCTTTCCCCTTCTCCTGCACCCAAGATCCATGTTCATTGCACTTCAAAAAGCCGTACCATACCCTGATGGTTTAAATCTTTAAACAGAGAATAACAGCCTAAGCACATCCAGCGAGATCCCTCACATCCTATACTCTTGTCACTGTATGTTCATGGAACAATTACCAGGAGAGGAGTGCTGCAGAGTGAATCAAGTAGTGTGTGTTGTCTCTCTGGACTTCATGCTGGTGCTCTGATCAGAACTCCAGCAAAATTCTGTTTGAAATGAGAATAGACTAATTTTCATCAGAGTCTTCTCACAGTTCTCCCATGTGGTTGAGTATGCCAAGGGTCATCATTAAAAAGCTGCCTTCAAAAGACCCTGTCTCTTTTTATCACAAAGCTCTCTATTGTTGTTAACGTTTAAGAAGAAAAAGAATGATGTGCACTTAATTGTTAAGAATTTTGTAGGGAAAAAAATAAAAAACAAACAAATCTATAAAAGCCAAAAGAGAAAACTGTGTTTTGACTCAAATAATCTAACAAATACTGTGATCGGGTGCTGCCCCCATAATTTGCAGTATGTTCAAACAGGCTGTCAATGTAAAAATGACATTTGACCAGCAATAAAAAGGATCTTCTTAGAGATTAACTGGTTTATGAATCATTATTTTACCAGTTACTTTCTCCTGTTCTGTGATCTGTTTGTTTACTTTCCAAATAATATACTCTAACAAATATTTTCTTACTGAAATATATACAGCAGAAATAGTATAGGGGTTATAAGAGTTATGGACATTTGTAAGATTAATATTGTGCTCTGTTCCCTTTTATTATTACTGTCTCCCGTACTAAGTTATCCACTTACTCTGATCCCCTAGTGTATGATTATATAGTAAATGCTCTATTATGAAAATAAAAAGGATACATAGAAAATAGAGCAATTAACAAACAATGGAAAAAGCACCAATAGGCACAACATAAAAAGGCAGGATTATAAAGCAAATTATTTTATTTATTGTGCCCACACTGGCTATTAGATAGTTTTTCAAACAGATAAAATGAAGAAAACCTGTAATGAAAGAACAAAATAATATGGGTTATCTAATGCAAAACATTATACTGTATTACTACACCATTAAGGATGCTTAAAGTCAATCACTAAACTATTGTTACTTCTGCCCATGAAAAAAAACCTTTTAGTACTGACATTTGAGTATGTCCCTTTCACATCAAATGTGGCACAAGTTTTTACTTGGGGATAGTAGTGGTATCCTCAAGCATGTAGGGTAAACTACTCAAAAGTCTAGGAAACATTTTGATATTTTACACCAGAAACGTATACCCTAGGTCATTTTCAAACCATCAGAAGAACATAGAAACCTAAAACATTGGGCTCTTTGCTAGGTGTATAGAGGGCCAGGGTCTGATATCCTTGTTGTTTCACTGGATGGCAGGATGATCAGTAACAACAGCATTCCAAGCAAATGCAGAAGCATATACTGTTTAGGAACAGAGCTCAGGTACCCAAAATCTACAACTTACCACTGAGTTGTATTACTCTATGGACATGCCACACAAGTTCAGCCAGAGTGTAAAATTAAATATTTCAATGCTTTTAAATGTATCATTACTCATGGATTGCATTAAATACCACCACACTTTCTTCTAAATGGAATACAGTAAAACTCTTCTGGACAAAAAGTATTAATACAACTTGGGTCAACATTTTGCTAGACTGATACAAACATTGGCTTGCACAACCAAGCAAATGAAGTGACATATCAGTTCATGGAAGGCAGCAAGTCATTTGTACCCCAGGTGGGAAAAAATTTAGTTAAATATTATAAAAGGAGCAGTAAACAGATGGATCCCATTAACAATTTGTTAAGCCTTTTAATATTTGATCACTCCACTAGAAGCTTGACTTTGCCATTGAGATTAGTAAACTGATATTGCCCCTAGTCATAACCCCTGTGGTCATATGACACTAAAAAACTTGTGTAGAGGCAAATAAAATGTTTTTGTCTGTCTTTGTATGTCTGTTATTGAACAATAATGGTCTCCCACAGATATTGACTTAGTTAAATTTCTTATGCCTTGGGCAGCATAATAATACAGAACCACTTTGTGATTCTCAGGCATAGTGCTGATATGTATATCTCTTTGTCTATGGCTAGCCTCAAGTAGTTATGAATGTACTTTATGCAAGGAAGAAAGAAATGAACCTGCTGTGATCTAGCACATCAGAAACCAGTTAATAACTTCTGACTTCATTTACATGTATGCAGTTCCCCCTTACTGGTTTTAAACAGAATCCTGTTAACTTTACTAAATCTCAAATGATCAATCTCATATACTACTTTTGGGGGCATATTTATCAAAGGTAGAGTTATAAAATTTTTTTTACTTTGAATGAACTCGTATGACCTGAAATTACCTTGCAATTCAAATAGTATCTTATTCAAAAAAAAAATAAAACTTGAATGTCTAAAACTCAAACGAATATTACCTACCGAAAACTCGAATCGAATTAGACTAAACTCAAACTAAGTTTTTTCTCTGAAAAAAACTTGAATGTCAGGAAGGCTATTAACATCTTTAAATAGGTCACTGGACCTCTGCCATTGACTTCTACATGAACTTGGCAGGTTTAAGGGGGTGTGCTTGAGTCAAATTTGAGTTGTTCCCAGGGTCAAGGTATGATAAATCCCGAATTCGAACTCGAGTTTGGATTATTCCCAACTGGAATTTGTGAGTTTTGACAAAAAATCCAACTCAAAAATTTGAATTTACAATTCGAAGCTTAATAAATCTGTCCCTTAAAGTAGCATTGTGACACAGGTTTCTAGAAAATTCACCAGCAAACAACAGATGGATGCATGAATTGTATGTTGTAGCCAAATTATACAGGTTGCTGATTAACCACAACCAACATTCTATCCTGAAAAAATAAAAACACAAGTCCTTATCTTATGCCAATACTACTGATTGAAATGCCCTCTGTGCTATTTACCCACAAATACTTTTTCAGCTCAACCCCCCCCCCCCATTAAACTTCCAAAAAAATGTAGGATCTCATCTAGACATATTTTTAACATAATTACCTTTTATTCTTATAATATTCCATTTCTAATGCTAAAGGGTCAGATCATATTAAAATGGGAATGACATACACAGAAGTGAGCAGACTGGGGGCCATAATAATCCTTCTCTGCACCTTCTGCTGAATGTCCAGACTGGGCTTCTAAGAGTGACTTCAAAACCGAATAGATGTTCTTCACAAATGTCACACAAGCAGTACTTTATCCTGGGTCATTTCTTATCCATTGCTCTGCCCCATTCCAAGAGGACAGCCCAACAGACTGGGAACAGTTACCAAAATTCCTTGAAAGCTAAAATTTTCTGTACCTCTAAAACCAAGGTTAGGGATGCTTAGCTCCATCCATCTACTCTGGCTATATTTTAATTTCTAAATACAGATCTCCCATGTTATGTTTAGTGCTACACTGAATTTTTTCTCCTACACAGTTTCTACTCTTCCCTTTAATGGTTTCTTATGACCCTTTTCTCAAATCATTTTATGGACACATTACATATAAAAAATGAGAAACACTAGTAGAAATAAATTATTATTATTATTGTTTGTGATTATCATTTTGTGTGAAGAATTATTACATAGTAAAATAAATCCATTTAGATCAGAGCAAAATCAACATAGCTATTTTTATTTTAAGGAACCAAAAATGTAAACATAACACCAACATAATCATGATAATTTCTAATATGTTTGTAATTTAAGAGGCCTATTTACTAAAATTCAAATTTCTATTTTTTTTACAAATTGAATTTTTCTCTAAAAATGTGTTTTTTAAAATTTATATAAAAATCTAAAAATTCAAGATTTATTAAGTGTAAAAAATGTTAAAAACTCTAACACAAAAGAAAAAAAACACTATTGGAGCTGCTGATCATGTTGGACCTTTTTTTTAGCCATTCAGAATTTAGAGGGTTATTTATCAAAGTCCAAAATATTCTCATTATTTTCTAAAAACCACTCCAACCAAATCCGCATGGATTGTGTGGAAAAAAAACTGGTGATTTTTCAGAGTTGACAATGAAAACTGTGACTTTTTCAGATTTGACACCCTAAACCTGCAACTTTTTTAGATTATCACCTGAAAACCACAAAATCTTTGGACTATTGAATGAAACCCAGTGTAGATCAGGATATCTTCCAATTGTAAATGGGACATATGCCATTGGCTGCTACATGAACGTTACAGATCTGAGTTGGAGAACTTTTTTATTCTGACTTTTAAAACCATCAGAGTTTAATGAATCACGAGTTTTCTTCTGCAAAAAAATTGTTTTCCCCTTTTCTGACCAGAAAAAAATCAGACTTTAATAAATAACTTTTTAAATGAACTTTTTTCACTAGTAATTGCCCATTTTTAGTGCATATTTCATTTTTTTTTCATTCATGTTTTTTTCAGATCATGTTTTTTTCAGATCATGTTTTTTTCAGATCATTAAATAACTTTCATAGCATTATTGAGTTTAAAATAAGAGTTCATTCCTGCTTTCAAAAATCTCTAAAACCACTACAATGAGAATGTTGAAAGTGATCACCACATGACAAAACTGAAATTATCTCTGTTAATTTACTACAGGTACAATATCTCCTTTCCAAAAACCTGCAACATTTTAATGAATGAAATAGCGATCTGACCTGGCAAAAGCTGTATAAAGGATAAGGTTTTGTGATGGAAAGGGAACCATTGGGTTACTCTATTTAAAGAGAGGAGATGTTTTGCAAACTACTGTATATGTATGTTTTAGCACTATGCATACAACATTTTGTTATTAATCAGTTACAGCGACTTCAGTTTCAAATGCTTTCATTGGCTTCTTTTCAAGCATAACCAATTACATACTTTTTAAGTATGAAATGTATCATTGGTCCTAAGGATATACACATTAGATTTTTTAAGAGAATAATCTGATGCTGATGCACCATCCTTCCACCAATTTCATATTGTCATATAGAGGAATTGTATTTTCATCAGATTCTTATTTCAAGCCAGAGCATGTCTGAATTCATTTACCACTTCTGCTGAAGGGCTATTCCATGAAAGTTTTTCATTACATTTCTCCACAGCCTTCCAACCTCCACCTTCAAAACACTTCCTCTGTATGCTGGTACTTCTGTTTCTTTGAAAATATCCTACCCTCTGGTGCTTTTTTAAATTCCTTGATGTATTCCAAAGTTTCTCTAAAGATAACCCCACTCCTAGCTTGGTTTTGTTATAATGACGACGAGCTCCACAAAGCTGCCATTTTTTCCCCTTTTCATCAATTGTGAGTTTAAATTGCTCTTTTGAACTAAGAAATCTTGTACTTCAATGGAGCTAACCTATTGAATTAAGATTTAGAATTGCTAAATTAAAGTTATTGATTTTATAATTACTTTTATAATTTTTTTTACTATGACTTTAGGAGAACAAACCTTTAGGGATTTATTTATCAAAATCCAAATTTTTCTGATGTTTTAAATAAAAAAGTCAGACCAAACTAGAATCCACGATTTACCCTTATTATCAGTAAAAAACAAAAAAAACCAACAAAAACCACAACTTTTTTCAGATTGTCATTGGTTTCACGCCCGAAAAGTCAGAATTTTTAGGGAAATCGTCTGAAAATTATGAAATGCTCGGATTATCATACGAAACCCCTCGCAGACAATATCTTCAAATTGCAAATGGGACCTCTGCCATTGAATTCTACAGGACCTCGACAGGTTGAAGATGGAATCATTTCTTATTCAGACTAATAAATATAGAAACATTCTAGTTTTTTTCCACTACAAATTTGGATTTTATAGTAAACATTTTTTGGAGTTTTTACCATTCAGACTTAAATAAATAACCCCTTCAGTGTTTGATTTCCATATTACATCAATTATTTGACTATCTTCTTGGTAAGACATCTCCTGTATGTTTCCTTGTACTGATCACCTTTTGACGATCATTAGGGCCTTTGACCAACAGTTTTTAACACATCTTTACTATAAACATAAATTGTTTATTCCATGCGAAACCATTTTCAGACAACCCAATCTACCAGTTATGTTTTCATTGTTTAGGTCCAGTAAGTCATTATTTATATTCCCTTTTCTGTACCATCCATATCTTTCTGTAGATCAACAAAATAAATCATTGTAAATGAATCCTCCAGACTTTTCTCACAAGCAGGGTTCTTATTTCTTTATCCCAGTACTTCATCTGTGGTATCCTTGTTACTTTAACATTTCCCTGCATGTGAACTGATATGGTAAGCAAGATAACAGTGTTTCTTTATGTAAGCTGTTGTTGTACCTTTTCTATAAAGTTGTCATTGCGTTGTGAAGAAAGTATATCACATGCAAAATATATTCTCCACTTTAAGCTGATAGAAAAGGATGGTGCTTAGTGTCATGCTGACATACAATGTGGTTTCTGGTAATAGAGAAAGAGACTGAGCTTAAAGTGGTATACAGCTATATATTAGATATAGTATATATGTGATTACAATAAAGGCTACCTTAACACACTCTTGAGGATGTCAGGAAAGTTCAGACTTGATGCTGATGACTACCATAACACTGACATTGTTGGTGTAGATATGTTTGTAAAAAATAGAACAAAGTAATAGTACAGTTAAGAGATATAAGCATACTTAGATTTCCCTAGGCAAAACAGATTATTTTGCACAATTCAAGAATCTGACCTTCACAAAGCTTGTCTCTCTGTAATAGTAGCCAGCCACTTATTCTTAAGTGCTAGAGGATTCATGAAAAATTCAGACACTGGGTTTCCCTGAGACCAATCTGGTGACTTGTCTTTGTGCAAACCTCTTCTTTGCATGCATCATTCAAAAGGTACATTCTGTTGTCAGCCAAAGAACCGTTACCTTGGTGTTAAACATGAATATTTGTAGCTTGGCAAGGGACTATATTTAAAAATATTAATATTTCACAAGCTTTAAGAAGATTCCCTGCATTTATCCAACAGTGAGTGGTCTGATTAATGGGAATATACAAAAAGAATGAAACCACGAAATGAAATTTTTGTTGAGTAAGATCCTAATGGCAGAAGGTCACACGTGAAATTACTTTGATTGTTACCACAACCAAAGAGAGAGAGGAAAAGGAATAATTGAATAAAAATAGTGATTATGGTTTCATTATTTTATCTCAAGGGAAATTCATTCAAGTGTATGAGCTTCTAATCTTCTCATCCCGCAAAGCAGTGAAACATTGTATGACATGCTGCATAAAGATACACAAATGATATACACACATGTACGTATATATATCTTGTGGCAAAATTACTTTACCCTTCTCCACTTAATTAGATTTGGAACCAGTGCAGCACTAATAGAATATCTTATTAGCTGGTTCTCTTGTTCAAGTGCCAGATCTGCATACATTATAACCGTGAGAGCTTATGAAGTCACTCAGTAGTGGCAGAATGCCTTTTACTCTGTCATATTAATGAGTTGTTCTAAATTTAGTCGACTGTGACAAACTAATATTAATACAGTATTTTATGGCCTTGAGCTGTGCTAATGCATAGAAATGAAACCTTGTATCTGGGGGAGGGAAAAGGATTACTTTGTCTGATTGTCAAGAAGGAAAATAATCCATGCGTGTAGATATTAAGACACATACATAATACACTTCTTATCGATTTGTATGATCTGAAACATTTTCCATTATTCTAAATCCATGCTGTATTACTTTCCTTCTACACTGGTAGAATATCTTTGAAGTCTATAAAAATTGTAATTCTTAAATTCCCATAGTGTCGAGAAAATACTGTTTGTAATTATTTAATGCAAAATGCAACTTACTTTCAGATAAAACCTGCCATATTCGATTTGGCTAGGGATTGGGAGGATAAATGTCAAGTTTAATGTTTTCGCTTTATCAAACAAGACTAGCTTTTGTATTGCATGGGTAATAAAGTCAGTTAAGTCAGTAGAATGGATGCATACATTGCTCTGTAATAACAATAACCTACTAAAAGTTCTGAAGGTGCAGTGTGACACTGTGGATGCAATAGTTAATTGGATATTTTGGAGCACCGCCGAGCCTGAAATCCATAGGCTTTTTCTGCTGCAGGTTTTCTTTTTAAGAAATGTCTTTCATGGACATTAGTTATTCACAAAGAAGCGCATACTGCACCTCCATTGCCTCTAAATATGACAGTGACATTAAAATATGGCAATTACAATCTCAAGACTGCTATAAGAGAATGGAGTAATTTTCTCTATTTTTGATGTGTTCCTTTTGTAGGTGATTGAATTACGTTTTCTGATTTCTGATCCTCTCGACAAATTCTTTTTGTTGCAGCCAGTGCAATATGAGAGTTCTGGGAGCACGGCTTTTGTGTTGTACGCAGTATCTTTTGTAGTGCTTTACAGAAGTAAGGACGCGGCAAGAGAATGTGATAGGACCGTGCATACAAGAACATATTGAAATGACTATTAGAGTTCTGACTGTCCAAAAAAGAACAGAGAATTGTATAAAAATTTGCTGGAAAGTTTACTATATTTGGGCCTTGTAAAGAATCGACTGAACCAAGCGATTAATTAGACTGTGCTTATAAACGCTGCACTGTTTGATTTTAGGTTAATTGTAACTGAAATAAAAATGGGGTCAGAGACACATACATGGTTTTTGACTTAATTTAAAAATCATTATACAACAACCAATATTATCTATAACAATCTATGTTAACATTTTTTCTGGCATTAAAATTGTTTTATTTTTAGGAAAATAGCTGTGCTGCTATAGTTTTAAAAAGGCTATAAGCAAAAGACAAAAAAGTATTTTGAGATAATCATAAAATCAGTGGTAGATACATTTTTGGCAATCACTCTAAAAGTACCCTAGGGTAATGTAGAAAATATATTAATAAGGTAACACCAAATCAATCAGGAAAGCACATATAATGTAATTGTGTAATTATTTATTCTGATCTTATTTTCTGTTGTTTAAAATAGCGATAACAAACATCCTGCCAACTACCACCTTCATCCTTCAGTTTCTGTCATCAACGTGTTCCAACTTCTGTTGCCATTAATTACCTATAAATATTTGGTCAGGTTATCATGTTCTCCCATTCCGTCTATGCTTTGCCACCTATATTTCAATGTTAGCTTCTTTATTTACTGTCATCACCTCCACTTCCCCTTTTACTCCACAATTGCTTTATTTGCTGTCTCAAAGTTAAATGAACCCTTTGTAGTCATGTCCTATTTTCACTTTGTTTCCTTTTCCTCACTGGAGACCACTTCCCATTTCCTGGTTTCTACTTTCTACTTTTCTTAAAGATTCTGTAATTACATTATTAATCAAATAAATGCATGTGCAGTCTTTATATTTCATACTCCAAGCAAATGAAAATTGCACAGTGGTTTCCTACTGTGATTCCTATTATCATCTGAATGTCTGAAATAGATTTGTGATAAGATTGTGTATTTTTGTGTGCCTGCATCTAAATGCATATAATTATTAATGCTATGTATTCTTATAATTACAGAATTTATAGCACTTTAGTAATTCTTTAACATAATTAAAGGAGAAATATTTATGTTCTGAATACAAAAATATTGCATGTGTACTACTTGTAGAAATATGCTTAAGTATTTCTTGTTATAGAGTATATGACACGACACCAGTTAAATTGGAATTATATGGTTTGATTGGCATTTTTGTTTACTTTTATTTCAATGTACTGCATAAAATGCATCAATTTTAACATTTTTAAGTAGTTTAAAAATTCACTGCTTACTGCTCAGTTATCAGTGAAGGCAGAATGACACATAGGGGCACATTTATCAAGGATCGAATATCTAGGGTTAATAAACCCTCAAATTCAACCCTCGAATTTAAATCCTTCGATTTTGAATATCGAATTCGAAAGATTTAGCGCAAATCCTGTGATCGATCGAAGTAAAAATCGTTCAATCGAACAATAAAATAGTTTGAATCGAACGATTCGAACGCTTTTAAACGATCGATCGAAGGATTTTTCTTCGATCAAACAATAAAATCGTTCAAATCGAATGATTCGAACGTTTTTAAGCGATCGATCGAAGGATTTTTCTTCGATCAAAAAAAAGGTTAGGAAAATGCTGGGGAAGGTCCCCATAGGCTAACATTGTACCTCGTTAGGTTTTAACTGCCGAAGTATGTAGTCGAAGTATTTTTTAAAGAGACAGTACTTCGACTATTGAATGGTCTAATAGTCGAACGATTTTTAGTTTGAATCGTTCGAATTGAAGTCAAAGGTCGTAATAGCCTATTCGATGGTCGAAGTACCCATAAAAAAAACTTCAAATTCGAAGTTTTTTTCATTCGAATCCTTCACTTGAGCTTAGTAAATGTGCCCCATAGGCTGTGTAGAGCAAAACATGGATAATCTGCGCCTGTTTATTAAGAATCTCTTTCAGAAGGCTACAGTCAATACATGTTCACATTTGGTGGCACAATTAAGGTAATGTAAATTTTACTACCCTACCATCTGGGCAAACATGGTCACACATTGGAGTTGTTTCTTCTTACCTTATATAATATGAGTACCTTGAAGTAATAAGGTAAGAAGAAATCAATCCATATATGTGGCCATATTTGCCCTGATGGTAGGGCAGACAAGCTTAACTTCAGCCAAACAACCAACTGAGCACTCATGGACTGAAGCTTATTGAAAGAAATCCTTAATAAACATAACTCAACATTTGGAACACAGTCTTATTGGTTGAAGAGATCTGCTCTGAGTACATGAATGCCCACTTTCAGTGTCGGACTGGCCCACTGGTATACCGGGAAAACCCCTGGTGGCCCCAAGTGTCAATGGGCCCTCCTGTTTCTAACCATTTGAGACAAGAAGAAAAATAGAGGTTGAGTGAGATGAGGAAGAGGAGAAATGGGCCCATGGACTAATGCTTTCTGGTGGCCCCCTGGCATCCCAGTCCAACACTGCCCACTTTGACTCTTTTCTGTTCTACAAAAGGATAATTTTCCCTGCCAAATCATTCTTTTTGTTGTATTATGTCATCATGCCATTTGGGCAAGGATCTTTTCACCCGCACCATGGACTAATAGGCTACAAAGCTTCAGTATTTGTTGGCTTAAAAAAAAACACATTTTCTCCTGTGTAATGTTTTGCTTTTTCCTGGAATGTTGTGTTTTGGGCTTTCTATGTGCCAGCAGTAAGGTAAAGGGTCTAATAATAATTTTGTGCCAAAGTGAAACTGTTCAGTGCAAATTCTATAAATATCAATAGGTTATAATTGCAAACGTTTGGAGGTGGTGGGATATACAGGAGCTATGAAGAGCTAGTGCAAACAGTGAATGGGACTCCCTATCCCTATATAATTAATGCTTTACACTATCTGAATGGAGCTGTATCTCACCACCAAACTTTACTATGACAAACAAAACCAATCCCTCCAGAAGTAGTTTTCTGGGTTGCACTTACATCTCCTTTTTTCAGCAGCAGGTGGTAAGTTCAGCTATGAATGTGTAAATCTATAAAGAAGAATTATTCAGTTTGCCTCAGGTATTGCAAAAATCCCATCTGACTCCAATGATCAACCAGTCCCTGCATCAGCCTTGCACTGTATGGATTAATACCAGCAGCCTTGTGTCTTCTGATTTGCTAAAAAGGAAGTTGAAACCTTCTTTCTTTCACACACATGGGATGACCATGTGTCATACGGGAAATATTTTATGCAAAACAATCATATTGGCCATCCTATCTTTATAATCTAACATCCTCTTTTTTCCATTTTTTATTTGATTACTTTTATCCCTAGTTCCATAATATATACTACGGAATACACTGCATATTTCAGGAGAACCCTTGCAAGAAGTGGCATTCTGCTCTACTCCAGGAGATTTTCTGCAAATGCACTTAAATGGAATCGTGCACTGCAGCTAAAATGATTATCTTCTAGTAACTGTAACTCATTAGGTATGACATCTGTAATTTTAGAAAATAAATATAGAGTACAGCTGTAATGTAGTATTATACAACCATGAGTTATGTATAGACATGAAATCTCATGTCTGCACCTTGTGCTTCTCCATCACTTGGAACCCCAGTTCTCTGTAAGGCATTCGGGAAAGACCAATGGCAACTCTCATTGATGTTTTTTTTCCCCTCTTTGCTTCTTGGTTCAGAGATTTACCAGAAGTGGTACCACCCTTAAGGTTTTGGGATTTCAATGTTCATTCATTAGGGGATATGGAACTAATTGTATTAAAATATATTAATATATTAATTACTAATCCAGCAGTATATGTTATGTTAAACAGTATGTGCAGTGCAAGGTTAATGTATATGTAACTCATTTAAGTATAACAGTAAATGGGATGCAGGAAAATTGGCACTGTGAAGGTTGGCTTTTGGGAAAGCAGTCTCCCTTCTTAATGTGGAACTCTGTCCACCCTAATAGGGTGTAATAGGGTGTAATAGGGTGTCGTTGAGAAGATGGTTTGCACTACACACAATTTGAATTGATTTTAGCCGATGTAATTGATTTTATGGCACACGAACATATATAAGGGTAATTGCGGTCCATGCAATTTCCTCATAGTTGCAAGTAAAACTACTTTCATCAGAGGGACTTGCCTTAAAATGTAATCTTTGCACTGCCATATAGTTGTGCTCAGTGTTGCTCGTCCTCCATGCCTTCTATTTCCAATCAAGAGCTGCTGTGCCATTTAATGCAGGGGAACCCTGGAGCTACAGCCACCTCCTGATCAGACATTAGCTCCAGGGTTCTCTTAGAGCCAAATGGCACAGTGCACTTATGCCTAAACACTTGGACACAGATGTCACTCACACCAGAAATGACAGCAGGTGGACTTCTGTGCAATTGTGTCCATTTGGCAATGAATTGCCTGCACAATTGCCGTCATTTTGGCAAATATTCAAATTGCGTTGTTCCCTTGCAACTGCAACAACACTGGAATTCTGGGGGGAAATGCTGCATTGTGGGAAAAAATGTTGATTGTGCTCAATATTGCACCTTGCTCACTGCACTTTTGGATGTACAGTGACATACAGTATATGGGGGAATGTAATAAAAGTTGGTAACAGAAAAATTATTCGCAATATGAAAAGTTATGCCGATATGCAAACAAAATTTTCCTTTGCGTGAATTTAATATAGCTTTTGCAAACCCGGAAACTGTTTAGCGACCACTTCTGACAGTGGAAGAATAGTGTGCGCCAGTGTGCAGTGAATGTAATAAAACTTCTTACTGAAAAAGTTGTTACGTTTGCTCCAAAGGATTATGACACCTTCAAGCACTTCTTAAAAGTGGGCAATGCACAATGGAAATTCGCAATGTGCAATGGAAATTCACAATGCAATAACAGTTTGCAAAATGCTAAATTTTATTCTTCTCTGTGCAAATTCTTTTGCTCTTTGCGACTTTTATTACATTCCCCCAGTAGTCTTTTATTCAGGTGGGTAAAGTATTAAAAATAAGTGACATCCTCCTTAATTCTTGGACCCAGTTACCACCCGAAAGCTTGTGGGTCCCAGTACAGATGCACAGGCTTTGCTGAGTACAGTTCCACCTCTGCTGCGGCAGCATTCTCTCCAAGGTGACAGGAATATGATATATCCTTGACTTGTGGATCCTCAATGTTCAGTCCCCATTCCTCTCCTCTCAGTAACTGACACTGACACAAAATCTGGGTGGAAAGGCCACAGCTTTATTTATTAAACATTCAACTGAAAATAATACTTTAAACATACATATTATTAACCACCCATAAAAATATTATTAAGCAGTACATAAACCAATACATAAACCATTGCTGGCTGCATATAACCATGCAAAATGTAACATAACAAATACATAAACCATTGCTGGCTGCATATAACCGCATAAAATGAAACATCCTGACTTGATTTTGAACCTGGTGTTAGTTGCCAAAAAAACCACATACCATGGCACCTAACCAGGCCTAGCCCTCCAAGGCCTATCTCTGATGTTTGAACTACCTCCTTCCATTTTCTTTCCCCTTTTTGGCTGCCCATAGTGCAGCCCACCACACCTATATTGCTGCGACTACTAAACCTTTGCTATCAGCAATCCCCTGGTTCACGAGGCTCCTGGGCGAGAGGGCGGGGCTGTCTCTGCTTTGAGGTAAGATGTCTGCCCCTCATTGCAGCCCCTCCTTATTATACCCTCTGGCGCCCCTCCTCCTTTTGCCCTCACAACTACAATCCCCATAATCCACCACTACTCTCATGGGGCCCTATTCGTCCCCCAGTCATGGCCCTGACTCTTAACCCTTCGGCCTCGCTTCCCAGGGCCCCCTTTCTCCTCATGTGAAAATACATGGATCTGGATGGGTATTAGTTCATAGTGCTGCTCAAAGCAATCAAACACATTTGAAAGAAATGACACCTTTCTCTGCTTTAATAAAAGTGTTAAGTGGGGAAACAAAACCAAAAACATGCCAAACTGATGGGACTTTTGAATTACTCAAGCTTTTATAAGTCATCCCCATAGTATCTGTGCCCACTAGATTTCCTGAAAGCTAAACTTTTTGTCAAAGTAATGTTTAATGGCACAAGGTGAAGAGTGCAGGGATATGAGCACAAGGGAACCCTTTACTTAATAGGGCCGGGTGCAAAGCACAAAACTGGGTGCAATTCCCCAGGGTATTTGCACTTTGCTCCCTTCCTGCAGATATGGAAGTGCAAAGGGAGAACTCAAATAGAAGTACCCTCATATGGCATAATTCCATCCAATTCACATCAAACTGCAAGTGCAACTGCATCAGTTCTGAAGCATCTCGCTCAATTGTGTCACCAATGGTCACCATAATTATTCATATGATGATTCCAATCTTTCAATGACTATTTGCTCCTAACTAAAGGGCAGATTTATCAAGGGTCGAAGTGAAAGTTCAAATTGAAAAAAAAAAAAAAAAAAAATCGAATTTCGAGCTATTTTGTACTGTCTCTTTAAAAATTCGACTTCGACCATTCGCTATCTAAAACCTGCCGAATTGCTGTTTTAGCCTATGGGGGATCTCCTAGAACCTACTTGGTGTCAACTGGTGGATTTTGAAAAAATCACAAATGCGTATTACTTTGATTTGTACGATTCAAGTTCGTGCGAAAGCGGCCTATTCCATAAAACTTCGATTTTTTGAATAAATCTCGGTTGGTCTTTTCTTATTCGAATTTGAAGTTTTTTTTTATTTGAAATTCGATCATTGATAAATCTGCCCCTTAATGTTGCTATCATAGAAACACTTTCTTACAGTGTATATCTTTTTACTCTGAACATTATTAAAGGGGGTGTTCACCTTTGAGTTAACTTTTAGTATGATGTAGTGAGTGATATTTTAAGACAATTTGCAATTGGTTTTCATTTATTGTTATTTGTAGTTTTTGAGTTATTTAGCTTTTTATTCAGCAGCTCTCTAGTTTGCAGAATCAGCAAACTGGTTGCTGGGGTCCAAATGACCCTAGCAACCATGCATTTATTTGAATGAGAGACAGGACTATGAATAGAAGAGGACCTGAATAGAATGATTAGTAATAAAAAGCAGCAATAACAATACATGTTTAGCTTTACAGAGCATTTGTTTTTTAGATGGGGTCTGTGACTCCCATTTGAAAGTTGGAACAAGTCAGAGAACAAATGGCAAAATTAAAAAATAAATAATGAAGACCAATTGAAAAGTTTATTGGAATTTGCCATTCTATAACATACTAAAAGTTAGGTTGTTCACCTTTGAGATAACTTTTAGTATGATATAGAGAGTGATATTCTGAGACAATTTGCAATTTGTTTTCATTTTTTATTATTTCTGTTTTTTTAGTTATTTAGCTTTTTATTAAGCAGCTCTTCAATTTGCATCTGGTAACTAGGGTCCAAATTCCCCTAGCAACCATGCATTGATTTGAATAAGAAACTGGAATATTAATAGGAGAGGCCTGAATAGAAAGAACAGTAATAAAAAGTAACAATAACAATACATTTGTAGCCTTACAAATGTCAGTGACACCCATTTGAAAGCTACAAAGAGTCAGAAGAAAAAGGCAAATATAAAAAATAAATAATGAAAACCAATTGAAAAATTGTTTAGAACTTGCTGTTCTATAACATAATAAAAGTTACCTTTTGAACCATCCTTTAAATGATATGCATTTGGCCTGCTTAAAGGGATACTGTAGTGGGAAACCATGTTTTTTTCAAAATACATCAGTTAATAGTGTAGGGGCCCCTACGGGTTAATCTGCCCTGCAGCTTTAAGGCCCCCACCTTTTTCTTAGAGTGATCTGCCAGGAGAGAAATGACACCCCCCTGCTACACTGCTATATAGTGTGTGTAGGGAGTGGCCTCTTCCTCTTTGGCCTGTGGATGGTGATCCAGCTGGGTGTGCCCAGGGGAGCCTGGGTACAGCTAGGCCCAGAAAGGCCCATGTGCTTTGGAAGAAGTCGGGACCAGGAAACCCTGTGAATGAGGAATAGTTACACTAGGGTAGACTTGTCATAGTCTCTCTAGGAGAGAAAGGCAGAGAGGTGAGAGAGAAAGAGCAGCTGAAGCTCCAACAAGGATTTGCAGTAAGGGAGTAGCTTCCCAGAGGCTCTGTGTGTTGCCTCCAGTCAGGGACCTCAGTGAAGTAGGGTAGAAGCTGCTTTCCTGACAACTTCCAGGAGGGAATGTGTTTGAATACTGCAAATGCCTAATGGAGATCTTTCCTCTGTGTGAAATGCCTAATGCCTGCAGCTCTGTGTGAGTAAATGTTGCTATTGCCTCAGCTCCTGTGTGAGTACTAAACCTGATGTCACTTGCCTCGTGCATAGTTAAATAAACCGTTTCTGTTTTACTGCAAGAACCTCCTGGCGCCCATCTTTTGTTGTATGCACAGTAGCCTGGGGGATGTAGTTGCACTACACCATAGAGGGAACACTTCCACATGGCGAAGGCCCTGACCCTGTTGTGTGAAGTCGCGTGTAACCCATGCTTCTACTGCTAGCTGGACAGTTTAACTATTTGTGTGCTATGCAGCCCAAATAGGTGTTACAATAGTGAGCAAACATTTTTTTTATATTTAATTTCAGAGTTTGGCATGCAGCTAGACATGATGTCCATTTCCCAGGTGCCCCTAACCAACTGACTTGTGCTCTGATAAACTTTAGTCACTCTTTACTGCTACACTGCAAGTTGGAGTGATATCACCCCCTCCCTCCCCCCCAGCAACCCAATACAGCCTAGCAACACAACAATTGACAGCTAACCAGTTAGCAGCTACATGATACCTCTGCTGAAGGACTGGGTCATATTGAAGTACAATGAGAAGGAAAGAAACAATAGCTGTCTCAAAGCAATTAAATTTTTCCACAAATGGGAGTTCCCATTTATGAAAAATCAGGTTCCATGCAAATACTTATTCTCTTTTTCATGCATTAAATACGTTTGTAATAAAGTGTCCCTTTGACTTTTTTTTATATGTTCTCTAGCTTGGAGGTGGTTCCTTGTCAAAAACAAATATTTCTGATTCTAACAAAGATGCTTGTTGTTTGGCGAAAGTAATATATTTTTTCTAAAAACTCTCTTTACTATATATATATATATATATATATATATATATATATATATATATATATATATATATATATATATATATATATATATATATATATATATATATATATATATATATACACACACACAATATATAAAATATATTAACAGTTAGGGCAGATTTAACAAGGGTCGAATTTCGAAGTAGAAAAAGCTTCGAAATTTGACCATCGAATTGGAATACTTTGACTTCGAATATTGAAGTCTAAGTTTTTTCGAATTTTGCGATTTGCGGTCAAAGTAAAATCGTTTGATCAAACGATTAAATCCTCCGGATCGAACGATTTGAAGGATTTCAGCGATCGATCGAACGATTTTACTTCGACTTCCAAAAACGTAGAAAAATGCTCTAGAAGGTCCCCATAGGCTATCATAGCACTTTGGCAGGTTAAATTTGGCAAAGTATTGAAGTCGAAGTTTTTTTAAAGAGACATTACTTCGATTATTGAATGGTCGAATATTCGAGCGATGTAACTTCGAATCGAATTTGAAGTCGAAGTCGTAGTATCCTATTCGATGGTCAAAGTATCCAAAAAATTACTTAGAATTTTTTACTTCGAAATTCCCTCGAATTCACTTCAACCCTTGATAAATCTGCCCCTAAGTATTTAGTGACATACCATCACAAAAAAACATTGTAGGGGGGTCCATTATGACTGCAAGTGCAGTTGCAGTTTGACGCCAGCGCCCCTTTTGGACGCGGGCGAATTTTATGCCAGTTTTTGCGAATTTCACGGGAAATTTGCAAAATGTGTGGCGCAGCGAAACAGGACAAATTCGCCCATCACTGCTCCTGTCTAATGACGAGTATTTGCAGCCAAATCCATTCCACTCTGAAGAGATACCACATCCATGCTGAGGGTAACTTACTGGAATAAAAGTTGATTTTTTTTGTTTGCCAAAATTATACTCAGCCATGTCATCCCTGCACATTAATCAACCCATTCCTTTTAAAAATTGTGCTTTCGGGATTTTTTGAATACATTTTGTATTTTTTTTTAACTTACTACTGTTTTGTGGTAATTCAGGGGAGGCCTCATAAAAGTGCATTATCCTGATGTGCTAAGGGTTTAGAACATGAAATTGATTTTGTGTTTAACCTAGCATTTTCCCTGAGGCTATTATACGTCAGATTAGCATTTAATTTATCTTAAAGCATGATCTGATGGTATTAATATAATTGGTACTGCCTTTATCCTGTCTTTTTAAAGAGGTTAAAATTTATTTCATGTACTGTGCCTGGTGTATGTGTCTAGTCTCCCACTGTATAAATTGAATTTTTCCACCCTGAGCATTCTAAGTTAGAAAAAAAGCACCCCAGCTACAGGCTGCGTAGTTACCAGTGGTGTGTATAACAGGGGTATGACTGCACCTGGGCCTCTCACCACCTTGGGTGCTGCAGAGGAGATTGTACATGCATACCTCCAAATATTTGGAAATTATAAAGAGGGACAAAACCTTTTGCTGTGCATTATATGGCCACACCCCCTAAATACCACATCCTTTTTACAAAAGTTGGCAGGTTATAGAAATTTTGAACACATTTCTGGGGGTTTTAGAGTCTGGTTTTATGTGTTATGAAAGTTATACTAATGAAGGTGAATTGTCCTGTAAGATGCAAGTTACAGTTTCCCCAAGAGACCTGCTTATCTTAAATAGATAACATTGTATTATTGCTTATCTTAAATTGTTACAAATTTATCCAAGTGCACCTGCCATTCTGTGCTCTCTGCCAAAAGCCAATTACATTTTAGAAACTTTGTATCTTTTTGTGGCTGTTCAGTGAAGGAAATCAAAGAGAAAGTCTGGACATTTCAGTAGCAATCTGGGACTGAGGGTTCAGCTTTCATAATCTGGACTGTCCTGCGAAAAACGGGACAGTTGGGAGGTATGTACATGCATGTGGGCTAGGAGCATATTCTGCACGTGGGCCCTGTCCAAGCTAGTTATACCACTGATGATACCCATTGAAGTCAGTGGGACGTGCCAGAGGTAGTAGAGGTGGTAATTTTTTATACAAGCACAGAATCCTTGTATGGCCATCTTTAGCCCATAAAGCAATCACCCTCCACCTATGGCTGCTGTTGCCTAAAAAAATCCCATTGATCCTGTTTTAACATTGGGCAGTTGCCCCTATTGATGCAGGAGAACCATGGAGTTAATGCCATGTCCATACCAAGCAGTAGCTACAGGGTACCAATAGTGGCTTGTGTCAATTGTTCAGCACATGTGCACCAAAAGAATAGAAGGTACACATTACTATCATGTTAAATGGCAAAAATGCCTATCTAGATTGCTGGCCAAAGCGTTAGCCTCACAGTAATAAATTTAAGTATATTTTTTGTTCTTTAAGACCTGAGTGAGCGGACTTCTTTTTGAATTGAATAAAGCTGCTGTGGCTCTGAACCCAGACAAGTAACTATATTTTTCTGAGAGTGCTGGCATCTCTATGGACTATATATATATATATATATATATATATATATATATATATATATATATATATATATATATATATATATATATATATATATATATATATATATATATATATATATATATATATATATATATATACCTGTATATATTATAACAAACAAGGGAAAGTTGTGCTCACCACTAATTTTTAAAACCATTAGGCAGGGTTGCAACAAGGCTGTGACCACAAAATACATATAGACAAATACAAGAGTCCTCTGCACTCAACCCATTATCAATATATTTAATGAAGCAATAGAATTCTTAATGAATCAGATGAAAATTGAGCATAGGACTGGCCAGATATGGGAGACTTTGACGTAGTTGGCCATCTTAAATATATTGCAATATATGGGCAAACAATCCCTGTTTTGTTTAAAGGGTAAGGCATTTTTCAGTAGCAGTATGCACAAAATGTCTCTGTCTTAAATATATTGATAATGGGTTGAGTGCAGAGGACTCTTGTATTTGTATATATATATATTACATATATTACAGGTATAGGACCTGTTATCCAGAATGCTTGGGACCTGGGGGTTTCCAGATAATGGATCTTCCTGTAATTTGGATCTTCATACCTTAAGTCTACTAGAAAATCATGTAAACATTGAATAAACCCAATAGGCTGTTTCTGCTTCCAATAAGGATTAATTATATCTCAGTCTGGATCAAGGTAATGTTTTATTATTACAGAGAAACAGATTTTTACAGATTTAAAAATCATTTTCAAAAACGTGGATTATTTGGATAAAATGGAGTCTATGGGAGACTGCCTTTCCGTAATTCAGAACTTTCTGGATAACAGGTTTCTGGATAACGGATACCATATATATATATACACCTGGAGGTCCAGATAAACAGGAAGCAGATATCAATCAGGAACATATCATTCAACAATACCTTTCTTTATGACAGTTGAAAAAAAGTCCCTCCCCCCCATAGTTCCTGCCTGAAATCAGGAACAATAGGGAAGCTGGGATTGTTCACTAATTCAGACTTTTGTCTTCTCTATATACTTACTATATACTTATTGTCAGTATTTGACTAGAATTTATTTGTCACTCCTGCCATATACCCAGCAGTTGTTCATTCAAGGAACACAATAGAAACACTTTTTGCATAATGGTTCACAATAGTGCAAGACAGGCTGGAGCCACTTTTAACTCTATACACAAGGCTTATCATAATGAAAAGAAACCATTAGATGGGTGTGTTAATATTCAGCAAAATGCCGACTGCAAAACATTGTAAAAATGATGTACAATAGATGGGCATAAGGCCTATTTTCACTAGAGGGCAGTATTTGATCAAATGTCTTCCTGCACTTGACATTTGTATAAAGCATTGATAATAATATGCAGATCCCTCTACAAGAAATATACCAGCATTGAAGGACAAGAGTTTCTCATTCTATCGTAACCTTATCTATCTGTTGGGCTGAGCACACAATCTGCTCCCAAAAGTATTTTCTGAGGCTTTAAAAGGACTGAGTTCACTAATAAATAGGATTTGTTTTTGGCTAGATATGATTTCAGGGTTGGATAAATCAAGCTTGCCCGACAGCCTCTGTTACAGAGCCAGAGCTTTTTAAATGCACTGATATTATTGTTTTAACATCTTTTATTTTTGTAACAGAATAAAACATGAATAGATTCTCTGGTCTATTAGCCCCTCTCTTTTCTTTGCTTCTATTTAGCAGTCAGTTATGACAGGACCAAATGAGAGATGAAATAAGGCTGCCATATGTAGCATACGTTTATATTTTCACTGGTTAATAACCACCAGAGAAATACAAAAATAAAATATTGCCTTCATTAACATAATAATCCTGCTTTGTTGTGGTAGAGGCTCAGTCATATTTAATAGCGTGCGGTTGGAACTCTCAGCAGCTCTTTTCATTTGGGTCTACAGAACTGATTTCATTCTGCAGTTTAGGAAATTCTCCCTGTGGCCCATTAAATATATTGGTGGCACTGCCTGCCGCGATACTTTTTTGTCCAAATGGAAGGAAGGGGACTTAGAATTAGAAGAAATTGAGGAAAGATTCCTCAACTCAGTGTGAAGGGGCATGAAAATGTACATGCATTTGCAAACATTACACACTGAATGAATGGATAGGAAGATTCTCTCCCTTGTTGTATGCTGGAGCCAAATGCCTTTTACAGTTGAAAATACTTTATTATAACAATTTACATTATATAAGCAAAAGTATTTAAATATGGCATATTTTTTTTACATTAGTTTGAGGGTACTGTATGATAATGTCACCGAATGTCCTCTGTGCATTTCTTTCTTTACTTTACAGTTGGAGGTGCTGCACAGGTGGTGCCATAGATGTAGCCAGGGCCGGGTAGGCAGAGTAGGCAAGTTCCTAGGGCGCAAAGCTTGAGGGGCGCCAGGCAGGTACCTACCCCGTGTGCCTCGCCTATTGGCATTAGGCATAAAGGTATCCCTGGAGCAGGCCCGGACTGAGAATTAAAATAGGCCCTGCAATTTCAGGTACATAGAGGCCCAATCAGCCAACACAGAGGCCCAAACAGCCCCCACCAGCCCACTGAATACTGAATTTCTATGGGACCTTATGGCAGCCCCTCTGGCATTTGCCAGAACCCACAGATTGCCAGTCCGGGCCTGCCCTGGAGCTACCGCCGGGTCTAGTATCTCGAGGGTTCCCCTAAATCAGTACTGTCCAACTTCTGTGCTACCGAGAGCCAGAATTTTTCTGGTCAGCATGATGGACGGCCGATAATGGAAGCCAGTGTTAGCCACTCCCTGTTTTAAACCACACCTACTTTAAACCACACCCATGTTACCACAAAACCATGTCCACATTAATAGCACACCACAAAACTAAATGGCTGTTGCTCACTGCAGGGATAAAAAAGTTAAGTCATATTAAGACATACCCTTGAATCCATATACCTCCTCCCCTGTGGATAACACTGTACCCCCAGCACATGATTAAACAACTTAGGGGCCACTAACAATAATTTTCAAATGCTAACAAACATTCAGAGCAAATACCAGGCTTATGTTCCACAGGCAGAGCAGGGCACACACAGGAAGCCTAGGGAAGGCAGAGTATGGCACACACTAGCAGAGTATGGCACATACAGACAGAGTATGGCACAATATGGCAGGCAGAGTTTGGCACGCCCAAGGAGAATAGGGCAGGCAGACTATGGCACCCCTAGGGAGCATGGGGCAGCTACAGTATGGCACACACAGGTAGCATAGAGCAGAACAGAGCAGGAGGCAGGGAAACCCATCAAGACCACTCTAAAATGTACTACATACAGTGACACAGTGCTGGTGCCCCAATAGCATCTTGAATAAGGTGTGAATGGGTGAATTATATGGACAGTTTCGTCTGGGTCTAAAGTGTGAACAGTACAGGCTTTAGGATATGAACAATAGAGGTCTCACAGGTGTGAACAATGCAGGGGGATTACATACAGGGGATTACAGTCTGATTTTAAGGTTTAAACAATGCAGGGGCCAGTTAATCTCTGTAATGATACCTATTAAATTTTACACATGGTAAACAGACAGAGCAGGCAGACTTTCATGTGGAGGGTCACACAAGGGGGGGGGTTGGACAGCCCTGCCGTACATACATAGGGGCAGCAGCACCTGATTCAGAACAAAACGCAGGAAGTGAGTGCCACAGAACACAACTATACGGAATTGCAAGAAGCGCACCGTGGAGAAAAGTGCAAGTTCCTCATTGCACCTGCATATGAATATGTAAAAAGTTTTACTGATAATGAAGCGTTTTCCCAAATAACAAATAATTGACCTCAGATCCAAATAGAGAGCAAGTTTCATCCAGTCTTTATTTAGAGTGGTGGTTGCATGACTCCAGAGCACATTCTCAAAATGGTGTTTGAATCCCATTCCCTGGGCGCAGATCTGCTGTACCTACTGATGCAAATCACCGTGGGAACCTTCGTTATACTAAAGAATTTTTAAAATTTTTTTTGATGTTACTGGTCCTTAAAGGGGACCTGTCACCCTAAGAAATAATTTCAAATTTTTTTCTATCATGTTAGTTGAGCAAAATAAACTTTACTTACACTGTATTTAATATTTAAATTTTGTTTCCTTCTGTCTTGGAATTATACAATCACAGCAAGCAGGCAGCAGCCATTTTGTGGACACGGTTATTAAGGGAAATTGTGTATCACCCCGAAATCTTGTGTATGCACCAGAATGGGGGACCTAATGTCCATGTGCAGTGCCCTACACAATTATAGAGCCTGAGGAGGGAAGGGGGAATGTGAGGAGAGCAGTGACATGTAGGAAGTGCTGAATGGAAAGTGAAAGTAATTGACTGCCCCTCCTCTATGCCACGGGCATAGAGGCGGGGCAGGTAATATTTGATTGACAGTTTAGATATTTAAACACCTTTATAACAGGTATGGATGTTTTAATGAAAAATTTTTTTTGGGTTTCATATTTAATTTGCAAAGGACTTTCATTATGCAGCTTTTTATGTGTAGGTGACAGGTCCACTTTAAAATGAAATGGCAGTGTTTCTATATGGAATTTTCCAATTGAACATACTGTAAGAAAAATATATTTTTAATGAACAAATGGTGTATTTTATATATGCATAAAAATTTAAATTTTCATAGAGAATGCTCAGGTGTAGGCAGTAGAAAGCAATTGTGCTGGCACATTCTGTTGCCTTAATATAATGAGAAGTTTCTACATCCAAGTTGCATGGATTGAAGGGCTTGATAAAGAGCTGGTATAGCTCGAAACGTTGCCGATGCACGAATAAATATAATTTATCACAGAACAGAGTGCTGCTGCAGTTACTTCAATCCATGTGTGAGAACCTTTTGCAGAGAGGAGACAGCGTGCACCTGTGACTTCAAACAGTGATTGGTGTGAGTGTGGCTCTTTATCTTTGAATTGTACATCCAAGTTGCAATAACTATTTTTCCCAATGAAGAGTATATAAGATGCTTTCAATACATATTTTATGTAAACTCTGTTATATGAAAGTATATATGAGAGTATAGTTATTTTGTTGGGCCCAGTTCTTCATTCTCTATCAACTCTCTTGTAGTATGACTATCTTCTTATAAGTAAATAGCAGTCTATGAGATTATGTGTACTGCATTAGCAGAAAACTGGCCAATACTAAAATAGAGAGATGTGTCCAACCTTTGTTAGCATGTATATTCCACCATACAATGCACAATTTTACCAGGGATATTGTGGACTTATTAGGGCAATTGCACATATGGTAGTTTCATCACCCCAAATTATAGTGGCAGTAAAAAACGCATTTCACTTCCATAAATTCATTTCCAATGACGTGAAATAAAAAAAAAATCTGCAGGTGATAATTGGTAGTTGCCTTTGGAACTAATGGGACACTATTTGTGGCTGTGGCTGTTTTGATTGTAGCAGTAAATATACACTTTGGGGCTTGTTTATCAACCTTAACAAATGTGACTCATTGCAGTACTTCATAGCAACAAGGCAGAGATTTGTTTTTAGGATTTCTACAGCAGCAAATTAATTAAAGCTAATTGCTTATTGGTTGCTATGGGGTAAATGCACCAGGGCATTTTGCCCAGTATTAGTAGATCATACCCCTTGTGTTTTATTGCTCTAAAAATAACCTAAGGTTTTCATCCTCCATTCCTAATCTGAGCGGCATATACACTACTAATGAACACATGCAGAGATCTAGCTGAGTGTGAGAAGTATGATCCGAACAAAACAACGGCAGCCAGAAAGTTCTTTTTTTTACATAACACTGGAACAGAAAACAAATAAATATGACAAAGGAATGAGACAATACATATAATAAATATAATAATACATGTAATCAAATTTTAATTAAGCTGGTTTATTGCTGATCCTATCCTTTCATTTAAAAAGCATTTGTCAAAAACCCATGAAATGATTACATGGATCACATTGAATTAATGGGTTAATACATAAAACCCTGCAAAATGGGGAAGGTTGGGAACCTTCCCCATAGGCTAACATTGGCCTTGGTAGGTTTTAGATGGCGAACTAGGGGGTCGAAGAACTTTTTAAAGAGACAGTACTTAGATTATCGAATGGTCGGATATTAGAAATATTTTTAGTTCGAATCGTTCGATTCGAAGTGGAAGGTCGTAGTCGAAGGTCGAAGTAGCCAATTCGATTGTCGAAATTACAAAAAAAAACATTGGAAATTTTAACTATTTTTCCTCTATTCATTCACTCGAACTTAGTGAATGGGCCCCTGCGCCTATAATTAAATAATTGGAATCTGGGACTGGCAGTACTTTTTGTATCCTATTATCATTATTCCAGCGCAGAACACCTCATTTCACCCAATTTACACAAGCTGTATAGATGAGCATCAAACAATGAACCGACCAGCTGAACCAGATCATTTTTCTGTCCCATTTTTTTTAATTATATGTATCTAAATAAAGGATGTTTTTAATATAACTGTGCCAAATCTGCCATATGCTTTGAATATGTGAAGCGAATCCACACTACCCTCCGCTGAAACTATCCGCTATACTATTTTCTCCCATGGCCATTTGGAGAATGCAGAGTTGATACATGTGCATTTTGGAACTCTATCTGCACTGAACTTTGAAGGAAATTAAGGATTATTTGCTCTACTGCACATGAAGTTTAATTGGTATGCAGCACTAAGAAATCATTACTATGAACCAAAGGTGATCATAATACATGTGAGCAGGTAGAGGACAAAATAATAACTGCATTCTAAATTCCACATATCTGTAATCTGCAACTTGGATGGGAATGAGTAAAATAACTGCCGTTCTATACAAATTCCCATAGAAGACAGAAGCAATCAAAGAAATACACACCCCTACAATAGTTTTAGAAACAAAAAAAATGGTGGCCAAATAGAAACACTTTTTTTTGCAGTTGTCTAGCCATACTTATATATTTGTCGATGAAACCTGAGACTTTTACGGATTTGACGGCCGAAACCTCCGACTTTTTCAAATCTGATGCCCAAAACCATGAAATCTGATTATTGAACAAAACCCAATGCAGATCAGTATATCAACGGGACATCTGCCATTGACTTCTACATGAATTCAGCAGATCTGGGTTGGAGTATTTTTTTATTCAGACTTCTAACACCATCGGGGTTTAATAAATCTCGACCATAAAACAACCCCCTGTATGTATGTGTGTGTTTATATATAAACAGCAGTTGGGCTTTTTTTTGCGAGGCTTTGCATCCCTAAATCTGCATTGTATTGCATGTATAATAATTATGCACAAAACTACCTTTTTTTACATATTGGAGGGCGAATCAGCAGCCTATTAAACCAAGCAAACATTTAATCATGTTTGATGGCATATAACATCAGGTATCATTACAGTCCATGGATGAGTTTATAGATAGATATGGTTGTCCCAGCTCACATTAATAATACAAATACACTATTGAGTAAAGTTCTGGGTGAGATCATGTTTTACCATTTATTCTCTTTGAATGTTCTATACATGCTTAGAGAAAACCAAACACAGCAAATTATAGGTAACTTAATTGAAATGACCCTGTCCTTTCCTATGAAGTGCAGTTAATAAAACATGAATGCCCTTTTTTCAATGTCTCTTTCAACCTTTGAAATGTAGCAAATCAGTCCTGCTAACTATAATTAAATCAAATACCTGTTGGTTGAATGTGTTTTTATTGCACACTCTCGTCAACAATACAGTAGTATTAGCATGAGTTAGCATGGCAGGTTTCCACACACCTGATTGCCGCCCATTAAAGAAAATGGTGTGCGTGCATACGTGCGGCGGGAGTTTGAAAGTAGGGAGGTGGCCCCCATTGACTGCCAGGAAGGCCCATGGTGTCGCAGCCCCAGTGGGCCCCCAATGCTCCAGTCTGACCCTGGTTTCTACCCAATGTTATACCACAGAAATTCCAGGAAATGCACCGAACGTTTGCTAAATCACACCACCCTGCATTCTCAAACATGCATTCTCTTATGATGGTGATTCTTCAACAACTTTTTATTGTCCCACAGCTCATCCAATACTTATTCAACATTTTATTCCAATCTTCAATCATTTCTGATATATTAGAGTATTTTAAATCTTAATCACTGTACATCTTAAATGAATGTTAATGGATTCCCCTAAATTAGCATGGTCTGTAAAATGAATCCATGTCCAGGGAAAAATAGATTTTGCAAAAGCATACACCAACATCCTTGGAAATATATACACACACAAGACATGTACACTGATACATACATGAGTGCACATCACCTTGTTCATGCCAACAGGGCAACAATGGAAAGCCATAAATATATTCCCTTAGCAAGCCATGCCTTAAATAGCAATGGCTCAGTGGAAATTAAACATAATACATATCTGTTAATACAAAAACAAAAGGTTGATTCTAGACATACAAAGATAAATCCTATCTTAAGAAGAAGAAATCAAATTTATAAAATTTAATTCTTCTTCTTAAGACCTGTGAGTGCGGCTTTGTCTTTGCAACTTTAAATTTCTTCTTGGAGGACAGCACCCAGGCACCCGTGACTACGATATCTTGAGTGCCAATACTCATAACTTTGATCTGTATATATATATATATATATATATATATATATATATATATATATATATATACACACACATACAATATATAGAACAAAAATGATAATGTTCAATACTCCTAATGTGATATGAAAACTATGAACACAAAATCACCATATTCCCATTCCCATCTATGTACAAATATATTTACATCTACATCTACAAATATATAAAAAAATACATAACAAAATGGCAACCCAGCATGGTAAAGTAATACAGTATGTAAGGCAGTTGGGTGGTTGTATCCTTGCAACAACTTCTCTCTCCATGAGTACCCTCATGTTGGGAAACATACTTATTTAGAGATTTTTTACTCTGAATTAAATTGCATACAATGAATATAGTGGATATAATGGATATAGTATTGCCCATAATATATTGTATGTATTAGGAATTAGGATGTTTTCCCTACTAATAATTTCTAATATAATATGCTAGTGAGGCAACATGAAACAAATATTGGGTTCAATTTTTTATGACCAGTCGCAACTGAGTCCAAGAAAAGGTAGGAAAAGGAAATTGGTAGATGGGTGGAGAAGTCCCGTATTTTCTAGCTGATCGTTTGACTAACTGCGGGACCCCACAAAGAGAGAGAAGTCAGTACTTCTGGAACTGTGGTCTCAATTCTATTTTAACTAACTGAATTGAAGAGCTATCTTTTCTAAAAAAAAACAGTTCTAAAAAACAGTTTTTTTTTTTTTTTTTAGAAAAGATAGCTCTTCAACGATCAGCTAGAAAATAAGGGACTTCTCCACCCATCTACCAATTTCCTTTTCCTACCTTTTCTTTGGAATCAGAGATATTAATAATTGCACTTAAATTGATTTATAAGTGAATTGATCACAATCTGTTGGCACTTTATCACCCTTATTGGTGTTTTAGTTGATTTTTAGTAATTCAATAATCAATTAATGCTAAATGAATTGTTTATGAGTTAGAAATTACAAAGCAATACTTTCTTTCTTTTCTCCTATATAAAAATTCAAATACTGACAGAAGTCAGATCCCCTCTTTTTAATCAACTTTACATATCTGAAGATAGACCATTCCTTTTTATTGACAGAATTGGATCAGGCAAATGACGTGGTTAGAAACAGGCAGTCGGTCAAGGGCAGACTGCAAGAATTGTAGTCAGACAGTCAGAGATCAGGAACCAGGAAATCACAATAGGGGAAAAGCTTGAGCAGGATTTGAACAACCAGAAGCCAGCTTGGTCAAAGAGGGAATAACAGAAGGGGGTTTAAAAAAAGAGTTTTGGCTCCAAAACAGAGGGGGAAGTGAGGAAACAGCAGGAAGTACACAAACCCCTGACCAACATGTCGCTTATGGCCTCAAAATGTAGAATTTGCCAGTAGTGACATCATTGTGCATGCACAGTTGTGCGACGACATCTACCCGAGCCTGCGCATGCACGTAAATGCGCAGAGGACCCGGAATGCACCCGCTGGCCTGTGTGCAAGAAGGTATGATTTTCAAGCAATACTATTTAATAGGTCACAAGGTTGGTTAAGACCAAAAGCTCCACCCAAAGAAACCAGAACAGCAAAGATATCAATAGATAATGGGTATTTTTCTCCCCCCCCATCAATTCTGTAAATGGGTTCTTCATATAGAGCAGAGGCAACTCCAGACTTTCCAAACTTTAGAAATCACTCACAGTGCATATTTTTCACTAATTGTTGTATTTCCTATGTTTTGTCCTGAACGCTTAAATATTGCACTGCTATGCCCCTCTTTCCGTTTTTTGTGAATTTGTATTGACATAAAAATACTCGCAAATGGCTCTCAGATGGGTGTTTGTGTGAGTGCGGACACTGTGTGAGGTAATTGTGCATGAAAATAGCTTTGACAGTAATTAAATTCGCAACTTACAAAATTAGCTTGTTTTTAAATATGGGGCTTTCTGAATCATAATGGTTCAAGGTGTTACTTTATCTTGGAGAAGAAATACTCTAAACACAGGGATCCCCAACCTTTTGAACCCGTGAGCAACATTCAGAAGTAAAATGAGTTTGGGAGCAACAAAAGCATGAAAAATGTTCTTGGGGTGCCAAATAAGGGCTGTGATTGGCCATTTGGTAGCCCCTATGCGGATTATCAAACTACGTTGAGGCTCTGTTTGGTAGTACAACTGTTTTTTTATTCAACCAAAACTTGCCTCCAAGTCTGGAATTCAAAAATAAAAGTGGCTTTGAGGCCACTAAGAGCAACATTCAAGGGGTTGGTGAGCAACATGTTGCTCACGTGCTACTGGTTGGGGATCACTGCTCTAAACATATGAGCTTTTTCAGAATACTGGAGACCACTCTAGTGGCCACTTATTTGAACTGGTTTAGAACATTTTGCATGTGTTTGAACGCTACACACACAGCGAGATTGTGGGAGATTAAATATAAATGACTCAAACTGTTTGTGATTAACATTTTATTCATTACACACAAAAAATGTAGAAGAGCATATCTAAGTAATTATATGCAGCATAATTGAGAGAAAAATAAAGAAACCCTGTTGAACAGTAGAGATGTTGACCCTTTTTTAACTCATCTCGTATGCTGCTTAGTTTGCAATAAAGGTTTAATGTAACTTAGCAGATCTGAGTTACTTCAGGATGGCTTTAATGCTTGGCAGGTCTGTACGTTTTATTTATGAAATCAAAGCTGCAACCCAGAGTTTTACTCACTTGAAGACATAAAAGAGATTCAGAAGTCAACCAAATCATCTTGTAATTAATGTTACCATGCACGCCCAATACATTAAAATGTTAACAGTGTTAGAGTCGTGTGCTTTGGAATACAGAGTGAGGGCTTTATTAGAGAAAAATTCACTGCAGATGTCATATGTCCTAATTGAGGACATCAGGGTGCCTGCTGCTTTTTCTTATCAGTGGTTGAGGTTTTTTTTTTTTAATTTATTCATTTTCCTTACTGCTAGAATCTGTTCTCATTATTAGTCTATCTTGTCACTCATTTGCATTTCAAGTGCTAGGACTGTGGGGTACCAAATAGCTGCCTTGGAAGAATACTTCAAGGGGTTACACTATCAAATAGCAGCACAGTATCACAGTGATTCTGACATCTGGGTTATCCTATTCCCAGATGCTCTGCAGTGTCATTAGCAGGATTAATTTTAGCTTTAATTTCATAACGATTCTTATTCTAATGTACGTGAATGAACACAAAGTCTCTTGACTCATTATCACCAATTTACCCAAGATATGTAATCAGCCTCTTACATTCACCAACATTTATTTTTGCTAATACATTTAAAATTGTAGATTAAGCAAATATAGTTAGTTCCAGCTGAGGGAATGCCTGGTGAGTTAGCAGTGTAGCATTTATGTTTTAATTAAGCCACATTAATGGCCATTGTCTCTTAGATATGTATTGACCAAAAGATTTTCTCAGGGAAAGGCAAAGCCATTCTTCAATTTGCATCCTGCTGTACACGCATGAAAAGCATTGAAATAAACATAAGGTATTAATGCACCATCATTATGTTTCACAGTAAGAAAATGGAAAATTAGAAAATATAAATGAAAGCCTATCTTTTTTTTTTTGTCAGCGTTCCAAGGCAGACTAAGAAAGAAAACCTATATCAGAAGCTTAAAAAAAATATTCATGCTGTATTTCATTGTGCAAAATGATTGGAATCAAATTAGTTTCAAATAATATATATATATTAAATTATATATATTAAATATTCCTGTATTTTAAATTAATACAATTTTAAAAAAATGTAAATAAAAAGTGTAAAAACAACCCCTTTTGAAACATATATATTAAAATACTATCTGCATACTGTATAGATTTGTAAATAAAGTATTTTTAGGTAACTGTCTCCATTATTTGATGGAGGGAGGCCAATTTAAAATGGACTAACCAGTGTTTTGTGATTATCTGAACTAAACAGAATTTTTTTTAGTTTATAACATCAGACCATTTAAACAGTGAGTGGAAAAAGGGTCACTGAACTGAGGAATGTACCATGTATTGCATAAATCAGATATGTAGTGTACATAAGTTGTGCGCAAAAAACGCAAAGTACTTTTTCACGCCCTATTGAAAAACTGCCATCGCTAAATGAATACGTTACATAGGGAGCTGGTGTTGAAAATCTTATTTTTTTTTTAATTTAGGTCAAATATGAAAGTTTAGGATCACCTAAAATTGATTTATTTGTGATAAAAACTTTAAAAAAAAAAATGGATTTATTTGTATATTTAAAGTAAGGAATTTTGCTATTGACAGCTGAATGTTATAGAAAGAAGGAAGGAAACACAAGTTAAATTGCTCATTTGTAGATTTTATATATTTTGGTTTTAATACTAAGAAACTAAAAAAAAGTAGCGGTTATAAGTAAAAACATTCAAGGGGTTATTTATTAACACGTTATTTTTTTGCGGCATCTGTTTTGATGCTGAAAACCCAAAAAAGTTGCTATTTAAAAATGACTAGATTTTTCCTTGATTTATTATGCCCTGAAGCTGCTCCAAGTCTGAATCTGAAAATACTCCATCTGAAACCTGCCAAATTCATATAAAAGTCAATGGTAGATGTCCCCTTAACAATTTGAAGATGTTTTAAAAATGTTCAGAGTTTTTGGGGTTGACGCTGGTTTTTCCACGAAAACTAGAATTTTTCGTGGTTTTCGGGTATCAAAAAATTAATCGATTTTCCTGATCTGATTTCTTCGAGTTTTTTTATTGATGAATAAGAGCAAATCGTGGATTCTAGTTTCGCGTGACAATCCGAAAAAGTCATAGCTTTTCCTGATCTGATTTTTTCGAGTTTTTTTTTTATTGATAAATAAGGGCAAATCGTGGATTCTAGTTTGGTCAAATTTTTTTATTTTTTTTTTAAATCAGAAAAATTCTGATTTTGATAAATAACCCCCTTAAAGTTTCACTCCCATATAACAAGTTTCTGATTTTGATAAATAACCCCCTTAAAGTTAAAAAAGTAAAATGCATACACAAAAAAAGCAAAGAGGCTTGTAATATACTATTAATTAAGATTAGATTGCAAGTGATATTGCAAGGTCAGAAATTCAATGTGACAAAGTTTTATAAACTCATATTTTTGAATGTTCATGTAAAATTGCCACGTTTAAGTAAAAGATACAGTTCATCATGGAAGCATATTTGATGTGCTTATATGAGAGCAGCAACAGTCAAAGTGATGCCAGCCAAGAGGTTTCTAAATCATTACACACACTCTGGATTTCAAATTAATATTTGACTGCGCTGCAATATTTCTAGCATGATAAATGAACAAATCTGGGCTATCTGCCATAAAAATGAAGTTTTCATTTTTACACTATTGCCATTTGCTCTTTTTTTGTTACTCAGTGTAAAAAAGATTTTGAAACAAAACAGACAGCAATACAATTGTCCAATTGTCCCCCCCCCAACTCTCCCTGCAACTGGCAGTATCCAGAGCCTGTGAAATTTTTATTGTGTTGACTAAGATTTGCCCATACCAGCTGTTCTGCCAGCACAATATGAAGTACTTTATTATTGATGGATAAAATGTTCAAACATTTAAAAAAATTAAAGTCAGCCTTGAATTTTTAATTAATTAATTAAACACACTGTAAATGCCAGCTTGTTCATTTCTTGGCACCTGCAACATAACTCAGGTTTTATGCATTCATTCCTTGAATATTAATTTTTTTCCATGTCTTGATAATTCTTGGGAAGTCTCTCTTGCAAACATATTAGTAAAGAGTAAATATTGAATCTAAAACAAAACTACTGGCTTTGTCTTCCACTGTACACAAAGTTGGATTTAAAGGAGGATTTAGATTTCCAAGGCTTCTAATTAAGTAGTGATAATCAGGCTTTCAACTGAGGGTCATTTCCTGGGAGTGATTTGAGTTATTAAAATGTTTTTGTTTGTTCTGCTGTGTGAGCTAGGGCTGATCTCTTTTAATATTGCAGCAAATATGCAAATTGGACTTTCATTATAGTGTGCAATTTATGGCAATCTCCTCTAATTTTCTGAAAGGGCAGGCGTTGGACCTTGTCATTCAAATAAAAAAAAAAATTCTGTTAAGCTAAACTAATTATATGTCTCTTCCTTTCTCATGAAGCTCTGAAAGTGCGCGACAAGGAGCTTTGCAAAGAATGTGACAGATTTGGCTTGAATGTTAGAGCCTTGCATTTAGCTCCCGCATTTATAAGGATGGCCTTCAGATTTATTTGAATGTCAGCGCTGGTTGATAGATAATTTAAAAATTACATCACTTAGGTCTACTTTCAAAAAAGTAACTGCTGGAAACATTTTAAAATTGTCACAGCTGGTATATCTTATGCCATAATATTTAAAAGTATACACACAAATATTGAAGACCAAATACATTTTTTTCAATATATTTTTTTTTTTATCATAGAAAGTGCTTTATTGGATTACCGTATATTCTCGAGTATAAGCCGACTCGAGTATAAGCCGAGGTACCTAATTTTACCTACAAAAACATGTAAAATGTATTGACTCGAGTATAAGCCTAGGGGTGAGAAATGCATTTTAGGACATCTTCAGCAGAACATATGATCCTGCTTGCACTCTGCTAGGGAAGAATCGCCTCTTACTTACTGATCCGAAGAGGCTGCAGTCACAGCTCTTTGCTGCCCACACTTGCTGTAAAAGTATACATACATTACATCTACATACATACATTACATACACATAGATTACATACACATATATACATTACATACACATACATACATACATTACATACAGATACATACAGCAGGGGTCGGGCCAGTGCTGCACCATACACAGCCAGGTAAGGCAATGAGACACTCACAAGCTCGCTCCCCTCAGGCTCAGCCCACTCTACACACGAGCGGAGGGATAAACCTGCCTCTGCATTGGAGCATCTGGATCTCCAGAAGCTTGCCCCCTATCCCTGGTCCAGAACACCAGCCTGCGCACGTACTTGGCCACAGCTCATCTGTAGCGCGAGTCCCCGCAGGCGCCGCAGGACTGCAGAGGTGGGGAGGCTACAGTAGGAGGAACTACGCCCGTCGCCATGCTGCCCGCTGCCTCTGATGACCTCACATGATGAAGGCACTGTGAGTGAGCGGGAGGTGCTGGGGAGATGTGGGCTGGGTAGGAAGTGAATGGTGTGCGCACGCAGGAGTGTGTGTTCTGCTGAAGCACAGCCATTCGCGTCATCCATTTTCTTGTGTGTTGTTTTTTACAAAACTTTCCAAGATACTGTAGTGAAAACATTTGTGTATAAAGCAACCATTTGCAACATACTTCCAGCCACCCCTATATATATATATATATATATATATATATATATATATATATATATATATATATATATATATATATATATATATATATATATATATATGTATACATGTACATGTCTTGTGAAAATGTATGATTCCTTTTCTTTGCCTAGTCTTCTCTTGCTTCTGTTTAAGGAGTTTCTAATATTGCTTGCATATATTACCTTGCCTGCAGAAGTGTTTTTTTTCTGCCCCTTTGTTACAATCCATATTGCCTCTGAAAGTCTTCCTGTTGTCTTAGTCTTCTGGGATAATTTTTAAAATAGGATGGTTTGAGGCAAAGGCTTATCAGGACTGATTCCCAGTGGCACATCTTCAAGTAACATAGAACAGGCCTGTGTTTATTAGGACTTAACAAACAGCTTTTTGCTTTGACCTAATAAACACATAGTTGATCCCTTGAACTTGTTGGTGTGTCATGGGGAATCGTATGTTGCAGTTGGAGGCGCAGGTCAGTGCCTGCCTCTTGTGTTCACTAGATACAAAGTAGTTTAATAGAGGAGATGAGCGTCTGCTGCTTCCATTGCTCAGCAGGACTGTTGTCATCATAGGTATGGTTTAAGATAAAGGAACTGAAAAGCAAATACAAAAAATCCCAAGTTCCCTTTGCTCTAAATTTTTATCAAAGGCGTAAATGTTAAAGTCGCCATAGACGTGCAGATTTACCTTCATATCGGACGAACAATCAGTCGGTGCCATCTCCCGACCTGTCACTAACCAGTCAGTTCAAATAAAGTAGTAAAAGAACAGATCAGCCGATGTTCTGCCTCTAACAGCAAGTGAAAGTTATGTCCGACAAAAGCTGGTGACAGTCTCCCACTGATATCTTCAGATAGGCAATATATGCAGATATATTATCGGTAGCCGACATAAATTTTCTGACCTGTACGATCATCTCAACAACTAATCACCATGGCACGAAAAATGTCGGGACACGTCACACACTCCCTGAAAATCGTCGAAACTGAGATTCGTACGATCAAATCTTTGCGTCTATGGCCAGCTTTAGATCCTGCTTTAGAATGAATCATACATATCAAATATAGTTGAGATATCAAGACTTGCTTATAAAAGAATTGCACAGTGCAACAAATCAGTGAAACTGTCAATTTTTTTACCCATGTTGGAAGTGGGAGTGCCTTTAGGCAAACCAAACAAAGGGAGTCTGAGATTAGCTACCTCAACCCAAAGCAGGTGTGAGGAGCTCACTACATCTTGTTATGCACACAGGGTTGTATTTAAAAACTGTGTCCGCCTAGGCTGCTTGCCCAACCTGACCTGCTTGCACACCCCCCACACCCTGACCCCTTTCAACTCCCCCCCGCTTGCATCTTGACACGCTTGCAACTCCCCCCCCCGCTCTCTGACCTCACACACCTACTTTAATGTTCCCCTAAATGCTGGCACTGGGGACTGGGTAGGTGGGAGAATCAAACTGTAAAATTCTCCCACCCAGTCCCCAGTTCAGATGCAGAAAGCAGAGGACATGCCTCTCCCAGCTCTCTGCTGGGAGAGGCATAATTCTATGTTAAATTTTAAACATAACTGTTAAGCTTTTGATAATAAATAAATCACTGTTTGTGGTGCATATCTAACACAGTCATCAAAACTTATCTGTAGAGGTGACTAAGTGTGGCACTTTCAAGGGTCTTATTCCTAGTGTACACCACCGCCACAGGTGTAATATAATAGCAAATCTCCAACGGTTCACAAGGAATTAAGCCAATTATCAGAACTTGCTGCAAAAAGTGTTTATTTCCACAACATGTTTCGGCCTAAACACCCTTTATCAAGTGTTACACATACATAGCCCGAAACATGTCGTGGAAATAAACACTTTTTGCAGCAAGTTCTGCTAATTGGCTTAATTCCTAGTGAACCGTTGGAGATTTGTCATCTACACTCATGTCTGTGACTAGAGACATTGTCTGATTCTACCAAAATACATATGCCACTTGGTAGGATGAAAGAGAGCACTATGAATTTCTTTGTAATGACTAACACGTACAGTACCTTGTTATTCTAAGGGGATGAATGTATGGGTGATAAGCTCTCTTGGCTTCTGTTGGAGTGCATAATATACAGGGTGAGAACATGGAAAATCTTTAATATGTTCTCCTTGGGAGAAAGTGCAATTAGTGATAGGCGAATTTATTCGACAGGTGCGAATTTGCTGCGAATACGTGCGATTCGCCGCCTGCGAATCAAAAACGAGACGCCCGCGCAGTTTAGCTAAGTTTTATTGTTCTCTCACACGCTGCATTTTATGGTCACAGCTAGGAAATAGACTGATTGTAAATGGGCAAAGTTTAAATATTCATGGACTGGAATGGAAGAACAGGAATTCTTATCGGCAAATACACATTCAAATATTGTAGAAAATACAATATTTTGCAGCCCAACTTTGTTTCTCACACCATCATATTTTCTTTTGCCTGTAAGAGATCAGTATTAGGGATTCTCAGGTGAGGAGTAATTCTTTAATATGAGATTGTGGCATTTGGCAGACAGATATGCTAATGTGGGATTGCCAGACTATGTAAATATTTGGACACAGGGACATTAATAGCTAATAATTTACATCTTTATTTGCATTGATTCTGTTTTTGACAGATGACTACGTAATGTCACGGTCTGTAGTGACATGCTGTGTCTGTTATGCTTACAGACTTACTGGCAAGTACAATAGCATCTTTGAAATGTATAATGTATACCCCTTGCCTTGGGGTTATATGGAAATGCTTTAACCCTACCTATAGATATACATGTGTGCAGATGGACTATAAAACAGCTGTTTTTTGTTGCATCTCTGTCTTTAAAAAATGCCAAAAAAATAAAAGGAGCGGAAAAGCTAAATAAATTGGAAGAGAAAAATCCTTGCTGCATTTTCTTGAAGCAGCTGGAACATCTGCCTATAAACAAACTGAACTATGCCGATACAGCCACACAGACAATTGGTTGACAGGATGTGTTGTGAGGAATAATGCCACACACATCATTAGCTGGTTTATGAGACAAGATGCCTTGCAGTTTATTTGTGCTTAGTTTGTGCCAATGATCTGTCATTTTGTGAAACATAAATATATATGCATATAACTACAATAGGTATTGATATGGTTGCCTGCTGTTCTGATGCCACGTAGCACAAACTCTTTGCTGTCCAGAGTATCAAATTTATATTCCTGCGCTTGCCAACACAAAGATGCTCTTATGAGCTTAGTGAGCCTCACCCTAGTCATGACAGCTTTCAAAAGTTGATAGTTGCAACACATAGCATGGCTGCCATCCGTATAGCTCATTCCAGATTCCAGAGTTGCCCACACCAGAGCTAATGAGTTTTTCAAAAATAAAGTACCTGTTTAATGTTTTAGGAAAACAGACAGCCTGTCCCATTCCAAAACCAGGCTCAACATTTTCATACTTCCAATTCCCATCAACCCGAAATGAAACCACAAAGGTCACCAAAACTGTAAAAAAAATAAATAAAGAATCTCTATTAATAAAAAAATGCTAACAAATCTTACATGTTAAGAGCACTTAATAGGAGTGGAGGCTTATTAATTATTATTATAAGGTTGGATTTAAGTGACACTTAATAAAGGGCTTGGCCCCAAATATGTAGTGTACCCACACTGCTAATAAAATAGCACTTGCAGTTTGTTAATACTGCCTTGGAGCTGTCTTGTTCTTCTATCTTGAAATTGGTCATATACCCTGTTGTTCCTTCCCAAAGTCCTCCTGCTCAACTTTTTCCTGCTTGTATCACAAAAACATGGACTCGGGGTATGGCCTAGAATGGGAAATAAGTAATTAAAATTGGAAAAGAGTGCAGATGTACACAGGTAGAGAGCAGTAATTTAAGCGTATAGAGAGAATATTAGGATATTATTATTGTTTCTTATGCCAACCAGGAAACCAGAAAATGCACAAATACAAAACTCAACAAATACATTACAAAGTGATCACTAAGTATATATCCCCAAACAAAACTGTTCCTGAATACTGAAGCAGTGAAGCAGAAAGATCATAAAGGTAATATATACTATTTACATATGTAATGAATTTATTTCAATTGCTATGGTTAGCACCATGCAACAATTTACTAGTTTCAACTGGCAGAAGGTGCAATGCACACTACTTCCTGGGCAAGGTGGTATGTTTCCCTTTGCATTTTGTGCCAGCTGAATCAAATTCCACCCAGGTGTTGCCGTGTTGATCTGTTTGCAAGTGAATCTTGTGCCCAGTATATGGGGGCATACTTACTAAAGGGTAACACTTACAATTTGGAGTATTTTGACTGAAAATTAAAATTCACCACAACGCCTCCAATTTATGAAAAGGAGAGTTTTGGTGAAATAACCACATTGTTGAAAATGACAGGTATCTGACCTGTTATCCAGAATGCTCGGGACCTGGGGTTTTCCAGATAATGTATCCTACCATAATTTGGTTCTCCATACCGTAAGTCTACTAGAAAATCAAGTATTGATTAAATAAACCCAGTACAAGATACTTGTATCTTTGCACTGGTGAATATTCACATCTTTTAAGCAGGTGAAATTTCTCTAGTGTATATTTTTACCAATTTGCTAAGAGCACAAGAATACATTTTTGCCAGGTTCAGGCTGGCAAATTACCAACACAAAGACAGAACAATCACTTTTGCATCTCATTATCTACATCACCTACTCTATGCCAGTATTTCACGTACGTTAATTGTTAATGTAAATTCTCTAGAGAATGTTTCCTACTACAACTTTATGCAGGGGCGATTCTAGCCATTATGCCGCCTGAGGCGGCCTTCTTTTGCTGCCCGCACCCCTCCCCACGGCACTCACCTTTAGAGCGACGGAGAGGGCAGGGTTGGTCCATGTCGCTTAGTGCAGAGAGTGCAATTGCGCTCTCTGCACTAGAAGAGCCAAATTTCTGGGTTGAAAACTGGAAAATTCGGCTCTTAGTTACCAGGAGCGGCATTTTTGCCACCCCTGGCAACCAGGGGGGTGCTGCCGCCTCAGGCGAGTAGCTCAACTTACCTCATTGGTGACTGTATGGAGAAAATTCACTGGTAAAAATTGTCACTGAGAATTTATGCTAAGAAATAATGTTGTATTTTTCTCACAACAGCATATTCATGATTTTTTTAGGAAATATAAGATGTTATTTGAAAATACTCTTTAGTGTGTAGAGCAAGATAAATCATCTACAACATATTCCCAGCAGGTTAGCATGATATATAAGACAAGATAAAATACTCATAAATATTGACCCGTTGGTATTCCTTTAAAAGATATTCCATCAAAGGAATACCAACAGGTCAATATTTAAGAGTAAGAAGATTGTGCAGTACCCTAGAAGACTTTAAAGGTGAAGCCAAAAAGCTTTATCTCAGGTTCAAACAGAGAGGCTATAGCCACAATTCCTTAAAAAAGGCATATAAAAAAGTCCTCGAAGCAGATAGAAGTACATTACTTATCCCAAGGAGCTACACCAGAGATAATAAAAAAATTAATGAACTTTCAAAAGTCATCAGGGTAATAGGTGACTTCTGTGCAGAACATGAGGAAATTAAACAAATGCTTAAAAAACATTGGCACATCCTAGAACAGAATGATGAGCTGAAAAAAGTGATAGGTGCCCCTGGATTAACAAAACTGTTACGGTTGAAGGTAGATCTGATATTAAAGATTATAAAACACTACATAAACTGTAAAAAAGCAGGGGTTATATATTTAATGAAATGTGAGTGTGGTAAAAACTATATCGGAAAAACCAGAAGGGAACTCAGACGCAGAGTTCTAGAACACGTGGGTGATGTACTACATAAAAAGGAACACATCAGTGGCCAACCACATTAATCAGTTCCACAACGGCAATACCGCGGCGATGAAGTTCATTGTGTGGATCACATCAAAGCCCCCACAAGAATAGGGGACACAATGTGAAGCGCAGTGGATATACTGGCTAAAAAGTGAAGCCCCTTTTGGACTAAACGTAGGATTCACCTTCACACCATTCTTATAATTCATTTTAAAATTTCAGTAGCATGTACAGGAATGTATATACAGTCTAAATAATTTGATGTATTATACATTTAATTTAATTTTCAAAGAATGCAATAAAGTTCATAAATATCAATTTAAAATTAATTTATTTATAGAAATTCCATTCAATTCGTTTAATTTAGAAGTATAAAATTCATACATTTATGTCCAATATAGGCAAAATAAATATTCAAATTAAGGTGCTGTTGAGGCATCCAGAATAAGAGGCTTTATAGACTATACAACGTATTGGGAAAATATATAACTAATATGCGGTTTAACAAAGTCGGCAAAGAGAGGGCAAACCGCATCTTAAAGGAGAAGGAAAGGTTAAAATTAAGTAAGCTTTATCAGAAAGGTCTATATAAATACACCAGTAAACCCTCAAAGTAATGCTGCTCTGAGTCCTCTGTCAAAATAAACACTACATTTCTTCCCTTCTATTGTGTACACGTGGGCTTCTGTATCAGACTTCCTGATTTCAGCTGAAACCTCCAGGGCAGGGCTTGAGCATGCTCAGTTTACTCCTCTCCCCCCCTCCCATCCCTGCTGTAATCAGAGCTCAGAGCTATGAGTGAGCAGGGAGAGACTCAGGCAGGAAGTGATGTCACACAAAGGTTATATGGCAGCTTCTATCCTAAACAAACAGAGCCAGTGTCTAGAGCTGTTTACTCAGGTATGGGAAAGCATTCTGCAGAATAAATATAGCATTCTAGCTTGCACTAGTGTGGTTAATCTGTTGACAATAAACTGTCTTGGAGCTTTCCTTCACCTTTAAAAGGATAGGAGTGAAGCTTTAGGTCTGGACTTTCACCAATAGTGTTGGAAGTAACCTCAGCAAAGCACTCGTAACCTCACGGCGAGAAAAACCCTGAACAGTGGCGCGGCCCTCACTTATGCCCCTGACAAAGCTGTTTTGACAGCGAAACGCGTTGGGCGGTGTAGGTGGAAGGTGGTGGGGATAGCTCCCACTCTTCCCAACGTAGGAAGGCAGAATTGGCGGGGGGGAAGGGAGGTTACTGGCGACAATGTACTTTAACCCTAATTCACCCGTTACTAATATGAATCATTAATATTTAGAGATTATACTATCAATGTCTCTATCCACCACCTGGCCACTCTACACTTCGTTTTTAATTGTGTGTTATTTTAAGGACATGGTCCTGCACAGCTATGAGAGTAATATGCTGTGAATGTGTGTATGGCTGCGCAAGCAAGTTTTTATTGGCACCTACATTAAAAGTTACGTTTTAGATACATTTTGACAAGAATTTCCAGAACTGGTAGGCTTGCTACATTGTAGATGAAATGGTGATCTTATCACGTTTCAGTCGAATTTGTTGCAGTTTTGTTTCTTATAAGAAAATACTCTTGGCAAATTTAGCAAACTTCGGCAGAGTTGGACAAGGAGAAGATTCACTCTTTAGTAAATATGCCCCATAGTCTAATATACTGTATATTTTGCTATGCCTGTTGCGTAAAGATTGCCATAGAAACCTGTTTTATACCACGTCCTCTCTATTTAGTAAAATGTTCATGGGTTTTTCTAGTCTCTAGCTCTGTGCAAAAGTTACAAAAGCTTAAGAAAAAAATTGAATTTGAAAAATGAAAAAACTACATATATGCTGCATTTGTCTTTCTCTCAATAAACCATAACTGTATTAGATGCAATGTACGCAAGGGAAAATGGCTATTTGCCTTATGACATCTCCCTGTGCCAGCCTTTCGCAAATGTGTAATTAAAAGAATGCCGTCAATTTAGAAATAATTACAACCAGCTTCAAGACAATTGAAAAACAAAACATTAAACAGAAGAAAAATAATTCATTTTCCTTATCTGAAACGTGAAAGGCAAATTCTTTGACTGTTTCACTTTCTAAGTGAAAGGCAAGAAAGGAATATTTTAGTTAGTTCTCACCCTCCAGGCAAAGTTGAATAAAACCCCTGGCTTGATTCCAACCCCATTATCAAAGGACCACTCACCTAATCTAAAAAAGCAGCTCTTCATCAATTTATCATTAACAAGAGCATTACAATATAATGTAGGGAAACGGCTTTCCACCAGGGATTCAGTTAATGGGAGGCTTGAGCCAGATAACAAGCATGGCAGCTGATATGCCACAGTAGGTGAAGATAATATACATATATATGAGGCAGGGAAAACTGTACGCTAGTTTCTTTAGTGCTGATGAGTTCCTTAGCATTGTAAAAATGTATAAAATAACAAGAAATGTCTACTCTTTTGCTTTCTCTATGCATTTATTAATTTATAATAGGTTCTTCTAAGCTGCTGATTACCAAACTTGCTATTAAAATGTATGTAATGATTAAAGATTAAGTATGTCTATCAACATGCATGGCTGATCTTTATTAAGCATATTAAGGATGAATACATGCCAATCTCCGTTTGCCCATTATACAAGTGCCTAAGTTCTTTACCTCCTTGTTATGCAGAGTTTTTCATGGCGAGAGCCTGTTATGCATCATTTCTTAGAGAGAATTTGTTGTCCCAATGATGCTTTTGCTCAACAATCATTTTTGAGTCACGGTGATCTTCAACATAGGAAATAACATCCACTTAAATTATTTCGGTACAATGAATATGATGAATAATGAGGCTGATGATATAATTTTGATCAAATTTATAATGTATCTTGTTGTTAATTAAATCAAACCTCAGTGTAAAACCAATGTAATTACAATTTAGATCATAGATATGATAATACAAATGAACAGATAATTCACGTCTACCCATCTAGCTAAATCTTTTGTCCAGTAGTTTTTTGGATGAGATTTGATTGCTGGATGATAAAAACTGGATAACCATTTAATAGGTGTGTGTTAGGAAATCACCCTGCCTGTACATAGATAACAATACACTGGGAAGTGCTATAAATACGACCCCAGCTATAAATGTGGAAAATCACATGACCTTTAACCCTCCCTAAAAATATTTAACATCAAGAGCTGACATGGAGGTTTAACTCCAAAGCAGAATGGCAGCAAAGTAAAAACCGAAATTCCTCATGGTATTTCAAGGATTTTCCTGCAAAATTACAGATTTCCATTTATTCAATTCCTCACTAATTTCTGCTATTTTCCCCTGTGTCAACTTTTTCAACACAGGGGAGGGATTTTTGCGCCTAGTGGGTTTCCTTCTCCTTTAAGCAAAGGATAGCATATAAAACCCTTCTACTAACATTCAAAGCCCTTCACTCCTCTGCTCCTCACTACATTTCTTCTCTTGTCTCACTATACGTTCCTGGTCGTCTTCTCCGTTCTTCTCAGAGCCACCTTCTCTTCATACCATCCACATCCACTGCCACCTCTCGTCTCAAACCCTTCTGTCTTGCTGCTCCTTACCTCTGGAATTCCATCCCTGAATTCTTCCGTAAGGAATCCTCTCTTAATCTCTTCAAGAAAAAACGAAGGGTCTATCTTTTGGACGACTAGAACATTAGCCTAGTCCTGTCCCTATTGATTATGCCTTTCCTTGTGCACTTTTTTATCTCCAATTTGTACCTGTATTTTAGCCTCCCATCCACTTAGACTATAAGCTCTATGGGGCAGGGGCCTCCTTCCCACTATGTCTCTTACCATATAGCATTTAAGCTCCTTGTCCTATGATTCTGTATATATTTATTATGTGATTTGTCTCCCCCATATTTACTTTTTTTATATATTGTGCTTTTATGCACTGTACAGAGCTGCGGCTCCTTAACAGCGCTTTACAAATAAAGTTATACATACATTATACATACATACATACATACATGAAGCTGTGTTAAGTACACACATGAATTAGTACTAATGTCTCAATAGCCACTCAGGGAGGCTTATCAACATTTGAATTTATGTAATTTTAGAGTTTTTTTTACTACTTTAAATGAACTCACATTTTAAAAAAATAATATACTTTCTCTCTATAATAATAAAAATGTACATTGTACCTGATCCAAACTAAGATATAATTAATCTTTATTGGAGGCAAAACCAGCCTATTGGGTTTATTTAATGTTTAAACCATTTTCTAGTAGTCTTAAGGTATGAAGATCCAAATTACAGATTGATCCGTTATCAGGTAACCCCAGATTCCGAGAATTCTAAATAACAGATCCCATACCTGTTGCATGTGTCATCTAAAAGAAAATTGCCATGTTAAAGGGGCTGTTCACCTTCAAACACTTTTCCAGTTCAGTTGGTTTCAGATTGTTCAGCAGAAAAAATATACTTTTTCCAGGTACTTTCTATTTTCTATTTGTGACTATTTTTCTAGTATTGAAGTTTAAATTTACACCTTCTAAAGCAGCTCTGCAGGGGGGTCGTTGATTCTTTAACTGTTCTAAATTGATACATTTATCTTTGTCCCTACTGAGCAGAATCCCCAGTTCAGTTGGTTTCAGCTAGTTACTTTCTACTTGTCCCTGCTGACCAGAATCCTTGAGCTTCATTAAAGCAGTTAAAATTTAAACAATGGTTGCTAATATTCCACAGATACTGCTGAGAAATGTATCAACTTAATGTACCAAATTGTAACATTTCAGGACGCTCCTGGATCACTGAGCTTGCAGTTTTCTTTCAGATAGACGAGAAACTGCACAGACAGACACCATGCTTCTCTTGCTTCAAGAAGTCAAATCTTTATTAACACTTCTGCATTTGCAGACAAAGATAATGTCACATGACACTGTATCAGTATGAGATATGTATAACAGCACACCCATTGAAGCTCCATGTAGTCTTTGCTGATAACTTTATTAAACATGTGCTCCATCTATTATGCTTATATAAAAACAAGTACAAAGTTTGCTCTGGTTCTAGTGACCCATGACAACTAATTGGCAGTTAGCATTTACTGACCATTGTTTGTTAGAAACATTTAATTGGTTGCTGTGGGTTACTGGACTGATCCGATTGTTTGGTCTCTCACGGAGGCCAATATCTGGGCCAATAAGCTGCTGATTTAAAGTGGCCATACACAATAAATCCGCTCATTTGGCAACCTTTCCCCTATATGCTTACTAACGGCAAGGCGATATCGAGTTAATCCCAAGGGCCAAACATTTGGATTACAACCAAGAGAATGGGCCCCAATGGGTCGTAGGAACACATCAACTAGCCGATGTGGTCCTCGATCGCAGGAAATATCAGGCAGATTTTTGGATTTTGTGGGAAGCCCCCCCTCATGGGCAGATAAGCTGCCGACTCAAACAGAATAGTATTCCCTTTTTTAAAGCAGAATGATGTGTCTTAACAATGTATACCAATGAGCAATGAACACAGTTATTTAATAAGTGGGCTTTATACCATTAAGGCTATTAGCTTTGAAGGTTCTAGGAAGGGCAGATTGTTAATAGGAATAGCATGGGGGATTGTGTAGGAGTAGGGTTTGAATCACAAAGGAAGTGAGGTTGGGATATGGGAGGAGATTAGTAGGAAAATAGGAGGAGGAGGCCTCTTTACCTGCTGGAGGCCGAGGAGCATTGTCCTGCTTGCCCTCCCCTTGAGTGCAATAGGTGAAAGTAGGTGGGATGGGGGAATGGTTATTTTGTCACAGATTGCGGAGGAAAGCTTGTTAGTTGGGGGGGGCTAGGTCCCAGTGTTTAGCACATGGGTTTTAAAGATGGATGGTAATCTCTAGGACATGGGTCCCAGGAGGTTGGTGTATAAGGGCCCTGACAGATGAAGAGGTTTGTTGTCCCGCAGGCTGTGGCTCCTATTTTTGGATAATCACAATGCTGAGTGGAGTTGGAGTGGGGGTTGGTCTGTGGGGAATTTTATTTGTGTATTGAACATTTATATGTCTGTTTTTATTGGCTTTGAAGAAACAATGTCAGCAATAAAAGATTCAAACACTTGTAAAGCTTGTGTGCCCTGGTTAACGCTGCTGAGAATTAAAACAACTGGGTGTTGGTTACAGGAATGCAGGTAATTTAAGAGACTTCAACATAATGCTGTGCATCTCAGTGCAGAAAGTTCCTTCATACTGTAAAAAAAATCATGGAGGCTCCAATGACAAGAAATGGAAATTCATAAAATAGATATACATTTTAAACTGAGACTTTTTTTTTATTATAATGCATGCATTTGATATAATATGAAGTGAAAAGATATTTGCATGAAATCAGCACAATAGGTATCTTTCAAAAGAGATGAATGACTGCAAGATAGTAGAAAAAGGAAAGTAGGAAAGCCAGGGGTTGTAACTACTTAGGAAGCAGACCACGCAGTCTTGGTGGGGGACACAACAATATTACTTACAGAATAGTGTCTTTACACATACACTACTTAACTGAGCTTTTTTAATTGTAATCAATGCAAACGTGACATGTAAGTGTGATTATGTTTTATACAATAGGCATGTTTAGGCATTAATATATGAACAACTCTCTATCTCATCAGGGCTAACTAAAGTCACTGTAATACAGGCTAAGTTTTTCATTTAACACACACCTAAGTACAGTTTGTACTGTTGTAATTGTAAGTTGTTCCAGGTTAATTGATTGATTATGCATTAAGTAGCATTATGCTGAGAAATTCTAAAAACCTTGCCTATTTGCAGATCTCAAGCACTGAACTTAGGCAGTTACTAATGCAGGAGGTTAATGAGGGCCACAGTATGCATAAAATACCATTGTAATCACAGAAAAGAGGACCTCTGCATAACCTTATTAAAAATAAAAATTAAAACTGAGGGTGGTGCACAGAGACCCAGATGCAGCGTGCAAAATGCAAAAATGGTCAGTTATAGTCCTTATACATGTAATTGTAACAGCATGTGTTCATATTTGATAAATGATAAATGATCAATGAATATCATTTATAGAAATCTATGGAGTCCATGAGCATACTTGGGTTCCTATATATTCCTTGTAGGGCCACATCCAGCCAGTTGGGCAGCTCTGTTAATAGTATTAAGGAATGTGCACACAAAAGATGGCTGATAACATTCCGAGGAAAAATTATCATAGAGTTAAATAAGAGTTTCAACATAAGAAATTATCCTGTAAGTTGAGTTACGTACAATTTCTTCTTTGATGTAATTTATGTCCTTGGAACTAGGGGCAGAATTCCGTTTACTCTGACCCTAGCTTTGACTGGCCACATGTATTCCCCAAAGGAATTTGATTGTTTTGGTAAAATTAGAGTTTATCATAGCGCTGCTCTCTATTCATTTCTATGGAATTTTTACAGCCATATTTATTAAATGGTGAGCTGTCACTTTTATCCATTGATATGTAAAATCCTTTAAAAATCCAGTAGAAATGAACACTGTAGAATTTTATGCTGGCAGAATCTGGGTAGCTCCAATTTTACTATTTAATATATATGGCACAAAGCAAAGGAAGATAGAAGGTAACATGGAGATTAGAGGACATAACACAGTAGGGATGGAATTATTGTTGAACCTAAATGTTTGCACTTAATTGCTTTCAAGTCATGTTTACGTTATTCCTTTTTTGACTATAGAATGGTCAGTCGGTTGTCATGAGTTAGGGCAATTCTATTATTTGGGGATATTTATGAATAATGGTACAATATACTTATACATATATACTGTTCTATTAGTGCAGACATAGGGCCATATCTATAAAAAAGTTTCTTACATTAGCTAATTTTATTTGGGGGGTTATTTATGAAAGTTCGAATTTATCTCAATATTTTCTGCTACAAACTACGATCAAATCCGCTCTGGTTTTTTACGCTTATTTATTACATTTTCCAGAAAATTTGCTTTGCGGGAAAAAAAATCTGATTTTCACAAATTTTTCGGACTTTTTCATCCGATTTTCACGATTTTTTCGTAATTTTCACCTGAAAATTCGGGGTATTGCCCGAAACCCAGTTCATATCAAAAAATCATTGGGACTTCTCCCATTGACTTATATGCAACCTCGACAGGTCTGAGAAGCCGGATTTCCAGATTCTGACTTTTCCATCCTCTGGGTTTCATAAATTCTGAAAAATTCATGATTTTTTAAAAGTCAGATTTTAAAAAAAATCACAAAATTTTTTAATTTTTGGATTCGGAGTTTATTAAATAACCCCCTTGGTGTTGGAGTTAGAATTTGCCTATTGCAAAAAAAAAAACCCAAATCTACAGTGTAATCAAAATAGTAAAATTATATCAATATTAATTGCATCAATTGTTACAGCGCAGTTGCACCAAAAGAATCAGGTGCACACCTCACTCTCACCTGAATGGCAGAAATGGCACCAACCAGACTTAAAAAATCTTCAGCACAATATAGTCTCATGTACATCAAAGTGTAAGAGCCACAGTGTCAATTTCGATGCAGTGATGTCAATGCAAAATGTTACATTTTAAGTAGAAAAACATGGCAAAAATTGCACTTTGGACACTACAGTGCAGTATGTAAATGACCCCATACATTGTTCTTAGCAGGAAAAGCCATTTTTTCAAAATCACAGTACAATATCCTTATGTTATGCCTCAAGTAGAAACAGAGTGTGGAGGATAGCAGAATGAACAAGCTAGAAAAGAGAATGCAGAAACTGTTACAAGTTGTTGTTGTGGAGAGAAGAAGTGTGCATAAACAAGTGTGAGATCTACTTTGAGTGGAGTTATTATTGCAAGGAAGGCTGGTGCATAAGATTATGGCACAGGGGGATGCCCCAAGCAGATTTTCCACTGGTATACCAGTGTAGCACTATATTAAATTGAGTGCACCTTACTCTACTATAAGCTTCACTCACAATAAATGTGCTCCGGATGAGACCTTAAAATCTTATGGAGTAAGCCCTCGCAGCAGTGTGGAGGCAGGGTGTAGCTGTATTCAGGGTGCAAATATTTGGACACCAGTGGTTCTAACTTAACCACTGAACAGATTTATTGGACATATACAATCCTCAGTGAAGTGCAGGACCATACATCAACATTGGATAGGCAATACTCACAGCACCTTTGGTCAGTATAAGCACAGTGCTACGCAATATGTTGGCGCTATAAATACATGTTAATAATAATAAGTTCCCTCGTGAACGAGAACAATGTATGCAGCCTTGAGGAGGTACACCCAACTTTCAGCCTTTTCCCTAAGTGGAACCTGAGGGGAAACTCTACCCTAGATCTGTACACTTAGTCCCTACTTCTGGGCAATTAGTACCCGGGATCTTAATCCCACTCACAATCCTCAGAGGAGCCTCAGCTAAATAACCTGTCTATTTGTCACTCCTAGAGTGATCTATGAAGGTGAGTAGTAGGGATGGGCGAATTTGACCTGTTTCGTTTTGCCAAAAATTTGCTGCCGGCGAAATGTCGCAGATGCCCATTAAAGTCTATGGGCGTCAAAATAATTTTGTTGTGCGTCTTTTTTTTTTTTGACGCATGGCGCCATACAAGTCTATGGGCGTAATTTTTTCAGCGAAACGAGGTGAAAAAATTCGCCTATCCTTAGTGAGTAGCCTATCCTTGCTAGAATTGACCTGTCTAGGTTCCATCAAGCTCTGCCTGCCTGCTCAGACTAGAGCCAGGTTGCCTGTGTTTGCCTATGACACAAAAGTATTCAGAACTATTGATCTATACTGAACATTATACTATTATTTCAGGTGTATCTGGCGGACTGTTGACTTGGCAGATAAGTTCAATGTGAATAAATATAAGTTTATGTATTTATTTTTGGGCTACTTACTTACTGTTAATAGAACTAATACAACAATGCTAGTCAGCAGCAGCAAGCGTCAGCAAGATACTGTCCCTTTTTATATGGGGTATAGATTCATGGAAAGCCATGTCTAGAATATGCGGTGCTGTTTTGATCTCCAGTGCACAAAAAGGACACTACTAAAATAGAAAAAATCCAGAGAAGAGTCACTAAATTGATAAAGGACATGAAAGATCTCAGTAATGTACAATGGCTGGCCCAGTTGCAATTATTTGGAGACCAGAGAAGAGGCACTATTATTATTATTATTATTATTATTATATAACATCATTATCTTCTGCAGCAGGAGATACAAATACATGACATAACAGCTGATCCAAACAGACAGGCAATGTAAGAACATACAGACAAAAATCATTTCACAGGAGTAGATGTGCTGTTATAATTGCATATTGCATACATTGCAAATTAGATTAAAAAAGATCTCTTACAGGGAGCTGGGAGTTTACTGAATTCTTGAATAAACTTGTACTGGGAGATACATTACAAAGTTTCAGGAAAGGTGCATACCCTTTAAGTGAGTGTGGAACTCTAACCCTAACCCTAATATTGAAGTGTCTAAAGGTTTTAGTAGTGTCTAATAATAGAAGATCTTTGATTTTTTTATTATACCTAAAATGCTCTTTTGTATATTATAATTAAACCCAGTTATTCTGCAGTGAAGAATATCCATGGGTGCAAACCACTTGGGGAACCCTGAAATTATTGCCAGGCTGTTGTTAATTGCTTGCTCGACTCTCTATGCAATTTGCTATGAACATGAATGGGTGCAAGTACCTTTGTGAATAGCATCAATATGCATTAACTTTACCTCCACTCTAGCACTTTGCACTTGTGCTTGTCTTCGTAAATGAGCCCTCAGATTTTTAAATCAGATTTTTAAATTAGATTTTTTAAATCAGAATGCATTTATGGGTGGCTCACCTTTTCATTAACTTTTAGGACATTCTAGAATGGTCATTTCTTAGCAACTTATCAATTTGTCTTAATTGTGTATTTTTCATATTTCTTGACTTATTTGTCTCCTTCTTTCGATTCTTTCCAGCTTTCAAATGGGGTCATTGACTACATCTAAAAAACAAATGCTCTGTAAGGATACAAATATATAGTTGTTGCTACATTTTATTACTCATCTTTACTTATTCATTTAGGTCCTCTCCTATTCATAATCCAGTCACTTATTCAAATCAGTGCATGGTTGCTAGGGTAATTTGGACCCCTAGCACCAAGTAGTGCAAGCTGGAGAGCTGCTGAACAAAACCCCCCACAAAAAATTTAAAACAAAAAACCATTTGCAAATTGTCTCGCTCTACATTATACTAAAAGTTAACGCAGGGTTAACAACCACTTTAAGCAGCAATAGAGACAGGTTTTTCTACCTCATCATCAAAAACATTTATGCCAAAGTGTGCTCTGATGTGTCTACATCAACACCCCATGTTTTGTCAAAACTGAATCTTCCACAAAAATGTTTATATACTGTAAATACTAAGAAAATTCTAACTGCCATTTTGAAATTCTGAAAAAAACAAAAAAAAAAATGACAAGGGAACTGTGAACAACAAATTGTTGCATTCCGTTTAGTAGAACTTTAAAGTGAGTCAATTACAGGAGTAATTTTCAGTTGTGTTGAATACTAAGGATATAGCTGAATCTAAAATATAGAAAAGGTGTTTACAATTGACCAAATCCTGAAATCAATCATGGGTTAGGAACATATACTGTACTAATAAGGGTCTTAAGAGTTATTATAATAGTTTTTGCTTGCTGCAAGCTTGCTTCAATTACAGATTTGAGGATTGCAGGCCCAAAGTTTAACTTGAGATCTTCACTCTTAAAACCTCTAATCAACAAACCCATATTAGAGACCACAATGACAATGACCACAATGACCACAATATGTTTAAATGTGTTGGGTGTAATTTGTGCTAATCACCATTAGTCTAATCTAATTTTAAGTGTAGTTTTTACTCAGACCACCAGGCCACTGTGGGACACAGAGATGTATAAAAGGAGATGCACCTCCCAAGTGAAGCCACATGATAGGAGAGCGTGGCCGGAATAACATCTCCTGGCGGGGTAAGTGAGGACCCAATGGCTTGGACAAGGAAAAGTTAGAACAGGAAAGTGAGCAAGCACTAGGTGCACGAGGCAGTGAGGGTATTTAGTAAGGGCAGTTGTGGTAGGACAACAAGGCTTCAGGCCAGGATTTGGATAAAAAGGACCTGGAAGAGTGAAGGGGTATCATCCTGAAGGTATCGGACCACTATTGGAGAGTGGAGGGAAACGGGTGCATATACCGGACCACTAGGCAGTTAGGTGGGATCCAAAGTCCTAAAGAAAAGTAAAAGAAGGTGTGTCTACCCAAGGAAAAAGTGGTTCTATGGAATTGATGTGCATTTGTTATGTTAAAGAAAAAGAACGATTATGTGTATAATGTGGAAAGCCTCTGGTGATCGGAGAAATAAAGCTGTGGTTAAATTTGTAATTGTGTCCCATGTGGTGAGTACCAATGTGAGGCCCTGTGTAGTCTGACAGGGGGTTGTGGACCCAGGAGACTATCCATTTAAGTCCTCCTACAAGTGTGCCATGCTTTTACATAAAGCATGCCATGCCTTTTTATTTCATATTCTTTTAAAACTAACTTGCGCAACATTTGACAAATAACAGGGTATTCTTTTAAAAAAAAACTTGAGCAACATTTGACAAATAACAGGGTTTGATAACTTTTCATGTTTTGATTTTCCTGATTTGAGTGGAATATGGAATCCAGTAAATAGTTTTAAAGAGTTTCCACTTTGTGGCAGATGCAGAACTAGCATGAAAGATTTTCCAAACTGGTTCTTGTTTGAACTACTGAAGGAGCACTGACTGAGTGCTTGTTTCGTTATATATTTGCTTTTAAGTTGAGAAAGAATATGTCAACCCCCTTACTCCAAATATATTCATACATTTGAATATATAAATGATACTGTTACCTACCTTGAGTATGTTTCTTCCTGACAGGTTTACGGAGAAAACATCTTCCCGTAGAAATGAAATGTTGATATAAATATCTAAGGGAAAATAGTAATCAGAGCATACATTGAGCAGACTTACTGATCTTGTATACCTGGAAACGGATTTTCAAACAGACTCTGTCAGTTCAGTCTTGGCATTTCATGTCAAACAAAAGCACGCCTAAAGACACATTTCAAAAGCAGACAATGCAGCACTTGCTAACCTGCAGAAAATCGAAAAGGATCAGGGAGACCAAGAACAAACAGAATAGGTAAGCATTAAGAAATGGAACACAGTTCTAAAGAGATGTTTCAGAGAGCCAAATATGTTTAAAGAAGCCAGCATAAATAATTAAACATGAGTAAGTAAAATTGAGTATACTTCTTTTTTGCTTGCATTGTCTTAAGATTTGTAATGTAGAAATGGAATAATTGATTGGATATCAGCATGAAGTGAGACCACGTTGAAATCTTATTGTCAAAAAAAGATGCGGCTTGGCCTAAAATCTGAACTTTTGTTCACGGAAAGTGCACACTTTCCTCTGTATTTGCCTGTTTCAGTCATATGAAAATTTGGGTCAGGTAGCCGTTATCTGAATTGACAGCAACTATCTCACAAAAAGATGTTTTCTTATAATGTGACCTTTTCTATCTGCTGTGTCACATTCACGCCACTCATGTTGCTTATATTGTGTCATATTGTACAGTGATTTGATGCTACATAACACAACATGACATGAGCCATCGAAGACTGCTATCCACATCACTTTCAGTTCTGTTTCTTCCACTGATTTCATTTTGCAGTTTCTTTACTTAGGAAAGTTATATAGTATACATTTTCACTTTTAAGGCAATAACATGAAACCCAAAGCTTATAAAATGCATATTTCATAATGCACAAAACAATACCTTGACATTTGCGGCCACTAAAGACCACTGATTGGCCCTAATTTTGAGACATTTACAGTTCCCTCTTGGATCTTTGCCGAAGGCGAAAGCCTTTAGAGAGAACGTCTTTATAGGTAGGATGTTTGAACATATTGTCAAAGTAGAAATAATAACAAAAAAAAAATAGAGAATGTTTGATGGATTGCTGAGTCCCCCCATCTCAATGACAACAAAGAAGTCTTCAAAATCATTGAAATCGAACTGAAAACTTAATTTCTTTTTCTACTTCACCATTCTAGTATTTCAGAACTTTGTTTTTATATAGATTTTCATCTTAAAGGGATACTGTCATGATTTTTATGGTGTAGTTTTTAATTTACATTGTTTACGTAACAAATAATTCACTCTACCATATAAAACTTTATTCCGGAACCAACAAGTGTATTTTTATTACTTCTAATATTGGTGTATAGGCAGTCATCTCGGGTAATTTTTCTTGATCCTGTGCTTTCATAAAGAGTCAAAACTTCATGGAACTCCTTTGAGGCAGGATATTGTTTCTCCTACTCAGTGTAACTGGAGGAGTCTCAGCGGGACATGGATTTTTACTATTGAGTGCTATTCTCATATCCACCAAGGAGCTGTAAATTTCATGACGTGTGGATTATAAAAGATTATTCCCCCTGGTACCCCAATATTGCCGTTTGAATTTATAAAGTAAGGGAACTCTTTAGTGATTAATGATATCCTTATATTGTGCAATACATGTACATTATTCTCTCTCACTATGGGGCAGCTTTACTTTGCGAAACTACATCAGACTTTATTTCATGATGACTATGTGTATTCATCAAAATGGAAATTACCACTTTTTATGAAAAATGGCCAAGGAAAAAAAAACTAGAGAAATAGGCCATGAGCCCACCCTAAAACAAATGTGGCATGAGCTTCATATGTTAAAAAAAGTATGAGATATTTTAAACAGTTACAGCTTGTAAACATAATAACACCTTATAAAAAATAAAAAAATGCCAGTGGTTTGTCTTTTTTATTACTTTTTGTGGAATACAAGATATGATGTCACTGACATAATGTTCAGGATGAAACTTCAGCTTATTAATATACCAGTCACAACCTGGCAAAATAAACTTTGGCGAAAAGGGTAACAAAGAGAAACATTGATAAATAAGCAGATAGTTCACCTGGCAAAATGGCAGAAAAGTTCTTTAGCTCTGAGGTATTTCATTTGCGACATGTCTTACACGATTTTTTGTAAAATGGACATGTCGCTGAGATTTGTCTTTTTGGTGATTTTTTGCCAAAATATGTATATAAAGGTTGTGTCTGCATTAAATGTAAACATTTAGGGGCTGATTTATCAAGGGTCGAATTTTGAATAAAAAAACTGCAGAAATTCAAATTAAAAAAGAACAACCAAAATTTATTTAAAAAAAAAAAATCAAAGTTTTTTTTTGAGGGGAATAGTCCATATTCATTCGAATTTCAATCATACGAATTGAAGTAATAGCGCATTCGATCGAATTCAAATAGATGTTTTCTCCAAAAAATCCTTCGATTTTTTCAAAGTCCAACAATTGACTCCAAATAGGTTCTAGGAGGTCCCCCATAGGCTAAAACGGCAATTCGGCAGGTATTAGATGGATTTTACACCAAAAAAGTACACTGACTCCATAGCAGCCTCTTGAGCACTGCATAACTTTTGATAATCCCAGTTCCGCTGATGTCGGCTTTAGGTCTTAATGTTTTGCAGGCACTGATTGTAATGGAAATCCCCCTGATATTTTGGACAGGCATATTTCAGTGTAAATACCTAAATTTCTACTCAAAAGGAAACCACCACATATGCCGTGAGCTTTATAATCTATAATCGAGCCTTAAAATCTATAATCATTAATTAAAAAGCACCCCCATATACCATAGTTTATGTCAGTAACAGTACATTTCATACCTAGTCTATAAGAATAATAGATATATACATTATACTTCCATAGAAGCTCTAGGTCAGATCCAGCTCATTTCTATAAAACCCTATCGTGCTTTTTAGCCTGGAAATTATATTCCCCCTTCATTTAATATTCACTTTGTTTTTCTATATCCTTCCTTTGTGGTTCTTAATTGCTTAGTGCCTGTTCTGCCCTTCCTCCCTCTGTTTGTGTGTGTGTGTGTGAATTTAAACGTTGTTCAATAAGGAGACATGGGACTAGATTGACTACTACATTCTAAAAAGAAATTAGAGGAATAATTTTGTGGATTTAATAAAAAGATGTTTTAACTTATTATTTCATTACTACTCTTGTTTCACCCTGCAAATAAAAATGATATTGTTGTGCAGGTTTTACTGGGATTATTTGACATTGTGGATTAGTGCGCACTGGGAATTTTATACTGTGCTTCTAATTAGTAAAAGTCAAAATCCAGAAACTTTAGTGAGTCACTTTTTCTTGACTACAATGAGAAGCCCAGTGAGTATCCCAAATCCTATTGTTATTGTTTGAACTTGCACTAACGTGCCTGATGATTCTCAATAATTGGATCACTGCTACTAAGTAGTGGTAATCAAAATCCCCCCCATGTGCCATAAGCTTAAAATTAAACCACACTGACTAAAAAAAGCATAATTTTTGTGTTACTTTGGACATCATTGACTGCAAATTGTAGAGCTGTTTCCCCAATGAATATCAAAAAATCTATAAAAAATACTAGCATGCTGGAACAAATGGAAAGTCATCATTAATCTGACTTAGCCATAAGCTCTCTTCCTATGCTCGAACTGCATTATAAACAGTAGTCTTACAAATCCCTACATTATTTGTTGGGTTACAGATTAAGGAGACTCACAGAAAAAGATGCTCCCTGGTGCAGTGCAACCCACTGGGCTGAAATAAATAAGTCGAGCTAAATGGGGAACTGAAGATCAGTGCGGTAACTGAAGAAGAGTTCTATATACAGCAGGTTACACTCTGGTGGGCAAGTTCTGTAGACCGGAGTCTAATTTACTTATAAACCTGAATAATGCTGACAATAAAGATGGCTATAGAATACAGTATGTGCATAAAATTAATGGTGCTAAATGCTGATTAGGAGGGTGTAAAGTAATGAGAAACATCAGTGGGCAAATAGGTCATGAGAGAGCAGACCCTCACTGATGCAAATTAATGTGGGGGTGGTCATGATTGCTTCCAGTGTGAATAAGGAAATGTGAAATCGGAATTTTTTTTAATGAGCTTTAACTGTCATAAAAATACCGAACATGTTAAATCTTGTATAAATATAATCACATTTTATTACAATGAAAGGTGGTAGATATTGGATGATCATGTATCTTTAAAGAAAAAGGATAAAAGAATACCCCATTCCTAAAGCTATGTTTATCTGTATTACTGTATTGTTGCTTTAAAATTTTATTTACATGAGAAGCATACTGGGACTTTTAATACATAAAGCATTACTATATATTAGCATGTGTGCTGTAAAAAGCCAGATGTCACTAATGGCAAAACTGATGACTTTCCAGGAAGACGTTTACATTCATAAGGTGCATTTGCTTGTGTCTAATTAGTTTGTCTTTACTGGTTGGTAGCTCGACAGTCAGGAGAAGATTGACTCTGCAGGGTTTACACTGAGAGGCATAATCTGTGTTATTATCATCTTCTCATCTAACCTTGTTAAAACCAGAAAACAAAGCGAAATTTACAATTTTAACTCAGAGGATAAAACATCAAGGCCTTGAGAGGCAACCACCCCTGTTGCTTTTGGAGTCAGAGTGTGTATTATATCACACTTATCTCATGTGATATAAGTGTGGGATCTGTTATCCAGAATGCTCAGGACCTGGGTTTGTCCAGATAAGGGTTCTTTCCATAATTTGCATCTCCATACTTTGTCTACTATAAAATAATTCAAATATTAAATAAACCCAACAGGATTGTTTTGCCTCCCATACGGAGTAATCAAATCTTACTTGGGATCAAGTACAAGGTGAAGTTTTATCATTACAGTGAAAAAGGAAATTATATTTAAACGTGAATTATTTTTGCATCAATGGGAGAAAATCTTCCCATAATTTGGAGCATTCTGGATAACATGTTTCTGGATAATGGATCCTAGTGTTAATTGAGAATTAATTGAGAATTTCAATTTCAATTGGATTCCTTTCCTTGCTATATATATGGATTTCTATATGTCTACATCTATGTATTCCTATATGGTATAGTGTACGTTTTTTGTTTTTCATGCCTCTTGCTTACTTCAAATGTACTCACTTCTAATTATATCATCATACAAATGCTTATAGACAAGGTGAGCCCCTTGAGATAAAGACTTTTGAAAATATTACTACAATACTGTATACTTACTACAATATATGTTATATATTACTAAATATGCATCCAAAGGAAATAACTGTAAGCTGTCCAACTGGAATGCATTTTTCCTTTAGAAATAACAAAAGGGAAGCATTTCTTGGAAGAAGAAGGTTTGGGTTGGCAAGATAGAATCAGATGCTGTGCTAGTGCTTCAAGAAGCAGGGTTTGAGAATAGTTTTGAAAGAGATTGAAGGAAGAATTCAGGGATGGAATTCCAGAAGTATGGAGCAGCAACAGAGAAAGGTTTATGATGGCAGATGGCAGTTGATGTGGGTGGTGGCTCTAAAAAGAAATGGAGAAGACTATTGGAAGATCAGGAGAAACAAGTGAAGAGATGAAGTGGAATGCAGAGGGATAAATAGTTTTTTTTATAACCAATCCGATCTCATAAAGATTATAGCAACTGAGGAGTGGTTTCTCTTTGAGGTGAGAGAAGGAAGATTCTGTAGCAGCAGGCAGTGATGTAACTAAAGAGAAAGCAACCTCCCACAACTGCCCAAATCTGCTCCCACTGTAGAGAGGCCTGCAGGTGACCTATGATGCGAATGTGAAATCCCAGATTATGGGTGATCCATCATCTCTTTGCATTGTGGGTACCACATAAATACAAATGAAGACCAGTAGCACACTGTTATTTAGGCTATACCTGTTGGCATCATATTGGATGTTAATTTAAAAATAAACTATCCTTTCAAATGGATCATATACTATATTGTCTGTGACACACCATTGTCATCATCATCATCATTTATTTATATAGTTTGCAAAAGTTAAGCAGCAATTTACAATAATTTCTCTATTACAATACTTTAACAAATAACAGTTACAGAATGAAGGACAACTTTGGAAGGCCCTACTAAAAAGAGCTACTATTGTGGAGGTGCCCATTTCTTTCTATTCAATAGAATGGCAATAGCTGTTGGCAGGTAAATGCATTTTGATCACTGTGGTGATGTTCATGTCGACTAAATAATGTGAGTGCTATTGATCTTTAGCAAGCAATGCAAAACCTTCCTACTTAACAAACAACAGATATTTAGTGGAAAGTGTACCCCCTACTTTAATTTATATAGAAATTACAAGCTGACAAGGACTTACATGACTATATGAAAGCACAAGGCCATACCAGCACTCCAGCATGCCATACCAGTAGGCAAAATCTACTAAAAGCTTTCTCCCTAACAAGGAGTGGTACAAATGTGTCATAGATAATTATTTCCCTTGTTTAGTGATGATTGCTTATATTAGGCTTTTAAAATAGTGTCAGTCAGTGTCCAATGGAGAGATTTCTAGAAGGTATAGTTATTAAGAGCGGTGTATTGTTTTCAATGTAGCAGTTTAGAGGCATACTGCTAGGAGCTAGAGAGTGATAGAGACTGGTCCCAATAACAGGTGAGATGTACTGTTCCACCAAAGTTTGAAGGGCTCCTAGACGTATGTGTGCAGAAACAACAACATTTGAAACTCCCAATGCATTAGAAATATTTCCAAAGACTAAAGACAAATAGCAGGGGACCTTTTTACCTATAAAGTGGATCACCGTACCAGAGGCCACTCCTTTAGACTAGAAGAAAAGAACTTTCATTTGAAGCAACGTAGGGGGTTCTTCACAGTCAGGACAGTGAGGTTGTGGAATGCACTGCCGGGTGATGTTGTGATGGCTGATTCAGTTAATGCCTTTAAGAATGGCTTGGATGATTTTTTGGACAGACATAATATCAAAGGCTATTGTGATACTAAGCTCTATAGTTAGTATAGGTATGGGTATATAGAATTTAATTAAAAGTAGGGAGGGGTGTGTGTATGGATGCTGGGTTTTCATTTGGAGGGGTTGAACTTGATGGACTTTGTCTTTTTTCAACCCAATTTAACTATGTAACTATGTAAAGAGTAAATGGTAAGTCCCATTATCACATACCTGCAATACTCAAAAATGTAACTGGAAGTGTTATGAATGCAATACAATGTTGCACACAAGGCACACTGAAAAGAATAAACAGCAAAATAAGCACTGGAATTTTTATTTGACTGTAGGCAAAAATATTTAAAGAAAACCTTTAAGTATTTATACAATATACTATTACTATACATACTATAATTATACTATTAATTGGTAAATGGAAAGAGCCTTGTACACCTAACACTGAGCAGTAAGTAGAGGATTCCCATTGTGCATTGCAGCTGTGCTCTTCTTTGTTTTCTTAAAATTGCATACAACAAAGGAGCTAGAACATAGAGTATACATGACACCCAAAATAGGGCAAGTACAACTTGTGTTCCATTTACAAACAGTGATTCTGGGAAAACATAGGATTGTGGTTTAAAAACTTGGTAAATTGAGCCCATTTTTTTGCTTTTAGACCTTGCCCCATTAATAAATGAGGCCTAAGGTATCATGTGAGAGTTTTACTCTGATATTCTGCTAATCCATCAGTTTCCAAAGTGGGAAAGTTATGCTACCATGGATAAGTATAGTGCAATTCTTTTCCTGGCACTATTTAGAACTCATTTGTTTGCATGCAGTGCTGCTGTAAATCAATATAATTTACTTTTTTTTTTTTATTTGATAAACCACATTTACATTGTGATTGTAGTTTCTGCTGGTGTTTCCTGAATGATGTAGCTTAATGCGTCATTTATGATGCCTGGAACTTTAACTGAATGCTATTTCAGTCTAGGAATTGTACAGCATTGACATGTTGTCAGAATGTCATCTCTATGCTTTTACCTTAACTTGTTTTTCTTCCACTGCTTGGCATATGGTGCTTCTATCTGAAGTGTTAGGATAAAATTATACATAAAGCATTAATTAGAAATACAAAAAAATTCAACCTTCCAAAGGAGTGTTATGCAACGTGTGTAATAGATATGTGCATGTAAAACAGAAGAGGTCAACATTTTAATTGTCAGCGTTAGCAATTAATTTGGAGCCTTTTGAATTGAAAAAAAAAGAGCAAAAGCCCCAGGTATAAAACTAAAAGGCTAAGTATTTTTACTGTGAGTGACAGGCAATGTCTTCTAGTTCTGCCTTTTCCCACAGCTCTGTAAATGTCACTGTTCCCTGAGCTTTTAAGGCCACTTTTTCTCCAAGTCCAAATTAATAAAATGAAGTGTGCTCACTCAGTGCATTTAGCTTGGCAGCACGGCAGGTAACCTAGGAAAAAATGCTTTCGAAAATATTATGCTAACAGTGGGTGTCTACAGACAGATTTAAGGAAAGAAAATTACCTTTCTAATCATCTAGTTACAGTACAATATGCCTGTTAAACCAGACTTTATTGTTTGACATTAAATCATACAGTTCATGTTTTAATTTCCTTTTCAAATTTTTTTTTTAAATAAACTGTTTATAAGATACAGATCTCAGTGGCACACAACGGGTTATCAACGGGTTATCAACGGGTTTCACTAGCACCCAGACAATAAGGGGGTTATTTATTAAAATCCAGATTTTTCAGATTTTTAAATAAAGAAAGTCAGACCAAACTAGAATCCATAATTTGACCTTATTTATTATTAAAAAGCTCAATTTAATGGGTTTTGGTAAAAACTCAATAAAATCTAGCAATTTCCTGAATCCCCAAATTGTTTGGAATTTTTCCTGAAAAGGTCAGATTTTCAGGTTAATTCCAGCGCAGACCACAGAAACATCAAAATAGGATAGGGACCTCTGCCATTGACTTATAACCAACCTCGGTAGGTCTGAGATGGCGGATTTGTGGATTCAGGCTTTTTGCTGAATTGAGTTTTAATAAATCTTTAAAAATTCAAGTTTAAAAAAAAAAAAAAAATTCAAGTTTTGTCCCAAAAAGCCTGATAGGAGTTTAGTAAATAGCCCCCTAAAAGTAATAGGTATTTTACACTGTAATTCTTCAGGGAGTTTAAATTGGATAGCCTGGTGTACAAAGTCATTCACATTACAAATGCTCAACTGATTGTTATTGAGCTTAGTCAGTTGATCTCAATATAAATAAGCAGAAGTTTAACTACAAGTTATGGACAAATTATTATTTCTTTATGATCTCCATATATAGTGGACTAAAGGGGGTAATTTACAAACGACCTAGCAAAATGTTTGGGCTCAAAAAAATGGACACAATAGAGAGTACATAATGACACAATTCATTATTACACATTTTTGGACCTCTGTATGCTTGCCAAAGTGTCCATTCTGTCTCTTTTGATGAATATAGCAGCACAAATGCACCTACTGATACTTGGGAACCCTGTTGCTACTGCTACCCTGGATCTGGCCAGTAGCCTCAGTGTAGAGTACTGCAGTGGGTCGGGTGCTCTTGGGTACCTGCAGAATACCTGCAAATCAGTCAGGATTTGGGAGGGGGGTTGGCAATGCCCACAGGTACCCACCTGGGAGGTTGCGAGCAGTTTAAAAACTTAATAAAATAAAAAAAAAACTCCCATGTTTCCTTACCTTTTTGTGATGTCACTTCCAGCCACGAGGCATTCCTGTTCTGAAATACTGACATAACTTCAGGTTTCCTGGTGGGTTACAATATTCTTCCTGCACTTGTAACATTTACCTTTTTTTATACATTTCCCCTTTATTTGAAAAAGTTGTATTGCTTTATGCATTGAGATGTGTATTTCTTGCTCCGGTTGCATGACTTGAACATTACTCTACTTATTTCCTCTCAAAACACTATAGTTCTGTCATGCTTTATCACTGGGAGTCTAGCTATTTCTATAGCAAAGTATGACAAGATTAATCACAAGATCAATAAACCTCTGTCTTAAAGATTCACTGGCTGCAGTAAAGCATGGAAACAAGCAAAGAAAGAAAACTTTCCTGCAATGGCACAGGCAACCAATGCCATTTTTTAAAAAGTGTTAACTAACTAAATAAATAAATTAATACATAAATAAATGTATTTAATAAAAACTGATACTAATTAAATGGATTTCTTTAAAAACATTGTATTGCATACATTTTCTTATAGATAAACTATACCCCAGAATGAATACTGTTTTGGGTTATTGTTTTCCTATAAGAGTGATGATCCCCCCCCCCATATGTACTGTAATACTAGGCACTAAATTTACCCAGTAGCAGTAGCCTATAGGAACCAATAAGATGTTTGCTTTTAAACAGGTGATCAGTAAATTCTGCCTCTCTCTCTCTTCCTTCCAGCAACAACCATTTTTCAAATTTGTATAGTATCATAGTTTGATGAAATCAATGGCCACTCTGCTTACAATCTTTTGGTAGATAGGATGGAATGTTTTAATATGGTCTAGTTTTAATGTACAGCCCAACTAAACAGCACAATCTCTGAATGCAAGTTTCTTCATTTTTTTTTAAAGTTGCTTTAAAATGAATGATATTTTGCTAAAATCTAGGGGACAACTTATTAAACTGTGACTTTATCTTGCCAAAAATTCAAAAAAGTTGTAGGAAAAAAAGCATGACTTTTCTGAGATTTATTATGAAACAAAACTGCAACAATTCAGAATCCAAAAATACTCCAGCTAAATCCAGCTAAATCCTGTTGAAATCTTATAGAAGTCGATGGCAGATGGTCCCTTTTACAACTGGAATATCTTTATTTGATCATTAAATAACTTTTAAGACATTCGTGGTGTTAGAGAAACTGATCAAAAAGTCGGCAATAGTCGGCACTTCAGGAAGGGATTTTATTACAGCAGGCTGCAGGTATGTAACACCTAACGCGTTTCGGGGGGAACTCCCTTAATCATAGGCTTGCCACAAATTAGACACAGTTGTTCTTTTATACATGTGATTCTAGCTGGGCACTCCATCAAATACAAAATGTATTGGATACTTTTAAAAACATTGTTGGCTAAAAAAAGTTACTTTAAAAACATTGTTTCTTCTAGGAAAAAGCTAATCAGACCGGCATTTCTTTCGTTTTGATTTAAAGCTTAATAAGGTAATAAGTCATAAAATTTTAATCCCATTTGTTTCTTTATCCCTTTTAAATTTGAAAATAACTTTAGTTTTTTGATTTTTAAATTTATTGATTTTTAAACCTTCTGTCTTTCAAATATATTATATTATATTTCATACAATGCCAAGGACTTCTAGGTGGAAAAAGTTGAGTGGAATAATTACAGGGGAAAAAGCAGAGGGCGGAACAATCCCTATCAATATAGATAACTAATTTCATGTCTAGAATTTAGACCATTTGGTATCCTCGTCCCAGAATGCTTCTCTAAGGTGGATCACATCACTCCCTCTAATCGGAACCTTAACCTGTTCTATTACCTTGACCCTTAAATCTTTAATGCCATTTGGGGGACACATTGTAAAGTGTTTACCCACTAGATTTGCTTCATTTTTACTTGTGATTGTCCTAATGTGTTATTATTATTATTATTATTATTAACATGTATTTATATAGCGCCAACATATTGCGTAGCACTGTAAAGTAACTGTGATTATACAACTACATCACATGAATTACATACATAGAATATATGGAGTAACAAACATCACAATCAATACAGGTACAAAGAGGTGAGGAAGGCCCTATGCATAGGCATACAGTCTAAAGGGAAGGGAGTAATACACAAGGTGTGGGAGTGGGCAAGATCGAAGTAAGTGGGTGAGAAATGTGGTGTTGTATGTGGTGTTGCGTTTGGTAGTTAAGCAGAGTGAGGGTAGGCTTCTCGAAAGAAGTGCGTTTTCAGAGATTTTTTGAAAGCAGAAAGGTTGGGAGAAAGTCGGACAGATCGTGGGAGAGCGTTCCAGAGGAGGGGTGCAGCCCTTCCAAAGTCTTGAATGCGAGCATGTGAGGAGGTAATGAGAGAAGAGTTGAGTAGCAGGTCAGTAGAGGAGCGTAGTAAGCGAGTGGGTGAGTATATAGAGATGAGTTCAGAGATGTAGGGTGGAGCAGAGTTGTGAAGTGCTTTGAAAGTCAGTGTCATTAATTTGAATTTGATTCTGAAAGGTAACGGAAGCCAGTGCAGGGATTGACAGAATGGCGAGGCAGAGGAGGAGCGGTTGCTGAGGTGTATGAGCCTGGCAGCAGTGTTCATTATGGACTGGAGAGGTGACAGTCTCTGGAGGGGGAGGCCAATTAAAAGAGAGTTACAGTAGTCTAGACGCGATATGATGAGAGAGTGAATAAGAATTTTGTTCTCTCACTCTATCTTCAGGCTTTGGATTGTATGACCCACATATTGTTTGCTACAGTGTCCACACTCCAATAGTGATGGGCGAATTTATTCTTTTTCAGAAACACCTTTCACATCAATTCGGGACAAAACCTCTACCATTTTAGAGCCATTGTTTAGAAGCGGTAAGTATTTTCTTATTATATTGCAGATCTGATTATACTCCTCACTATATTCAGTTGCAAAAAAAACCTTTTTGTTTTTCCTTTTCAGTATTGCCCATTTTCTTTGTCAATTCAAACCTCTTTCCTGTCTGATGTGAGAGCCCTACTTGCCTTCTCATATGAAGTCAGAGCCTTTGAGTAACCCCTACTGTATAATCTAAGTCCTAACCGATTGGACTGTTCCTTGTACGTCTTTTCCAGATTACAATTCCTCCGATATCTCACTAACTGACCATATGGGATACTTTGTATAATGTTTTTCGGATGACAACTGTTGGATCTGAGTATTGTGTTGCCTGCTGTGGGTTTTCTAAAAAAAATCTGTGTCTATCTTTCCCGCGTGGTTGTTCCCTTTCAATCTGAGATCTAACAAATTAATTTCTTCCTTGTGATACTCCAATGAAAATTGGAGATTATGGTGATTATTATTCAAATATCTGTGAAATTCCCTTATTAATTCAGATGTGCCATCCCATATAAACAAAAGGTCATCTATATAGTGACCGTACCATATAATGTGCTCATGATAAGGGTTATCACATCCATAGACGCGGCACTGCTCCCACCAACCCATGTACAGGTTGGCATAGGAAGGGGCGAAGGACGCTCCCATGGCAGTGCCCTGTCTCTGAAGGTAAAACTCTCCATTGAATTGAAAAAAATGATGTGTTAATAAAAACTCCAAAACCAATAAATTGTAATGAATGAAATCATCTGTGTATTTTTGTAACTCCTTCAGTGTGTCTGCTATAGCTTGTACACCCATATTATGTGGTATCATGGAATATAGAGATTTTACATCCATTCACATTCGAGTTTAGCAAGTTTGCAAGTTTTTTCCATCTTAAATAAAAATTCACAAACTGAAATTCTGATAAATAGGCCTCCCATGTTCAAGGCTAGAAGAGCTGGTAAATCTGTATATCTTGGCAGGAGATTTTGAAATAATCTAGTAGACATCCCCCATTTTACGTAGAACCTTAGAGCAATCTAGTCTTTCCTCTCTAGGGAAAGGAGCAGCAACATCTTTATCCAATATTTTGGTTAAAGTGGATTTCTGGATTCTGTTAACACTTTCATGTTTCTCAAAGCACAAACCAAATGAAAATGCTTTTCTGAAGGAAAGTACTATTCTACTCAGGATTTACAGGATTTTTTAGTATTAACTTAATGTTCATTTTTCTGTTTTAGTCTTTCCTGTTTGCAGTGCTTGCTGCTATTGTTTGCAATTTCTTACTTTTGGCTTTAAAAAAAATAGTACATTCTGTTGTTTCTACATGTGGAATGCTCCAAATGCCAACTTATTCAGCTTTATTGGATTAATTTTACCTCGAATAATTGCTCTTAAGAGGTAATTACTTGGATCAGAATTTAAGTTAAAAAAAATCACAGAGGCTAATTGAAATGTTTTTAAATGTTTGCCCATCGTTAGCGTGGCTTTAAAAAAAATTTTCACAAAGCTTTTCGTGCCCTAGCCTAGGTTTTTTTCCCCCTTGGTGAAAGCACATAGAAGGTTCCTGAAGCTTGTCAATATGATTGCATATTTATGAAATAAAATATGTAAAATAAATCTGTATTAAATTATTTTGATGTGTTTCTGATGCATTTTAGATATGAGGTTACCAAGTAGAAAGTGTATGGTCTATTTCATCTATATGCAATTATTTCCTCTCGTTAAAAGTACTTTTGTTCTTGTCATAGTGTCTTACACACTAGAAGACCATGAACTATGGAGATAAATATAATCAAGGCTCTAGAATAAGTATGAAGATCAAAAAATGACATTTTAATATTACAAATTAGGACATTAGATTGTTACACAGGGGCAGTTTTTTACACCACTATTAACGGGGACAGTTCTCCATTGAAGAAAAGATCTACACTGGAAACACAGAATAAAATTTGGACTTTTATGACTCGCAGTTCTGCCCACTAAGTTTTAGGTGGCTAAAAATGTATGCATCAATTGACACCACCATATATATATTTAGGTAACAGAGAACATGACAATCATAATTAAAATAAGTAAAATGCATACCATTAGTTTTCAAAACTCTAATTTTCCATTTCCATTTTCCATTATCTGCAAAGCTGTTATCCAGAAAGTTCAGAATTATGGGAAGGTCATCTTCCATAGACTCCATTTTAATCAAGTAATTAATGATTTCCTTTTTCTCTATAATAATAAAAGTATACTTTGTACTTGATCTCTACTATGAATCATTATTTGAGGTAAAACAATTCTATGGGGTTTAATTGGCCAGTAAAGTTGCTGGTTCTAAACCAGGGAGTCCCTGACAAATTTTATGGGAATGCATTTTTTGAATTAGCTGTTATTCTAAAAATCATAACTGCAAAACTGCATCTGTGTTTACCAACATTGAGCTTCTACAGTATATGTGCAGGCTGCTGCAGCAAATCACAAAAGTAATGAAAATGTTGCAACCACCACAAGTTGCTTGATGGCTGGTTTCATTGTTTTTACCTATGTTATAGATTGTAACTGTTCAAGGCTATTGCCATTTAAATGAGTGCACCATAACTGATTGTGTAGAGCTTGACTTTATGGGAGCTTACAGCAATGCAAATAAAAGCAGTTTGGAACATACTATACTTTGAAATAGCTTGTCTTGCTTCTAGAAAAGTACTGTAAATTTAAATATTACCCAAGGCATCAAATTAGATCAAATGAGTTCCCTGTATTTTAAAATATTACAGTTAACTCAACATAACTCAAAGCCAAGTTAGACTTATAAATGAATTATAACACTTTTAGTGACTTGCCTAAGGTAAAATAAGGAGTAGATTATGATTCTTCCAGTACACATGCTACTGCCTCAATAAATAGTATTGTTTAGTAGTGATGTGTGAAACTCATTGAAGTCAATGGGCATCAAAAAGAAAAATTTTTATATATATTTTTTTCCTCCAAATTTAAAGTCAATGGGCATTTTTTTTAGGGATGCACCGAATCCACTATTTTTCGCGAAAGATTCGGCCGAATACCAAACTGAATCATAATTTGCATATGCAAATTAGGGGTGGGAAGGGAAAACATTATATACTTCCTTGTTTTGTGACAAAAAGTTACGAGATTGCCCTCCCTTTGGATTTGGTTCAGCCGGCTAGAAGGATTCGGCCAAATCCAAATCCTGCTGAAAAAGGGGCGACTCCTAGCTGAATACCGAACCGAATCATGGATTTGGTGCATCCCTAGTTTTTTTCTTGCTGATTTTTTTTGTTGCATCGATTTTTAAGTTGCAAAATTTTGTCACAGTTTTTTAAAAAAAATTCGCCCCTCACTAGTGTTTAGTCATTTTATTTGTTATTCTATTGCTTCATTACAGGGACTAGCTAGCAAAAGCTAGTACGTTGCAGGTAAAACTTTGTAAAATGTATAATGAAGCAATAGAATTCTTAAAGTGGACCTGTCACCCAGACACAAAAATCTGTATAATGAAAGTCCTTTTCAAACTAAACATGAAATCCAATTTCTATTTTTTATTAAAGCATTCATAACTGTTATAAGCTCATTTAAAAATCTCAGCTGTCAATCAAATATTGTCTGCCACTCCTCTATGCCAGTGGCATAGAGGCGGGGCAGACAATTACTTTCACTTCCCATTCAGCACTTCCTAGATGTCACTGCTCTCCCCACATTCCCCCATTCTCTTTACCATTTAATTGTATAACCAGGGCATCGGGATGGACATCGGGTCCCCTATTCTGGTGCACAAACAAGATTTTGAGATGATACAAGGCTTGTCTTATTAACAGTGTCCACAAAATGGCTCCTGCCTGCTTGTTATAATTTTGAAATCCCAGACTGAAGGAAGCAAGATTCAAATAATTTATATAGTGTAATTAAAGTTCATTTTGCTTGATGTGATGTGATAAAATAGGATTTTGAATATTTTTTTTGGGTGACGGGTCCCCTTTAATGAATCAGATGAAAATTGAGCGTAGGACTGGCCAGATATGGGATGACTTTGACGTAGTTGGCCAGCTTAAATATATTGCAATATATGGACAAACAATCCCTGTTTTGTTTAAAGGGTAAGGCATTTTTCAGTAGCAGTATGCACAAAATGTCTCTGTCTTAAATAGATTGATAATGGGTTGAGTGCAGAGGACTCTTGTATTTGTCTATATGGATTTTGTGGTCACAGCCTCATTGTACCCCCGCCTAATGGTTTTAAAAATTAGTGGTGAGCACAACTTTTCCTTGTTTGTTATATATATATATGTGGGGTAGATTGTAATGCTCCAATAAAAGCTTTTTGTCACAATACCCGTGAGTTCTCTTAACTACTCTATATGCTCTTTTCTGAAGAAGCACCCTGGATATGACTAGTTAATGGTGAGTGCCAGTCCAACAAAATGACTATATATATATATATATATATATATATATTGGAGCATAACTTCATAAAATGCCTTTTTTTTGTTCACAAAATTCACAAAAGAGAAGGAGTATATTAATATTAAGCCTGGGAGTAAGAATGCATACAGTATATTTCAAAATTTTCTGAAGACAATATCTTGCAAAAGTTACCCGACTACAAAAAGAAATAGGGATGTAGCATTTAATATGTACATATTATTTAATATCCACGAGTTCCATGTGTATGTTTTATCTTGACTGTGTTTATGCCAGAATATAATATGGTCAAATGTTGGCTCAGTAATACATTATGTATTAAGTACTGAGAGGCTATATTTAATTCATGGTTCACTGGAGAGCGAGCACCTATGGTAATCACATTTTTAAATATATGTAAGGGGACAGCAGAACCAGTAATATATAGCCAATTAGAGTACCAGAACATTAAAATTAAACGAATGAGTTGGCAATCTTCCATCTGGCACTCCTACGTAATGCCTATATGTTGAGATTCCCCTTAGCATAGATAATTATGTTTACGTTTAAGCTCTCTAAGTTTTTAACAGGTCCTGTGCAGTTTTTCCTAACCATAGAAGAGGTTGACAAATCGAACAATTCTTTAAAAGAAATAAATATACATTTTAATAGTATCAGGGAAAAAACAGCCATTTTTAAAACAACTATATTATTGATTTTATTGCCTTCTTGCCTATGCCCTTTAAGGTTCTTTTAAATCAAGATATTGTGTAGTGGACTCTTCCTATCAGATGTAGGCAAAATGCACATCTTTGTATAATTTTGTTTGTTGATTTACCTAGAAGTCTCATTTCATGTAGCCCGGTACCTTTGACCACGTCTATGAAGAAAGCAGGGAAAAAGAATGTTCAGACAGAAAAATATTTATTTTAGGCTTACAAAAGCCAACATTTTTAAAAATCTTACTGACTTACCATCAGGATATGTATTGTACCCAATTAAAACTGAAAATGTAAGCGCTAGAGCACATTCTTGCCCTTTATTGCTCATTCATCAATCACTTGTGTCCAAGTCTTCGGTGCACTTTGCACCCTGCACCAGAGGAGAACAGGGCGTCTTTGAACTATGTGCCTCCAGTGCTCCTTAACTTGCGAGTTTGAATAACGCATACAAGGGGGCAGTTAAGGGATTGGAGTGGGGAAGCCTTAGTGATCCTTCCTGCACACCCCTTATAAATTTAGTGCTGCTAAATGGGGGCATCACTGAATTTATGTGGAAAGCACAGGTTCTTAAGTTTCATTGTGGAGGACAAAGACCTGCAACCAGAGGTGCTAGCCATGGTGCAGGAAGAAAAAAAAACATTTTAGCTTACACCAGTTATTTTGTTCTTTGCACAATGGATAGGGCATAGGCAGATGTAGAAGTATGAGGAGCTTCCATTCACTTTGTCCCATAACCACGTGTTTGGTGAACCACCTTTACTACTGCCTGCAAAGTTGATCAATATACCATTTGAGGAGCTAAAAATTATTTTAGTACAGATTAATTTTTTTTTTAAGTTCCATTATATGACCAAAGTATGTTTTGCTGGATGGACACTTCTTAGTACTGTATAATATACTGACACCAACCAACTGAATTTACAAACAAAACATTTAAAAAATTCTAATTTCATTTTGAATCGAAAACCAATGCCAAACACCCCAAAACTCCCAAAATTTATAAAGATGTTAAAAACATCTTTAAATATTTAAAGGGACAGCACTAACAACATGCCTGGAAAATGACAACTGGTTAGGTGACTGGTTTGAAAAGTGTACATTTCAACCACTTTCTCCATAAATGTATTCACAGGACCAACAACCTGCAACTGTCCCTGATTGTTCAATATTTAAAAATCATATATAATAAATCATATATTAATTACTTAGGGTAAGGTATTGTAATATATCAGTGTTTGCAGATGACACAGAACTATGCAACCCTATTAATTCCATCCAGGATGAGGCATTCTTGCAGCAGGATCTGGACAAACTGGCAATCTGGACAGTTAAACGGCAGATGAAATTCTTTTCTAGAAAATTCAAGTTTTTTTTCTCTTATAATTAGAATAGTATTTTCACTTTAAAAACATGAGTTTTGATAAATAACCCCGTAAATGTCCAGTTTGTCCTGCCGGCTGGAACATATTGGGTTGTCAAACTTTTTTCTAAAAATATCACAATTAACTAACAAAATTGAAAGAATGTATTTATTAGAATTGAAAAATGTAGCCAGTTATTGGCTAAGAGCTAACTCTATTATCTATTTATTTTTATTAATTTGTTTTAAAGCAATTTGTGTTTTGGCTATAGATTCTCTTTTTAACTGATATAAATGAAAACCTCCCAGACTGAAAATAACAAAAGCTTAAATGTTGTTCCACCAAAAGCTGGTATCAGTCTGGATTAGTGGAACGCAGGGCTAGGAACCAATTTCGGAAGGCAGTTTTCATTTGAAGGCATCAAATTAAACATGTTACAGGCTTTGCATTGTGAAACCACTGTTGTTTATTCATTGTGGCCCTTTGGGATTCCTTTTTCAAAGGAAGACGAGTGATTTACTGAGCTTCCTTTCCATCCCGGCATGTGTTTATTGATTTTCTATAAAAAGTGGACATCAAGAATCTTATTTAGAGTTACTTTAGGATTCAAGAAACTGATAACAAACACTTTGTTCTACTTTCAGTTTGTAGTTCAGTGTCTGTGTTTAATTAGTAATTGGTTTCAAATTATTCATTATGAGTATTAGTCACTTTAAGCCTTGAATTAAATGCACATGCTTAGCAACCCATTATGACACTTATACATTTATACTGCATTATAGCTCAGCAAAGTAACGGAAATGGCATTTCAACTGTAGACTTTTTGCAATGAGCATTCCTTTCATAATAATGAAAACATATTGCTTGTCTACAGCTATAATGAGGCAATAAAGATTTATTTTTCAAACTGCTATTCTGCAAAATAAGATTGTAATTTTTACGTGTCATGTTAAAAACAGACATGATAAAATAATTATGGGAACATTTTCAAGCCATCTGATGAATTTCAGCATGGGTCTCTCTTGGGATGCATTCCCAGAAGATCTACTATGGTTGTAAGTTATCAAAGGATTTCTCTGATTTGAGAAAACCACATGTATTGATTTCTTTTTTTTTTATAATCTGAACTTTACACTGACTTAACTACTGAGCAACAACTGTAGCCATGGTGGGCAGGGGGCTACTTTAAAGTACATCTCAATATAGAATTTGAATTTACAGAACACTCCTTGCTGATGCAATCACTCCATTCCTTAGAAAACACACTGTTTCGAGAAAACACAGCCTCTTTCATCTTTTTTTTTTTAATATAAATAAGGAACAGATAAAAACTAAAAGAGGAAATAGTACATCATTTCTTAAAACTATACCATACATCTGCTATTTCTGTTTATTTTTATATTTTTGTTCTTCTGTGGGAAGGCAGCCAAAACTTTCATGTGATTCTAACACCCTCAATCTGACCCTATAATGATGGCCTTGTAGCTTTAAGAATTTGGTGATTTCTAAATTTCACCGAGAGAAGGGGTATACAAATTCTTGAAAATTCATTCCTTTTTCTTTGTAGTAATAAAGCATTATTTTTTATTTGCTCCAAACTAAGATATAATGAATCCGTATTGGAAGCAAAAGCAGCCTATTGGGTTTATTTAATGTTTACATGATTTTCTAGTTAATATCTATCTATCTATCTATCTATCTATCTATCTATCTATCTATCTACCTATGGAGATCAAAACAACCATTTTACCATTTATTATAAGGGGATCTTTTGGAAAAATCAGTAGCTTAACTTTTCACAAGTTCCATGTCCCATAATTTGCAATTAATTTGATATTTGTCAAAAAATAGTACATGTGCATTCATTTTTTTTTCCCATCAATACACCATTTATGAAAAAATATGTATAAATAAATAAAAGATTAGATAATATATGGGCCTCCTCATACAAACCAGAGAACTGTACATGTAGGAGGATTCTAAATGAGTCATCATGTTATCCAGTCACCAGGTGCCCAGTTGAATAAACAGTACTGAGCATTAAGTTATTTTAAGGAAAATAATATCTGATTCTTCCAAAGCAGCAATTCAGTCATACATTATATGTGAACTGTAGAGTATCTTCATAACAGAGCATTTTAAAACCACAATTGTCAGAGGGCCTTTAAAAAAAATGAGTGCACTTTTTTTAGCACTTAAAAATAACTTTTTAATTTATTATTAATGACATTTGTTTAGGCATTGGTGCAGGTCTCTACTGCCATATACAAGTCAACATCCCCAAGCACACAACCTATATTATATATATTTCAACATAAAATATTCAAATGTTCAGTTATAAACACAATTCTAGCGTAGATAAAAGTCATTGCACTATAATGAGATGAGATAACTATAACCAAAAAAACTGGGTTATAAAATGTAACAGTGTAGTTAGCCATTTTTAGATATTTTATCCAAATACGATATCATGGGTTAACTTTCACCTACCTCCAACAGCCATGTGGATTTCCTTTCACCCACTGCTGCTAAAACCAAATCGGATTTTCTCCTAAGTGGAATGTACATTTCCAGGTATATTAGCTTTTGGAGACTAACCCAGAATTTTGAATTCAGATTTTGGCCAGACTGATTCAGCAAAGTAGATCACTTGTTGCCAAATGCAACTGTACATAAGTCAGTGCTTTTTTGCTTATAAGGAAATTTGACAAAGCCCAGGAGTAGGGTGTAAGAAAAGAGCCGCCCCCCTTGGGATAAAGTTTAACTTTTTAAAGAAGTGTTAAGGATTTTGAATAGATCACACGCATTACTGTTACAATTACACATTACAAATTATACAAACATCTCAAGTTTAATTTGTGGATAAATATTGTACATTCATTGGCATAGTAACATTGTTACAGCATTAAAAAGTTTTTACTATTGAGGAAAAGCTAAAGTTTTGATATCATATTTTTATATCTAAAAAGCCTTAAAGAGCATTACATTGTTAGAGTTTGGAAAAATTTGTGTGTTTTCAGATCACCTCTTGAAAAATCACACAAAAATGATTGCCTTTTTACATGGCAACATCACAGGAAACATGTTGTAGAGGCAGGAAAAAAAAGACCAAATTTCAAATGTTAGTATTTAGGCCCCTCAGTGTTTTATCGACATTATCAAAACTGGTTTATAGAACTGCATGTCCCTCTTATAAAGTAAAAAGCCTGATGGAGCTTACGTTTGTGGGAATGTCTTGTATAATCTTTTTTTCAGTCTTGAACAATACACTGAGCATTGCTAATAGCTTGTTAGATCCTATTCTGGACACTGTTAACATGATTTCAAATATTCAGCTTGAATGAAGGAACTTAGCGCAAGTTAAAAAAGATGAGGAACTAGCAAGGTCCATGAAAAAGCATCTGCTCCATCCTCACTAATGATGGGCGAATCTGTGCCGTTTTGATTCGCTGAAATATTAATGAATTTGCGGTAAAATTTTTAAGCGCGCAACAATTTTGACGCGCATCAATTTCTTTTTGACTTTTTGCCAGTGAACTGTTGACACACTTTCACAAATTAATTCACTTACGGCAAACCGCGGAAATTCGCCACCAATTTGTGTCTGCCGAATTTATTCTCCCATCACTAGTCCTCACTGCTGCTTTATATTAGTTTTCACATTTGTAACGAAGATTAAGAAAATCCTCTGTTGCCCAGTCTGATGAAAAAGTCTGAATATAACTTTAGCTGGGGATTTTGATTGTTAAACCACCACATCTTATATAATTAAGAAAATAAAACTTTGTCCTTCTTTTATTCATATTTCTTTCTTTCAGTTTCCCCACAGATGATTTTTAGTACAATGACTGAATTGTAAACTGTTTTCTTTCCCAGCATTTAATAAGGTATCAGACTAAGGATTTAGGTTATTAGTGATTGCCTTTTGTGTTCACCTTCTCAAATATTGATTGAGCCTGTGATACCATCCTTGTCTTATTAAAACATTTCTAAAGTCTCTCTGTGCAGAATGGAATAACATTAAGAAAACATATTCTATCATACAGGGTCCCCTATGGAGATTTCCTATAGGGATAATGAAGAGGGTTTGGGAAACTGTACAATTAGGGGCATATTTATTATGTGGTGTAAAAAATGGCAGAATAATTCATCAGGCATCGATGTGTAAAAAAACGGCATAAAAATAGTGTAATTTTTTTACACACTTTTTGTTCAAGCAATTTCCACCGGAACTTTACTTACTTATGACAAATGCTGAAATGGAGTGATATTTGCCAGTCATATGGCTGGCTCATCAGGTCCATATGTTCTATTTATATACAATTTATATAACTTAATCTTGTTACTGGTACAGTAGACAATCTCCTATTACTGTTTACTTTCCTCCTATTCAGACCCCTCACATATTTCATTTAATGGAATGCTGTCTATACTAATTTCTTCAAAGATAGGACTCTACCGAAACTTAAGGGCTACTCATTCAATACACAGGGGTATTTGAAACATTATTTATAACTTGCTACTTTTCAGAGTCTCTCCTTTCTCTCTCTCTATATAAGACACATATGGGGGAATGTAATAAAATTCAGTAATGTAAAAAATATTCGCAATGCGAAATGTTATGTCTCTTTGCGAACAAATTTTCCAAATTTTGCGCGAATTCAATATATTTTGCGAACCCGGAAACTGTTTAGCGACCACTTCTGACAGTGGAAGAAGATTTGTGAATTGTATAGTTTGCTCCAGTGGGCAGTGAATGTAATAAAACTTCTTACTGAAAAAGTTTTTATGTTTGCTCCATAAGATTACGACACCTTGAAGCACTTCTTAAAAGTGGGCAATGCGCAATGAAAATTCGCAATGTAATAACAGTTTAAAGAAGAGTATTACTTTTTAATTCATATTTGTGCAAATTGTTTTGCTCTATGCAACTTTTATTACATTCCCCCAATAGAATTTAGCTGCCTAAAACTCAGGGTGATCCATGGGGTTTCTTATCATCTCATCTTGTTTCCCTCTGCCCATAATTTTTACTTAGTAGACCACTGGTACTCAAATCATCATACCCTAAATCAGAGTTAAATAAAAAGATATTACCCTGTGGTGCACAGTATTCCAAATGAGCATTTTGTTAATCTTTTCTGATTGTAAAATTGATCCAAAAAAGAGCAAAAGATACAACTTTTGCTTTGTTTCACTTTCAATTGCTCCAAATTGTTTTGCACTACTGTTATTTACTATATCTTCCTGAGACACTACGAGCTTGATTGATTTAGTGCCACACATGGTGATCCATGGTGATGTGTTTTCCCCCAACAATTTCCATTGGCCTCTCTAAGAGGCATATAAAAGTGCAAACATGAGCTTTTAAGGAAATTCTCATTGTATCTTTGGTGGGTGAAATATTGTAATGTTCCTCATATGTTTCTATTCAGGTGATAATATTCCACCCACAGTTTGCACTTGATTAACAGATTGCCTTAAATTAAAGGTTCCAAAACAATGAATAATTCAACTACGTGAACTAGACTGGAGGTAGAATAATTTGATTTGACATCAATGTCTTGTTAACGTCACATTGGAACGTTAACGTAGCATGTGAAAGAATTCTTGTTGGTGCATATCTGAACCTGTTTGAAAAAGAAAATTTTTTCCATCTTCCATTTTTCCTGTTGATTGACAGCTTATCAAACTTTCAGATAAACAAGTTGGGGGGGGAGGTAGAAAGTGGACCTGCCACTACACAAAATAAATATTTTTGCCACGTGGCAGGAGTTGTGAAGTAAATATGTCCCGCTGCTCTGATCTTACATCCTGTCACATTAATGTTTCAGAGCACTCAATATAAATATTAAAACTAATAGCTTCACTCTTCAGCTATTACTCCATCATTCCCTGAAATCATCATAAAACATTCAAAGCCTTTTTAGAACATTTACACACTTGAATCTGATGGCAGAGAAAGGAGACAGTGTGCGGCTCACAAGCTTAAATAATAGTGGAAAGCTGTTTATGGAGTATGCTTTATTTATTCATCATTTGAAGTAAGTTTGCATTTTGATTGAGGGGAAAAAAATCAAAGTATAGTCGTCAAGGGAGAAGTCCAAAGTATTGCTTTTCTAAACCAAAGACTCGCTAGTTAAATCAAAAACAAGTCCATGAGAATCTCTGTCCAAGGTCAATCAATCGGAGGACTCTGGGTACGTAAACAGCTAATGGATTGTAAAGACACATACTGATGTTATAAATTTTTAAAGAGCAACTCTTCTGCACTGGCCCCTATAAATCAATGATGACTTATTAGATGGATCAATTATGCAAACTTGAAAAACATTTAATGACAGGTAATGAACAGGCCTCTGGAGCACATCACTCAACTATTCTGTAGATACAAATAACTCAAGATAAAACACATGCAAAAAGACATTTCACAGATGTAATTAACAACTTCATTTTTCAGTGGGAGAGAAAAAAAATGTGCTAACTGTGTGTTTGAAATCAGCATTGATAAGTCTGGAAATTGTTACCCTGTTTATTGTGTTCAAATCTCATTTCCAAACTGTGTTTATGGGATTTTGCTACTTGTATATCACATAATACAATAGAAATGAATCTACTTTCGCAGCTAAGCTGTCTTTGAATCCATGTACTTGCATGTTAGCTAAATTCAGTAAAAGCTTCTAAACAACTTAATACAATTTATAACGAAATATGCCAATTTATTTAGCTTTAACTGGAATTTAGAACAACGTACAAGGCAAATATTACAATATAAACCAAAGCATACAAAAGCCTTATTGCAGGGGTACATTAACTCATATGCCTTTCTAAGTACTGTAACTCTCTCTAGTTTAATAATGAAATAACTAATGACAAGAATACACAACATATTTTGTATATCAACAGTAATACAAGAGCAATTGATATGTCTATATCTAATGTAGACACTTCCTTCACAGGTCTTTTTTATAGTAACATTATTTGATTAAAGAGAGTAACCATACCCTATTCATTACATATCATAGGTTTGCTTCTGTGGAAGGAGAACTATTCAGTCTGAGGCAGGTCTGGACTGAGAATTAAAATAGGCCTGGCATTTCAGGTACACAGAGGCCCAATCAGCCCACAAAGAGGCCCAAACAGACCCCACCAGCCCACTAAATATTGACTTTCTATGACACTTTATAGGCTCAGCTGTTTATTTACAATTCATTTTAACTAATGGATCACACACCTGCTTCATACATTACATTCAGTTTATCTGGTTTCACTATATGAAATGTTTCTAGTATGGTATCAGGCTTTAGGTTTTCTCAGCACTGTCACCTGAATAAATTACAAATACTTTAAAGGAAAACTATACCCCCCAAATAATATAGGTCTCTATAAAAAGATATTGCATAAAACAGCTCATATGTAAAATCCTGCTTCATGTAAACAAACCATTTTCATAATACTATACTTTTCTAGTAGTATGTGCCATTGGGTAATCATAAATAGAAAATTGCCATTTTAAAAAATAAGGGCCGCCCCCTGGGATCGTAGGATTCACTGTACTCACAAACAAACCATACGTTAGGTCACATGAGCCAATTAACAGACAGAGTTGTGTCTTTTGCTTCCTCACTTCTTCCTGTTACAGTTAGAATTGAAGTATTTCTGGTCAGGTGATCTCTGAGACAGCAGAGATAGAGTCAAGGAGTGGTTAACCTTTAGGGTGTTAGTTGCTCAGCGAGAAATCTCCTCTTCTTCAGGTGACTAATCTCCCAGAAATGCCTTCCCACCGGCGATTCACATTCTACCCAGCGCAAAGGCATTTCAGGTAGATTAGTCGCCCAAAGAAGAGGAGATTTGTCGCTGGGCGACAGACTGACCCCATCTTAAAAACAAATGCTCTGTAAAACTACACATTTATTGTTATTGCTACTTTTTATTACTCACCTTTTTATTCAGACCCTCTCCTATTCATATTCCAGTCTCTTATTAAAAGCAATGTATGGTTGCTAGAGCTCAGTAAGTGACAGCAGCACAGAGCATGTGCAGTGAATCAGCAGAAAAGAAGAGCTACTGGGGCATCTTTGGAGACACAGATCTTTACTGCTAAAGGGTTGTGGTTCCTTGGGCTAGCACAGAAGCCCAAAACATAATGTACATAATTTCATGCCTACTTCTTTAGTTAAGCTTAAATTCTCCTTTAAAGGTAAAACAACCCTTTTAAGAAGAATAGGAACTAGTGAGTGTGTTTCTTGCCCAAATGCATTGGAGTCAATTCATGTTTTTTCCCACTTTTTTATGCTCCAAATGCTTTGGAATCAATGCATAAAACAAAATGCATCGCAATATTCTAGAACATATTCCCAAAAATATGCAGAGATTATGGGGTTGATTTATCAAAAGTCCAGTTTTATTTTTTTTCATGATTCGAGAAAAAAATAGCAGTGAAACAAAGTGAGTACAAATAGACTCAAGAATATTATTTGGAACCCCAAATAGTTGCCATTTGTTAAAGAATACAACCATGAAAAGTTGCCAGAAAAAAAGTAAAAGCTGGCGAGGTTCAAAAGAAGTTAATGGGAATTGTCTCTAACAGCTTTAATTATATATTTATTTTCCCAGTTCATTAAAACATTTGAGTTTTTTGCCTCAATGAAAGTTAATGGAACTGAACTCCAATAAATCGACTGCATTTTCTTTGAACAATCCCAATACACCTGCCTGGGCCACAATACATAATTTACGATGGGCTAAGTATAGAACAACCTACTGAGGTGTACGAATCACAAGGAACCCACAAAAGTTAATCTCCTTCCCCAAAATGTTATATCCCCTCCAAACTCTAACAATCACATACTAATGCTGGATACAATTTTCAGGACATTAGAAAATATAACCTGGCTGCACTAATGAGGATTCTGATGGACTGGCTACAGGATTCTTCTCTTTCCCCAGCTACAAATTTCAGATATTCTTAAGTGTTGCAATATGCAAACAAATGTCTCCCAATGCTGACATATAGAGAAATGCACAAACATATTTCTTCTAGACCTTATTTCTCTCCAAAGTGCCAGTTTTTGGTCATGCCCCCATATCAAAAATTTCTGGGTAGCACTTACCCGATATGTAATAGAAAATGTACTTAATGTAATGTACTCTTATCCCCCAAATGGGAAATTTCACATGGATTGGTTGGAGGACTCACTTCAAAAAGAAAGACACACAAAGGGATTTTTTGAGGTATGGGAGAGCTTTATCATTATTAGACCAGGATAAACGACAATCCATTTTGAAATGCTTTCAATATACCACATATTTCACAACTAGGGCATTGTCAAATGACCATCAAGTATGGCTTTAGCAAGGGCCTCCTCTACACCACCAACAAATATAATAATATACCCTTGTGTTAAATATTTCTATAGTATGATTGTGTTCACCTTTTTCCTTTTTAACTGAATGCATAAAAGTGCATACTGTACCTACAATCTGAATATCTGTATTGCTTCCTTTGCTGTATACATCTACAGGTATGGGACCTGTTATCCAAACTTTGGATCTTCATACATCAGTCTACTAGAAAATCATGTAAACATTAAATAAACCCAATAGGCTGGTTTTGCTTCTAATTAATTAATTAATTAATTAATTAATTAATTAATTAATTATATATTTGGATCAAATACAAGGTATTGTTTAAATATTACAGAGAAAATTTTGGATTATTTGGATAAATTTGGAGTCTATGGGAGATGAGCTTTCTGTAATTCGGAGCTTTCTGGATAATGGGTTTCCGGATAATGGATCCTATACCTGTACTTGATTCACTATATATGTAACCTCATTGCCAACTGTTACTTGGGTTGTAATGTTTCAAGCATAAATAAAAAAAAATTAATGGAACAATGTGATTCTTGCTGGTGTGCGACTTTTTTATGAGAAAAAAAATGCATGAGAATATTCTGTTGCCTCTTAAATAAGCTAGCATTTGAGTCGCACAAAAATGAGTAAATAGGCCTCGATGACATTGTGTACTTGGGGGGCTTCAGGGTTCGAGAAAGCAGTTGTAGGAACTGCACATGGTTTCCTAAACTCTCTTTCATTTTTTAATGACTTACTTAAACTGCTCTACATTTTCATTGGACAAATATAAAACAAAACTATAAACCAAAAGTTAACTATGTTAAATTAAGTTTATTAACAGCAATAATTGATAGTATCATGCATGTGTTACCAAGTTATGCAGTTCATCACATACAGGGAAATTTCATGACCTCACCAAGACCAGAAGTAGAATAAATGTGGGGAAAGACCAAAGGTGGCCATGCTCAAAGATCCCAGGGTATGTGAGTATAGTTTATCTGTAACAACCTACTGATATTTCATGCACAGTATCTGTTACACAACCAACCCTTTGTCTTTTTGCAATGGAAATGATCCATGCACCTAGAATATACTGAATATGCCTAGATGTTCTAAAGTGCACTATTCTTTAAGCATGAGATTAATTTTGCCTGAGTTTCTTACTAACCTGTGTTTTGCGGAAAAGCAGGGGGGTTTTTTGCCATGATACACAACTAGGTAATGGCAATAATTGGCTTCAAATCACTTGAGCCAGGGCAATCAAGTGACTAAACTTGATACAGATGTTGTTTTTTGCCTTCAGGTTGCCTTTTGCCTTTATCTGCTCACTGTTCTGATTCTCACAAATATGATTAATACAAGATTTGCATTTATTTAATTGCACTGGATGTATATTTCTAAACAATTTGCAAACACAACACATGGAAGGGATTTTAAAAGCTCAATATGATGGTACAAATGAGCTGGCAACAAGATTTAATATCACAACAAAACATCTCGCAATAATCTAATAAGCATGTGGAATATGAACATATTTTGCATTTTTGGATTTGTCAGCTGCATTTCTAAAGTGAAAACAGCAACAAAAGTAACAGTTTCTGCAGGGCAACACTACATTATATTGTCATTCCTTTAAAATGCTTTTATTTTTTGGTGTTACTGTTCCTTGAAGGGCAGGAGAAGAGAAAAAGGGAAGTAATAACAATAAAATGATAATACAAGGATTCTTGAAAAAACTATACATATATGGTCTCCTGGAGTCAAAATCAACTTGACTGCACTTCATAATGATGATAATAATGGTAATAATAATAATAATAATGCCACTTGAGGCATGATTAATGAAACATTAAGGTCAACAAAACCAGCTGCTAAAATATATATTGGGAATTATATTTGCATGTGTCTCCTGTGGCCATATTCTCCATCCAGGCAGTGGTAACTAACAATCAAACCATGCATAATAACCCTCCCCTCCATATAAGTATTATTGAGAATATATTCTGTACTGAGCAACATTGACCAAAACATTTTTTTTTCATTTTGTTCACCTGAAATGTTTTTTCAAGAACAAAATCTGTTTGTAGACAAAATGTCCCCAATTTAAGATTTTATTATTACATTTTTTACAGTCAGAGTTCTAAATCATCTATTCATCTCAAACAGTTTTCTTTGTGGGCTGATGTCATTTTGTTTTTTTTTGTTTCAATCAAAATAATAACCAAAACTATTTTCTGAGAATCACTTCCTGTTTCATAAATTAATCAATACGTTATTTTTTAATTTATTCATCTGCAAAAAAATCAGAAATTGATAATAAAATAAAATCATTTAAACATTAAACAAACCCAATAGAATTGTTTTGCAGATTAATTATATCTTAGTTCGGACCTAGTACAAGGTATTATTATTAACAAAGAGAAAAGGGATATAAAGAATTGACATTTTTGATTCAAATGGAGTCTATGGGAGATGGCATTCCCATAATTCAGAGCTTCCTGGATAATGGGTTTCCAGATACAAATACCAAGAGGGCACCATAATATGAAACAACATGCCTGATAGATGTTAGTTTACTTATCATTTACAGGATTTATTTTTCATAGTAACTGTAGCGCTATAGTAAATTGAGTGCACCTTACTCTACTATAAGCTCCACTCCCAATAAATGTGCTCTGGCTGAGACCTTAAAATCTTAGGGAGTAAGCCCTCGCAACAGTGTGAAGGCAGGGTGTAGTGCAACTGTAACTTGGTTCAGGGTGCAAATATTTGGGTGCCAGTGGTTCTTATAACTTAACCATTGAACAGATTTATTGGACACATACAATCCTCAGTGGAGTGTACACAAAGGATAGCATGCATTATACATTGGATAGGCATTACTCACAACACCTTTGGTGTGCATGCAGCCTTGAGGAGGTACACCCAGCTTTCAGCCTTTTCCCTAAGTGGAACCTGAGGGGAAACTCTACCCTAGGTCTGTACACTTAGTCCCTACTTCTGGGCAATTAGTACCCGTGATCCTAATCCCACTCACAATCCTTGGAGGAGTCTCAAGCTACTCAGCTAAATATCCTGACTGTCTGTCACTCCTAGAGTGACCTATGTAGGTGAGTAACCTATCCTTGCTAGACTTGACCTATCTAGGTTCCACTCGATCTCTGCCTGCCTGCTCAGGCTAGAGCCAGATGGACACTGAAAGCATGGCTTCAAAGGGTTTTATACTTTAGCACAGTGCCATCTACTGGTCATTGTGAGAAACAACAAGGATCATAGCTTAAAGCAGGAATAGGAAACAGTTACCCCTCCTAACTGTATTTTAGGACCCAGTTAGGTGTCTATAACACTAGGGAACTGCCTGCTAAATACAGTAATACTGGGGAACTAATGTACCAGTCCCCTACATAACATTTTAAGTTAATTTGAAAAAAGACACACATACAGCAAGTTCAGCTTAATGTGTCTGTATAAAACCTGCCTAATTGCTTGTTGATACAAAGGGGAAGGCAAAAAAAAAACCTTTTGAAGTCTCTCACATTTGCCTTCCTGACTCCAGGACAGCAATCGGACCAGTCTATTTTGAATAACCCTGTATTTCCTCACCTGCTAAAAATCCATCAAACACCTTCTTGAAGCTATCTAATGTATCTGCAAGTACGCTAATGCAGGGAGAGAATTCCACAACTTCACCATTTTTCAAATCTTTAGATGGAACCTCCTTTCTTTAGTTTGGAATGGATGTCCGGGTATCTGCTGGTAGGAGCTACTGACAGATAAAGAATTGGAAAGATTATTGTATGCTACCCTAATACATTTATATATAGTTATCATATCTCCCCTTAAGCGATTCTTCACCAGTGTAAATGACTCAAACTTGGAGGGCTTTCTTCATAAAGTAGACTTTCCATACCCTTTACAAGCTTAGTTTCTTCAGCTCTCTCTAATCCCAAAATAACCTGTTTGAGCACTGAAGACCAACATGGCACGGTATATTTTAGATGGGGTTTTACCAGTGCTATGTAAGAAGAATAACCCCCTCCTACACGTAACCTATGTCCGTTTAATACAACGCAACCCCTGTTTGCTCTTGCAGTTGCTGACTACAGCCAAGTTGTTACCTACAAGGACTCCATGGTACTTCTTTATTATGGATTTGCCTAGTGCAGTAAAGGTATAAGTGAATTGCCTTTTTAAAGGTACATGACCTTACATTTTTTGACATTGAATCTCATCTGCCACTTAGCCGCCCAGATTGCCAGTTTGTCAAGATCCTGCTGCAAGGATGCCACATCCTGAATGGAATTAATTGAGCTGCATAGTTTTGTTGTCTGCTAATACTGATATATTACTTACAATGTCCTAACCTAAATCAGTAATGTAAAATAAAAATTTACCCAATATAAAACTCTGTAGGACCTCACTAAGAACTTTATTCTAAGTAAAGTATGCTCCTTTAGGGCAGAGACGGGAGAGTTTCGGGAGATTTAGTCGCCTCTTATTCGGACGACTAATCTCCCCGAAAAGCCTTTCTGCCGGCTAGAATCTAAATTGCCGGTGGGAAGGCACTCGGAGCGCTTTGTTTTCTGAAGTCACCCGAACTCTTGCTCATTTACACTGTACAAATTCTTCCTCAAAAAGTCACCCTTATAATCCTAGTTAATTACCAGCTGCCCTGGTGTTTCCTGCTTATCTGTGTCATTGCATTTGGCTTTTGTTTTTTCCCTGACCACATCACAGAGTTTTAATGAACTCTTTCCTATTTTTCTTACTGCTGGGAATAAATGAAAAGCCAAGCATAACCTGGAAAAATTACTAAAGAGTTAATGCTATTTGCTCCAGAACAGTCAAAAGACCCTCTGGTAAAAGTCCCGGGACACCAGCAGACCAGTTCTGGAGGCTGCAAGGTATTTGGCAGCAGCAAATAGTTCCTATTAAAATCAGACAGTCCAATTTAGATTTGCCTGAGAAGAATGTTGTGAGAACCATGCTGCCATACAGGGACTGCTTTCCTTGGTTGAACAGGACTGGGAGCCCATAATATTACAGTGTAATGCATTATATAGGATGTACAAGCTGCTTGCAGTTTTGTACTTTCTGTGCAATGTTGCAACTTTTCAGCAGGTCAGCTCATATCTCAATTTTGTCTTTGCGCCATCCCTCCTCGCTGTCTCCAGATTAGATTCTAGATGTCATAGTAGAGCACTGCTTTACAATATGTAGATGGTAAGCATGAGATTACAGGTCGAGCAAACATACATCCTAATTAGCTAATTAGCAGGAGAGTGAAAGTTTAATTTAGTATAACCAACAATAATACTTAACAAAGCCATACTAAGAACATAAATAGCAGGACACCATGCACGTTTTACTGTAATTTGTACTTAAAATATCACAGCTGTGAAATCTTACTTTAAAGATAGATATGAAATCAGCTATTTCCAATCTATTTCAACATTAATTTGTTGTTTACTTTGAAATCCCAATAACAGTTCCAACTCTCTTAAATTAACCACCACAATTTTAACAACACCTCTTCAAATGGAAAGCAACACATGTCTACTTCTTGGATTTTTCTTGTGATCCAGCATACTGAAAGAATTACACCCTCCAAATTTATACTTGTACCTGCTTTGTCACACAGATCATAGGGCAGCTGGGATACCTTAAGATGGATACAACAATAGGGTCTTCAGGGTCTGTAGCCAAATGTGTCACAAATGACTTTTGCACAATATCACTTTTTCCACCATAGGGGTCTGTGTCCATGTGGCCTCTGCCCCAGTACAGCTATACAAATGTCTTATAAGAAACACAGCTGTTTTGGTTCTAAGGTTCTGAAAAACAGAAACTCTCAAGAGCTGACATTAAAGTGATACCTTCTTTAGAAATTACCTGTACTGTGTTTTATTGCCATACATTTTAAACATTGAAAAAAACTTCTAGGTGCAAACTGAGTACCTGAAAAGTTCAGGGTTAAATGGTGGGTACCAGGGGAATGCTTCTCTGAAAATGGCACTATAAATTATGCATTGCAAAGATTATCTGCCCAGAGGTGCTATGCCATCTGTTAAGCAAACCCTGCCACAATTAGGCTATATTGCTAAAGGTATTTTCTATTTCAGCATAAAGTTTTAGAAATAGAAAACAAATGGAAATTCACTCAAAAGACAGTTCTACGCCACAACTGAACAATATCAGTCTATAGGATTCAATCTCAAATGTCTCTTTATTATTCTATAACGTTTTATAAGTTTTGCTAGTTGGGTAATTAGATAAATGAAATATATGTACACAATATACACAATCTACAGGGAAGATTTGACTGCAGAAGTGAATCCCCTATAATTTGCTTTGAAACTTGACAGCTGAGTTATGAGATAGGAGAAAGGAATTGCAAAGTCCACAGCAGTACTATTTGGAACAACAATTGTGGACATTTTTTTGTTGTTTCCAAGTAGCTAAATAGATTTCAACTGAATTATGCGGTTGAGTGCAGATCTCCCTATAATATTGTATGTCCATATTAAGCTTCTCTGGTAGCTATTCAGACATTTTTATAATAAGTATTTGGGTCAAAGGACTTTGATTTAATTAATTAATTCAGAGAATTCCAAAATTTGGGGCTCAGGTTTCTGAGATATGCAATAGGCTCAATTTGCATTCTAGAAGAAGACTGTCCCCTTTCAAGTTGGAGGAAGTTTCTTCTCACTCTACCAGAATATCAGCTGTATGTTCATTAAACAACACCTTTACAACTGCAGTACAGACTTGGCAGTATAAACTGCCACTTTTTCCACCAGAATGCAATATCTTTCTCCAAAATGTCAGCATCATTGGAAATTAGAGATATTTAAAGAGTAAAAAAATGTAACAGCAATAAACCCCTAATACGTATCTAATGGAAAATGTAGCTTTCGGACAAAGTGATGAGTAAAGGGAATAAAGTAGCACATCTTTGCCAGTAATGATTTATAATAAAGTACCTGTCTATCAAAAAAAATAGGAAATATATGAATGTCTTACTTTTGTCACACTTATTTGTGATACCATTTCCCATTACATCACTTATTAGCAGATAAAAATCTTGCCTTGGACACAAGCATAGGCAAACCCATTGGCACACCTCAAATTGGCAGGTTCCCTAAGAAGGGAGTAAAAATGGATGGAAGCTCATTATCCAGAATATATATATATAACATTGTGTATATATCAAAACAAAGTGATGACACAGAAATTTGTACAATCATATGAAGCAAAAATAATGAGATTTTTTAGCCTCATATCGTTATTTTTGCTTGATATTGCACTAGCACAAAGGTATCATAGTATGCTGGTAGTTTGTAATCAGTAATGTAGAACTAATACTCTGGGAGGCTAGAATGTTACATAGTTACATAGTTAAATCGGGTGGAAAAAAGACAAAGTCCATCAAGTTCAACCCCTCCAAATTGAAACCCAGCATCCATACACACACCCCTCCATACTTTCACATAAACTATATATATATAGCCATATCTATACTAACTATAGAGCTTAGTATCAGAATAGCCTTTGATATTATGTCTGTCCAAAAAATCATCCAAGCCATTCTTAAAGGCATTAACTGAATCAGCCATCACAACATCACCCGGCAGTGCATTCCACAACCTCACTGTCCTGACTGTGAAGAACCACCTACGTTGCTTCAAATGAAAGTTCTTTTCTTCTAGTCTGAAGGGGTGGCCTCTGGTACGGTGATCCTCTTTATGGGTAAAAAAAGGTCCCCTGCTATTTTTCTATAATGTACTCTAATGTACTTGAAAAGTGTAATAGTGTCCCCCCCCCTTTTTTCCAGAGAAAACAACCCCAACCTTGACAGTCTACCCTCATAATTTAAGATTTCCATCCCACTAAACAGTTTAGTTGCACATCTCTGCACTTTCTCCAGCTCATTTGTATGTATAATGTATGCATAACTTTATTTGTAAAGCACTGTTAAGGAGCCGCAGCGCTGTACAGTGCATAAAAGTACAGTATATATAAAAGTGTTGTATGGTAAGAGACATAGTGGGAAGGAGGTCCCTGCCCCGTTGAGCTTACAGTCTAAGTGGATGGGAGGCTAACATACAGGTGCAAATTGGAGATGAAAAAGAGCACAAGGTAAGGTATAGTCAGTAGGGACAGTACTAGGCTAATGTTCTAGTGGTCCAAAAGGTAGGCTCTTAGTTTTTTCTTGAAGAAATTAAGAGAGGATTCCTTACGGAGGAATTCAGGTATGGAATTCCATAGGTAAGGAGCAGCAAGATAGAAGGGTTTGAGACGAGAGGTGGCAGTGGATATATATATCCCTCTTAAGGACTGGAGTCCAAAACTGCACTGCATACTCCAGATGTGGCCTTACCAGGGACCTATAAAGAGGCATAATTATGTTTTCATCCCTTGAGTTAATGCCCTTTTTTATGCAAGACAGAACTTTATTTGCTTTAGTAGCCACAGAATGACACTGCCCAGAATTCTCGAAGTGTTAATTTTACACTTTATTACCTACCTTTCTATTCTGACCCTTACTTATTCATCTTCTAGCCTCTCATTCAAACCAATGCCTGGTTGCTAGGGTCAGCAAATACTTGCACCAATGCATTATACTTTATTAAATGAAACTATTTTCATATAATTGCTGGTGCAGTCTCTGTGAGTGCTCAGAGCTGGATATATTTCACTTCTTATAATGGTTTCCCCCCGCCCCATAATAACTGAGGTACAGAGAATTCTCTTTTCACAAGGAGGAACAGAAGAAAGAATGTAGGAAAATGCAGGGTTGCTACTATTACCTTTCCTATAAATAAAAAAGTAACTGTCAATACAATCATACTGAAGTGCAGTCATCAGATTTTAATTTTTAGTTATACCAAACCATGACTTATGGCAATAAAAAAAGTTAATTGCATCAAATGAATTCTTTCACCTTGCCCTTGTGTATTCCATACATGTGTGCAGATGACAAACAGGCAGTGCAGGTAGTTAAAGTACCTCTGTAAAAATGTATTGGACTCTGCAGAATGTCTGCATGATGTGAGACGTGGGATGATTTCCAGGTAAGGCTTCACGATGCAGTCAGCACAGATAAGGCAGATGACCCAGACTAGGGCCAAACTGTTTACCAGCAGATGTGTTTTTGAAAATCTTTCTTAACTGGTCATGGCAGCGTAAAATACCCTGCTGTTAAACGCATCTGCACGCCACTGCTCTCCCATTCCACCTACATAAATCCTGACCTATAAAGAAATTACGGAGTAGCTGGTGATTTTGTTTTTTCCATAGTGCTGAAGCTCTCTTTCTCATTTTTAGGCTTCAAGGCAATAGCAGCCCTTTGCTCCTTATTTCTCATCACTTTAAAGTCTTGTTCTGGTCACTATGAACCCTTCAGCACTCCTCTGTGTGCAATCACTCGAGTCAAGATCTGTGAATTGTGATTTGCAAATGACATGTACATTTCTGGGCTGATGGCTGTTAAGGCAGTTTGGGAACCTAAGGCGATAAACTACAGGGATGCAGTGAGTCACTTCTGTTGCCAGAACATTATCATGCAAATGAACAACATATTTTCTGTTGTTTTGAATACTGTCAAAATCACTTGATTTATTTCTAACATGAAAAGCAGAGAATCTAGTTTGGGTTTGTTTTCTCACATAATTGTCACACTCCTCTGTTTTGATTGGATAGACACATTCCATGCAGGATACCTGAAATCATTCAACAAGCAAGTGACTTCAGCCAACACATTTTGAATGGCATAAATCACGTTACAAATATAATACACAATACTGCTATTCTACTGTTTATTAACCAGATATATACACCTGTTTTTTTTTTGTACCAGGCTTAATACTAATTTCCAAACAAATTGAGTGGAATTAAAATATAGTTATCATTTTCAACATTAAAATAACAATTTCTAGAGCAATTTATTAAGGAGATGCACACCCTGATAATGAGGATTTTCAGCATACGTTTTTATGCATGATGAACACCTAGCATTCAACAATGTAAACATAAGTAGCCTCAGTTGATTGCAGTTCAACAATTTCAAGAGGGTCTCGAGTTACCAATGCCTGCAATGATAGTTGTACATATAGTTACTCTCAAGAAGTTCTTTTACCACTATTCCCATCATCCTTTTACTAAGCTGGAATTCAGCAATATCTGGAAGCCCTCCAAGTATGAGGCATTGTTGTACATGGTAATTAGTTTTATTGTGCACAGGTATACTAAAAACTTATAATGCCCAATATGTTTTTTTTTTTTAAAGGGCAAGTCAAACCAAAATAATCTTCCCCTAGCACAAGATATCCCACAGTGTATGTTACTCCTTGCCACTTTCCCTGCGTCTGAGCTCAACCACTCCTGTTCCTGTCTGGTGGCTTGTTTACCGCAAGGGTACAGACCCCAACTACTCTGCTTGTTGGAGCCAGAAAGCTGTTCACTAGCTGAACTGCCACTAACTTACACTCCTAGAGAGACTATTACAAAAACTTCTACCACTAGCTAAAACTGTCCCTAACCAAGGCCTGTATTGACTCAGACCCAGACCTATAGAAGTCCAGGAAGAGAGCCACACTCTCCCTTTTATACAAAAACTATACTGCCACCTACTGGGCAAACAATGAACCAGATCAAATTACTTTTAACCCCAGGAAAGGGAAATAGCTGTCTGTGTGAATCAAAGGACCACTTAGGTGCCAGGGTCTCTACATTTATAAAAACAATTGCTTATGAAATCAGCATTTGCTTACCTCCTGGTTGTTACTTTTTAAACAATGTTGCAAAAGTCTTAGTTATCCAGAAAAGTCAGGTCTGTTAATCAGCTGCCTTGTCCTACATTTTTTCAAAAAGTCTGAGCCATCAGGGCAAAAATTGTAAGGGACAAACACTGCTTTCAATAGCAATACAAATACAAACAAGTTAAAAACTGTAGAAAATGTGTAATGAATGTATATTGCAAAGTTGCAAAAACATTTTCTGATTTGACATTCCATTTTAAGTCCGCCAAATTACACTGAAATTTTTTTTTTCTAATTTATGGTCCCTGCACTTTACCCACACTCAGCTGCAGTGGTGTAACTAGATGTTACTGGACCCCACAGCAAATTAATTTTAGGGCCCCCAACATATCCGAGGTTGATCTGTTTTACCAATATTTATTGAAATTGCTCTTTCTTTGGGCCTCATGGAGCTTTATAGCTCCTAGGTCCTCGTGCAGCTGCAGGGTCTGCTTCCGCTGTAGTTACACCTCTGGCTGTGCATAAACCACTTCTATTAAAGGTAATTAGAGCAAAAAGCACTTCTTGCACTTCTTGGGACCACTCAGTCCCTTCTGCTTTCTGTTCCGGACTGAATGCTGCTTCACCTATTGATGCAAGGGAACCCTGTAGCTACTGCCACTTCCTGACCAGGTAGTATTTTCAGGGTCCCCTTCCCAGTAGGTGCAGCACAATTGTGCCAACTACTTCGCCCCCCCCTTGCAACCACAATCCAGCTGTAATTCTGGGGAAAAGTGCAGCATTGTGGCAAAAAAAAAAAACAGAAATCATAGAGATTTTGTACTGCATGACTGCTTTGTAGTCTCTGCTTGTAGAAACAGGAATCAATAGGCTTTCTAAACCAATTAGTAACACTATATAGATATGTGATATAGTTGTTTTGCCATTATTAAGCATATACAGTTGTAAGGGAGAATTACCTGCCTCCACGCCGACGCTGCCCTGCTGTTCAAGATGGCGGCACCCAGTCCTTCCACGAGGTTCTTCCCAGGCGTGGCACTGTGACGCCAGCGTGTTTTCGCCGGCGTCAGAATGGACGCCAGCGTCGGAATGCCTGCGCAATTACGCCAGCGCAGTGACATCATCATGTCCATCTTTTGGCGCCAAAGGAGGCCTATTTAAGGAGCCTAAAGGTCTGCAAACATTGCCCAATTATAGGTTCTACTTCGTGTGTTCCTGGGTGTGTTAGTGTATATTGATTCCTGTTCTTGATCTTGACCCATTGCCTGTTTATCGTTATTGAACTCTTGCCGCCTGAACTGACCTATTTGCCTGGACTTTGACCATTCTTTTGCCTAATCCTATTGTACCGCGAACTGTGCTGAACTTCAGCTTCCTCTTTGGTCCGCTACTCCAGTTTGAGCCTTCGGGCCCTTACAACAGTATAATATTGGTAAGGCCTGATTTTGAGTATTTTTTTAAAGAGTATACTGTACTGAGAAACGTTTGCAAGGCATTTCTTAGAACAAAGCAGATATAGTGAGTTATATCCAGGCTCCATCTATCTGTGTGAATATGTTCCCCTGTGGTGGACTGGTCAGAGTCAGTAACAATATCTGAAGTTTTAGTACGGTTGGGTTTTTCTTCAATAGAAACCTCAGACGGAGCGGGGGGCAACTCTTGTGATACATCCTTGTAGGGTGGGGGTGGATTGGTCGTATTGACCATACAGTGAAAAGGGGGTTCTCTATGGTACAAATATTTGATATTCCCATCTGATTGAATGACTCTTTGTTCTGACCACCCCTCTTTCTGCAAACCCTTTGCAACCCTGAACCACGCCTGTGCACTGGGTAGAAGACCCTTGTCCTGGAGAACACCCTTTTGTTCTTTCACTACGTTATACCAGGAGTCCGGCTGTAGCCGGGGTCCCTTAAAGTTAAAGCCACATAATTTAGCCAATTTAATGTAATCATTGACCGGTTGTTTCCCCTCCCGACGTTTGACTATTTCAAACGCCGAGATCCCCTTTTGGTCCCCTTCCCCTAATTTTGATTGTTCACTGCCCATTATTTAGGCAGCAGGCTTTCACAGAATGTGTTAGCACTTGCTAGTAGTCGCTTGGCTTTACAGGCTCGTATACGTATCAGGTCTAATATCTCAGATTCTAAGTAATCGGTAGCTGGATGATAATCGCAGACTGAGGGACTGCGACCGTGGTCAAAAAGATTTCCTTATTTCGAATAGACCTTGTCCCCAATTGTCGTCTAAGTCAACAGGGAAATGAACATTAAGTCGATATACGTGGCTTTCAGAAAAATCAAGAGGACTACTTGGGCCAGGTGTAGGACCGATGGACTGTCTGCCTAATCTTTCAAATGGGAAACCCCGAGTTGCAACGGCAGTTAAGCGATAACCCCTTTCCCCTATGGCAAATACAAGACCACACACACACTCTGGACAGGACATGAGGTCTCTTTCAGCAATAGTTAGGATTTATTATGATGAACAGTAGGCGGTGGATCTAAAGAAATTACAAAAGGTCCATCAGCCTTTGAACTGCTTCAGCTTCGGACTGGTCCAAACCGCTTTCTGAGTGACTGTCACACACCTCTGGGTATGGACCAGTGTAAGCGAAGTGTACTCTTATCTCGAGTAAACTATCTCCAAGGTTACTGGGATTCACAGGAAAATGGACATTGAGGCGATACAGTAAAAGGTCTGAAAACCCGGGGAAGATTGGTCCTAAACCTAGGTCACTAGCAGGGTAACCCACTGGCTGTATTTTTGCTAGTCTCCACCCCAAGGGGGTGATTGCAAACAATAACCCGCACACACAATTAGGGCATGACATTTAGACGCCAATGGCACACAATGATGACAACAAGGGGGACAAACAACCTCGATACTGGTGGGTTTTCTGGTTAGCACAACTAGGGACAACAGGGACAATCCGTCACGGAGTGGACACGTCTGTCCCTCCAAACAATTTGCACCCTCCCAAGGATTGAGAGGTCGGGGCCGACACTTAGTCCTTCCTCCCCGAAGTATATACAACTAATACTCCTTCTCAACACTCTGTCGCGATCCCACTCAGGGACACTGGGGGCCGACTTGCACCCTTCCCAACAAAAGGTTGGAGCCTATGTATAGTAGTTGTCACCCGTTTTAACACTCTGTCGCGATCCCACTCAGGGACACTGGGGGCCGACTTGCACCCTTCCCAACAAAATGTTAAAAACTATGCAATAAGGGTAGTTGTCACCTGTTGCCCGAAGTGTCAACCTATCTTTACTCTCTCTATTTCCATCCACCAGTAAGGAGTTAATAGACAATAAACATCAACCATAGATAAACAGGCGACAAGATACTCTTGTACAGGTTAGGTAAATGACATCAGGCAAGATGTTACCTGTCTTTGCTGGCTGCCAAAAGTCGATATGGGCAACAGACGCCAACAGTTGGTATAGGTATGACACATAGGTGATCAGTCTCCGTCCTTCCCTCTGCTGGGCGACTGCTGTCCGCGGTATCGGCTAGTGGTCAGCCAGAACCTGATGCCCCATGTTGGGCGCCAATTGTTATGGACAGAAGTATGTCCGGAGAGTATTTTGTCCCTTCCAAATTGTGATGAGTAAGTTCAGCTAGCTGATAAGAAGAAATGACACTGACACGACTGTTCAGTATGCAAAATGCTTCTCTCTGTGTTTATTGTAAGATATCAAAAGGTTATATAGGCAAAGAGGGGGTTATGTTGCCCTTGCGGTTAAGCTATGTGGTTTCACATGGAAAGATACAAACTTCATAGATATAAAAATAGATATCAAACTTCGTAGATATAGATCTTGAAATTGGAGGAAATACAACGAAATATAAAGTACAAAGTTCTTATGCGGTTTTAATTTAGCAGTCATCTTCCAGGAACAGCTGCATAGAGGCATGACCACAAGCTGGCGTGACCTTTTAGACCGAGTCTCTTTTCTGTGAAGTGCAGGTGTCTTCCCAGAATAGGTGCAGAGTAGCATGACCAACACGAGTCTGTTTCCTGTGAAGAGGTTTATCTTTGGTTTCATCCTAGCTGGTATTGATATATGTTTTGCAAATAGCTGAGTAAGGAAATATAGCAGACACACAGTATAACAGTAAAATAGACTTTTTAAATGAGAGCACACAGAATAGACTGACCAGTCCACCACAATCCCCCCTAAAAACGTCTATTTTGCTGTCCCTACCTAGATAGAAGTTAGTAAGTATGATGCTTCAGCGTGGTCTGGAGAGACCTGCACAAAATCAGTGACCAACCCTGCCAACATGACTAACAGCACTGTCCTTAACCTGAGCGAAGGAGGGGGGTGGAAGTGGGTGGTGGTACAGGAGTGGGTGCTGGGGCCAGGGGAATGTATTGGGAGAGTACTGTTGTTGGAATATAAGGGAGAGCGAGGGGATCATCGAGGACACGAGCAGATTCATTATCATCATCCTCGGGTGTATCATTGGAATAGGCATGGGCATCAGAGCCCACATAGAAGGTGGGAGAGGATAAGACAAATGTAGGAGTATATTGAGAGGCAAGACAAAGTTTGCGAATACAGGGAATGAAACAGCAAAATATCATGGTACAGAAAGCAGAAACTATGAGGAGAACGATACCTATTTCAGCAAGCACTTTCTTCCAACCAGTCATCCAGGTGAAGAACTGGTCCCAGGGGTCGGTGATGCCTCAGTTCCTTTTTAGTTCGGCAGACAGTTCCTCTAATTTTTTAATAGCGATGGAAACCGAGCCATCGGGGCCAGTGTTATCAGGGATATAGGTGCAACAGGTGGAAGATTTGTCAAGGATCTTGCACACCCCACCCTCACCCGGAATTACACCGCAGCCTGCGCCATCTGCGCCAAGTGTAACCCTGGACGCATGGAGAAACCACCGGTCTTACATTTGGCTAAGCCTCTATATCCTTTTCAACGCATACAAATAGACCATATACAGATGCCCAGATGCGGCAGATTTGAATATGTATTAGTCATCGTTGATATGTTCTCAGGGTGGCCAGAAGCTTTCCCGGTGGCCAATATGACTGCCAAAACCACCGCAAAAAAAACTACTTTCTGAAATTGTTTGCCGATACGGAGTACCCGAGGTGATCGAAAGCGATCAGGGTCCCGCTTTCACGGCATCTGTTACTAAAGACATTTGGACAGCATTGGGAGTGACCCTTCACTTCCATACTCCTTACCATCCCCAGAGTAGTGGTAAAGTCGAGCGTATGAATGGTACTCTAAAAACAAAAATGTTAAAAATGTCTCAGGACTCGGGTATGCTGTGGCCTGACAGTCTGCCTATTGCCCTGTTCAGTGTTAGGTACACTCCAAGGGGGGATACCAACCTTTCCCCTTTTGAAATCTTGTTTGGGTGTGCCCCTAGACTAGGTTGTTATTTCCCACAGACCCTACAGTTACAGTTTGATGTTCTAAATGAATATGTATGTCAATTGTCAAATGAATTATCTCAAGTGCATGGTCAGGTGTTCTCCTCTATTCCAGATCCTACTTCTGTGGAAGGTTCGCATTCATTAGTTCCAGGTGATTGGGTTCTTGTCAAGAAATTTCTGCGTAAATCCTCACTCGAGCCCCGATTTGACGGTCCGTTCCAAGTCCTGCTGACTACAGCCACCTCTGTAAAATTGGACGGAAAAAACACCTGGATCCACGCATCCCACTGCAAAAAGTCTGTTCCTCCTTCCACTCCAGCTCCAGACTGAGTCTACTCCTCCACACTCCATCTCACCTGTACCACCATGAATTTTTTATATATCCTTTTCTTGGTCTGTGGGGGGGGTGGGCATTTGTTCAGGTCTCCTGGCCAAGTGGCCATAACTAAAGATGCTTTGGGTGTTAGTACCTTTTGGTTCAACTCCTCCAGCACAAACATTGCAATTTTCACTTTCTCCCCTTTTAATCTCGGCGATCAGTTCGGGAACTTTTACATGCCCAGCCTGACCCCCCACCTTATAAGAACCGCTTATGGTTATATCTGTGTTACCGACACCCACTTTGGAGACGATTGCAAATATTGGGGTTCTGTTGGTTGGAATTCTGGGGATACCGATTGGGGATACTACCCAGATACTGCTCAGCATAAAATTGCCAATGGTCGCTCCCTCCTCATACGAATGACATTACGCCCTGGTCCGAGTAGTATACAATTTACTCTTACTCTTTTAGACCCAAATCCGGTAGATTCCGGTTCCTATGTATTTGGCCTATACTGGTATAACTATCCGACCTTCCTTATAAGATTTAAGTTACAAGACATGTCTACCGACATGGGACCAGATACATCAATTGCTAACCCCATATCACCTGTGTCTTCTCCCAAACTGCAGGGTATGCTTGCCATTTCCAACCCTACCTTTACCGACTCCCTAGCTGTCGAAACTGGTTTCAGTGACTCTAACGTTTGGTTGGAGTGGATCCATTTTACGGCTGCCCAACATAATAAAACTAACTGTTTTGTTTGTGGGGCAGCCAGACCCCATCTCGGTTCTGTCCCGTTACATATCCCTACAGATGAACTGAATTGTTTCACTAGCCTCTTCTCTAACCGCTCCACTAATCATTCAGATTGTGAATTCTGGAAACTTCATTATCCCATTATTCCTTCAGCTTCCCCACCACCACCAGGTATCACTATATATCCTGGCAATTATACCTGTTTTACTGCTCCTTACTCTGCATCTGCCCTCCCCCTAGGTAATTTCTCAGCTGGCTACTGTTCCGATTATATTAATGGTACCTCCCCTGACTTGCAAAACCAGACCCAGGCATTAAGTGATATTTTTTGGATCTGCGGGGATATGAAAATCCGTAACCTCCTGCCCACCAATTGGTATGGTGAATGTGCTTTAAGCAAAGCCATCCTTCCCCTTCACATAATCCCATGATCCCGCTACTCCAGTTTGAGCCTTCGGGCCCTTACAACAGTATAATATTGGTAAGGCCTGATTTTGAGTATTTTTTTAAAGAGTATACTGTACTGAGAAACATTTGCAAGGCATTTCTTAGAACAAAGCAGATATAGTGAGTTATATCCAGGCTCCATCTATCTGTGTGAATATGTTCCCCCACCTTTGTCCAATATATAAACCCCAACCCCGATATAGTGAGTTATATCCAGGCTCCATCTATCTGTGTGAATATGTTCCCCCACCTTTGTCCAATATATAAACCCCAATTAAGATACCTATATTGTTTATTGTTTACCATCCTAACTCCGACTTTGCACTTATAGATTGAATATATATTAAAATAAACAAACTGCATTATCACAGTTGTGTAACTTTTTGTCTTTTGACTTTTTTTATTGTGTATGAACTTTATTTTGGATGAATTTAAATATTTTAAGCAAGATATGAAATTAAGAATATTTGAATGGATTTATTATTTTTTGAGAGATAGTAGGCTGACTTACAAATAAAGGAAAGCGTATATGGATTATTTAATGGGGTCCTCTCAAATAGTTTTATGATGATACTGTTTGTCCAGGTCATCCTCTTGATCATACAATGCTACCAAATATATTGCTGCTATAAATAAGGCATGGTAATAGTAATTGTAATCAAATCTAAACATCCTTTAATTTCTTGAAAGTTACTTGGTATGACTATATGCCGTAAATGGACTAATTAAATTACCTTCTGCCAGATCTGACTGCATCCACTATGATAAAAAAATTTATTTTTTGACACACTGCATTTTTCCCTAGAACCATCATAAAAGTGTTCAGAAGTAAGGGTAGATTTATAATGATGCAAATTTTATAAACTTACTTTTCAAAAAAAAAAAAAAAACTTCAAGATTGCCATTGGCATGCTTCATAACTGGGAACTTTTCTGAAACCTGAAATCATTCGTAAAATGCAACAGAAATAATTTATATTGGTTCAGTTAAGACCAGCTTTCTCACAAGATAAAATAGGTCTCTCCCTTGGGATGGCTTGCATTTAGAAAAAACCTGACTGCTAGCACAAAGCCAAGTCAATCTGTTTGATTTTAATAGTGAGATCTACAGTAACACATTTATTGGTTCACTTTGCTTTGGTCTTTAACTCCTTCCTCAGCACCACACCATTCCACTATGCAGTTGCAGGTGTTCTCACATAAATTCAGGCTAGTCATTGGGACAGTTCTTCTCTAATCTAATCCTGAAAACTTGATATGTGTCAGCATATAATCATTTTAACAAATGTAAATTTCATGCAATGCCATGGTTATTAACCAAATCTAAGGGGCACATTTATTAAGGTCGAATTTTTCTGGTCAGGCTTTTTGTCTCAAAAAATCAGATAATTCGCAGAAAAAACTGCAGCTTTTTCAGGACTTAATGAGCTACTTAAACACAGATCCGAATCTGAAAATACTACAGCAAAAACCAGTCAAAGTCCAGTAGAAGTCAATGGCAGATGTTCCTTTTACAATTGGAAGATGTTTCTTGCCTGTACAAGAAAACATTAAGGGGAAATTAACATCTGAGTTACATTTTATTGTGTTGTAGATGACACTGCTCTAAGTAACTTTCCAATGAGATTTAATTTTCAATTTTATTAAAAATGTTATTAAAAATTTTAATTAATTATTAGCTGCCATATTGTGCTTCTTTCCAGCCTGCAAAATGATTGTCAGGGATTGTCAGGGACAACAGATCACAAGCATAATGTAAAGGGAAAATATAACCTATTTAGCTGCAAGTTCAACTATAAAATCAAACAGTTAAAATATGAGAGGAAGCATACCTTTTCTGATCAGTCTGTAGTTCACTTCTTGTAATCATGAGACATAGATTTGCCTTGCTTCACACAAATGCAGTCTATTTAATCTCCTGTAGTGTGGGAAATTATGTTCAAGCTCCCTGTGTGATGATGTCCATGGTAAGTTATGCATGTAGTGACAAGTATATGCCATAAGGTCTCAGAATTAGATCTGCAATGTGTTGCTGCTGACTGTTGATCAAAAAAGGCTTGGAGAAAAACATTATTTTAGGCGTGAAAAACTGTCTCCTTTATCAAATAATTTTCTTGCAGCTTCCCTTAGCTACAGAAGCTTATTTAAACTCAAAAGGTTAAGTTTCTAGCATTCATTATTACTGAAAATGTGCTTCACATAATCATGATGTTTTCTTTCTAAAGTCAAATCTATTTCTTATCTTTTTATATAGTAGTTGCTTGTTTTTAATTTGAAAGCTGTTAAATGTAAACTATTAGTTGTGGTACTGGCACATCACATTTGTCTAAGCAGATTCGATAAAATATGCTCTGCTGCATCAATATGTTTCAGAATTGCTATTTAGGAAGACAAGAAAACTACATATAGTTAGTGTCTTGTTGGAAAACAAGATTTATGCACAAAGAGAGCTGAAAGACCTTCTGGCCATTTACCATGTATAAATATAAAAGATTGTTATTAAAATCTTCAGCATTGCTCCCAGGAAGTCACTTAACTAAAAACCTCCAAGAGAGGATTGGTTACTTCCAAACTGAATATAACCCAAGGAGATGTTAGAAATAAGTCAAGCTTCACTTAATTCCCTTACAGTGGTCCACAACAGTAAGTGCCTAAGTGGCATAAGGGAATAGATGCAAAGTATGATGAAATACACTTAATATATTTTTTTTCAGATGCATGTTATAAAAGGAAGAAACACATTTTCTCCTGTTTATGCAATATAATATGGTGTAATAGTGAAATGTGTTTATGGTAATTATATAGAAAATGTACCAATTACTCTAAATTATGTTTTTTTACCATATAAAGCCAAAGGGCTGCAAGCTTAAGTCTAATTTCCTTTGCAATTTTCATTAGGAGAACATTATTCTGAAGAGTGCTCAAGTTGTACTGAGAACAAATTTTCAAAAACTGAGAACAAGACTTCTGATATGGGCTAACAGAAGTTGCTGAGTGTTTTTGGGTCACAAGATGGACTGCATACCTCCCACATTGTGTATGGACTGAGAATTGCAGGGAACATAATCCATAACTGTTTAAAGAGGCAGATGGCAATTTTACTATGTAAGTTTGAGGGAATATGTGAATTCTAAGGGAAGTTGTATGATGGCAGCCTGTGTCATATATAAATAGTCACATAAAGTAAGAGTTTATTCTGATGCTCAAACACACCCAATAAATGGACAAAGTAATCAGAGAGCGTATCTTACAATATTGTCCTTATTGCAAAAAGGTACAGCTAGGTAAAAATGAAAATAACGGAATACTCATTTTCTAGGCTGAGGGGGGAAAAATTGAGCGTCAATAAACCCCAAAACTGCATCAAAACAGAAAAATGTAACAGAATATTCCCTTTCATGTTGTTTCTCTGAGCAAAGATTGGAACGCCAGCAATAATTACATTGTTTAATTCATTTTCAGGCTAAAAAAGCTGTCAGAGACAATTCCAATTGAATCCTATTGAACCTTGCCAACTTTTACTTGCTAAGTTTTTTTCTGGTGACTTTTTGTTGTTTTATTCTTTAGAAAAGCTCAACTATTCGAAGTTCTAAAGAATACTAGACTGATTGATGTCCTCTCTGTGCAATCCAGAAGCTTGTGTGACTGGATGTATGTCTCATTATGCAATACAGGATACTGGCTAATGAGGAGCAAGTTTTTCAATCATCAGTTCTTGTAGCCTGTTTATGGAAAAGCTGTTAAATTTCTGTGATCTTAACTTTGGAAAAGAATGCAGAACAACGTTTACATATATTTGTATTTATCATATCATCGTATTTGCCCTTCTCTGGACCCTCTCTAATTCAATATGAAATGTTGAAATGTCCCGTTTCAATGTTGGAGACCAAAACTGTACGGCATATTTCAGATGGGGGCTTACTAGTGCTCTTTACAGTGGAAGAATGACCCCCTCCTCCCATGAATCTATGCCTTTTTTAATACAGCTCAAGACCTTATTTGCCCTTGATACTGCTGACTGGCATTGCTTGCTACAGCCAAGTTTATCATCTACAAGGACTCCAAGGCTGTTTTCCATTATGAATTTGCCTAGGGCAGTCCCATTAAGGGTATAAGTGGCTTGCATATTTTTACATCCTAGGTGCATGACTTTACATTTATCAACATTGAATCTGCCACTTAGCTGCCCAGATTGCCAGTTTGTCAAGATCATGTTGCAAGGATGCCACATCCTGGATAGAATTAATTTGGCTGTATAGTTTTGTGTCATCTGCAAACACTGATATATTACCTACAATACCCTCTCCTAAGTCATTCATGAATGAAGTATAAAAGTGGACCCAATACCGAGCCCTGACTGAACCTACTAAGAACCTTACTGCAAGTAGAGAATGTACCATTAACAATCACCCTCTGTACCTGATCCTGTAGCCAGTTTTCTCTCCATGTGCAGATGTCCTCATTAATCCCAACAGCCCTAAGTTTAGAAAGCAGTCTTTTATGGGGCACTGTATCAAATGCTTTGGCAAAATCCAAATAGATCGCATCTACTGCCCCCTCCCCTCTGGCCAGCATCTTAATTACCTCATCATAAAAAGCAATCAAATTTGTCTGACATGACCGTTCCTTCTTAAAGCCATGCTAATTTTTGAATGTGAGTCTTCAAATAATTTGCCCACGACAGATGTCACGCTTACTGGCCTACAATTGCCAGGCTAATATCGTAATCACTTTTTGAATATAGGAATTACATCAGCTTTTCTCCAATCCATGGTTACCATACCAGATGAAACCGAGTAAAATAAGGAATAGACCTTATACCTTATACATGAAAAGCTAAAAACAGTAGCAATAGGAATCTGACCAAGTATATATACAGTATATATAGAAGGTGCCCAGAAGATAGAGGCACCAGGAATTGAGTTAAAACACTGATAGTAGCATGTTCTTTGTACAATGCATGATGCCAAAACAGTAGACCTCATTGTTGTAACATCCTTCTCAAACAGTTTCCAATGCAAAGACTTTTATGTCAAGTATGGAACAACCTAGGATATCTGATTGGATATTTAAAGAACTTTAAACATTCTTTATGCTACAGAGAATAGGATCAACTTCTTTAGAATGAATGTTCAGAGAACCGGAAAAAATTAACATTCTTTTATGCTGGCGAAGATAGAATCCCTCTCCAGGGCAGTTCTGAATTTAAAACAAGTGTCATTGAACTTGCCATATTAAAAATGAATGCTTTTTTTTTTCTTTCAGGAATGTCAGGAAAGTTGGTTGGATCACCATTATCTTTAAATTGTTGTAAGAAAGATTGGCAAGGGCCTTTGCTTCTTTCTTGAACCAGCACATTATCTAACTTTATTCTGAAATGTATTTAGCAGTCTGATGTTAAGGGCAAAAAAAGGCCCTGGGCAAAATCTGAACTACTATCCTGTCAATATTTATTGTTCCTAAAAACTGGAGGCATGGGCCTGGGATGTCTTTGTTTTTTAGAACCCTCACACTTGAAGATCAACCACAGAGATACTGTATATATTATCATAGCTAGGTAAAAAATCTCCATAAAAACTATTGTTATCTTTGTAATCTGGATACTGTTAAAATATAAAATCTATATAGGGCCCTATAAATGCTGTTTTTCCTACGGTACAGTTACACTGTGTGCTGAGAAGACGAATATATGTATATATATGAAGAGAGCTTTATATCACTAAATGGAGACATAGTAATAGATGTTATATGATGTTCTTACAGATGTAGAGTTGAAAATATTATACATGTTGCTTTCCATTAAGTCGCTGAGCCCCATTCTTCCACCCAGTTGTTGGGAAACGCAAACGCAAATCTGTCAAGACCATGTCGACATTATGTTTAGTAACCTTTTATCAGACTACTATTCCTTTACTTATTCAATAGAAAGAACTTTTTTTAAATATGCAAAGCTTCTTTTATTCCTTAATCATCTAAGAGAGTGAATGTTATGGTGGTGTTTTTGCTCTTCCGGTGTTCCTTAGTCAGCAAAATGACATATGTTTAAATTGTATATGATGTGAAAGTGCTTTGGAGCTGTATGTTAACAATGAACTTGAGAAGGTTAGATATTTCTTTTAATCCTGTTTTACAGATTACTCCTTTAAGTTAAGATTTCCATTATATTTCCTCATTATAATGTGAAGACTGTGACCTTTCATGTTTTAATATTAATGGCACTTAGACTTAAATGATCATCTGAATGTGAAGTTACTACAATGTTATGTGCATATAAGCTCTGTTTGAGATAACCAGTAGAGACAGATAACTTCATTTAGTATTTAAGTGGAGAATACAAGTGCTGTTCTTCAAGATCCTTGTAACTAGAGGCATCATGTAAAATACCTGAAGGGACATTTGTGTAGTTACAAAAATCCTTCTCTGGAAACAGAGAAAGAATTCTTTATTCGTTTTCAATTGTGCATCATTACATATAGTCATTATGAAAGTAAAATTCAATCTGTTTCTATGGTGGATTCTTTACAACATTTTTTCATTTCCACTCTAGCGAACTGATGGTGGAAAAGCTTTTTCATGGTTTATTTAGCAGAAAGTCATTTTGATTAACAAGATGAGTAATACTTAAACAGCTATTTGCTATTAATGCATCTGTTTTAACAATGGGTGCAGCTATTGGACAGACATGCCAAAATCATTAGAATGGGGGGGGGGAACACAATTTTAAGATGGTGTACAAATCAAATATTTTGTTAATACCTGTAAAAACATGCTTTCAAAGATATATGTTCAGTTGCCAAAAGATCTTAAAGGGGACCTGTCATCCAGACATAAAAAGCTGTATAATAAAAGTCCTTTTCAAATTAAACATCAAATCCAAATTCTTTTTTTTATTAAAGCATTCATAGTTATTGTAAACTCATTTAAAAATCTCTTCTGTCAATTAAATATTGTTTGCCCCTCCTCTATGCCTTAGGCATAGAGGCGGGGCAGGCAATTAATTTCACTTTCCAGTCAGCACTTGCTAGATGTAACTGCCCTCCCCCAATTTCTCCCACTCTCTTCACAATTTAATTGTATAACCTGTACATGGGGATGGACATCAGGTCCCCAATTGCACATAGGGAAATAAAATCTTTAAACACACCATGTTTGGGTTTATATTATTTTTTATCCTTTACTTCATTCTTATTTTTTTGGCTGCATAATAAGAATACAAAACCAGTCAGTTAATTCCCAAAGTGTCAGTTTTAAAACTTTACAACCTCTAGAATAATTTTTTTAAAAAAAAAGACAATTGCTTCTTCAAAACCAACAAAAAATTTAAATTGGGGCATTTGTGGGAACATATTGCATATTTTTCCATATTACTCTCAATAACATGAGGAGGCTAATGCTTCATGGAAATTAACGTATGAAAAATTGGATCAGAACAATGTGCATTCTACTCATTTATTCATAAATGATTTACTTAGAAACAAATCCCTGAGCACAAACTGATAATGTGATATAAGTACTGCAATGCACTTGGCAGAAAGCATCAGCAAACCATTTTTGAAACCTGAACCCAATCAGACAGTTCAACAAGGAGAAATTAATGATAGAGTTAGAAAAGAGAAGGGAAATGGGATAAAAACAAAGGAGGATGTGATAGCAGATGGAGACAGCCTCTATGGTGCAGAGAAGCTTTTACAAATCACAGAATTCCTTTTATCTGAACCCCATTCAAACTTTTCCCCCACAAATTAGACATTTGTGTCAATCCTAAATTGTGAAAGAAGAATGTTAGCCATATTTTAATTATTTAATATCCATATGGGGGAATGTAATTAAAAGCACACATCTTAAATAAGCCTAATGTCATTTAACAGGTAGTAATTAGTAGAAGTAATGCTACCCCTAATTGGTTGCTATAGGTTATGACACCTATAGCAAACGTTGGACTTTGATTATACAACTCTGTTGGCGTCCAAACCTTTGTACATTTGTGAAACAGAAAGGGCCTGTTTCACTGTTACCCCTAAATTTAAACCCAGATTTAAAGTTTTAAGATATTTGTTTTTAAGTCTCTAGTTTCTCAAAAAATATTTCGCTTTAGATTTAACCCGGCTGTTAAGTTTATCTAACAAGCTGTTCAGTCTTTATGTTTCTCAGGCCATGACTTTACCAGGAATGGGGACGGGAACCAAGTACATCTTAGATCTGTTGTGGAGAAACAGATGAAAAAGAAACTGTCAAAAAAGGTATTGAAACATGAATCCCTGACACTTACCTTGATGACTTCAGTAGTAGCTAGGCTTCATGCCTCCTTGAACCTGATCTTCTTAACTGCCAATATTTTTTATTGCATAAACTTCACCCCTGCTTCTTTTACTGATTGAACTCAAATGCATAACCAGGAAGAAGCAGACCATGCAAGTGATGAGGAGCCCAGGGTTTATAGTTATCGGGGACCCAGAGGATGCTGACTGTAGTGTCAAAATTTGTTCATGAAGAACATCTTATCCCTTATGTCTTAGATTGTACTGATATGTATATCCTCACCGAAAAAGAAGCAAGAAAAAGCAATATATTTGAATTCCTTGTGATATGAATTAAACAAAGTTATTGAAAAATACATATTAGATACAATACTATACGTGTATGTACTAATATACGAATCCCCAGTCCCCAGATTAATTATGAGAACAATTGCTGTTGCTGATTGTTGTCAGTGTCAGTATCATAGGTTGGGAGCAAGAGGCAGTCACAAAAAGTTTCTTTGTCTGCTGTGCTTTCCCCTCATTACATTTTTACAAATAGATATCATTAGGTTTTTGGAGTAAATGTAACCTAGTGTTTGGCACAATAAATCACTGTAATATGCCATGTTTTCCCCACAATACATTTTTTGCAGCTTATTAGCTATTTGTAAATGGCACACTATCATGGTGTCATTATTGTAACACAGACCATGGCATATAATTGTATTGTTAGGGTACCTGTTACCCTACGCCGCCGATTTCCACTTGTGTCTTTTGTTGGATTGTGTGCTGCATCTTTTAAACTGCTTTCAGGTTGCGTGGCGCTTTCTGCATCCTTATTTGGAGCACTGTGTGATGTCATTGCACATTGCAGTGAAATTCAAATATTTAAAGGGGCCATAGTTATTTTCACACTTCCCAACATAGGTCTATTCCAATAGTTCCTGGGTGCGGTCTCTATTGTTTCTGATCTGTTCTTAACCATGCCTGACCCTGATCAAGTCTTGTTTGCTGCCTGTTGATATTGTACAGCACTGCCTGCTTAGTATTGACTCGACCTGTCCTTTGACCACACTCCTATTCTCCATTCCTGTCACACGTACAGTTCCCTTGCTCGCTCAGAATTCTCTACCTTAGTCACATGTCCTGACGGCATCCAAGTAGTGGAACGCTCCTTCCGAAACAAAAGGCAGTTGTTATAGGCAGAACAGTGAGCCGGGACCTTGGGATTTGTTCTGGGTTTGGGATACTTAACGTCACATGTATCCCATCAACTGTGCACCATTTTGTGGCTGCACAAAATAGCATTTGTGTCCAATGTACTTTATGCAAGCCCTGTACTTTATGCCTGAGCAATGAAGCTGTAAAATACAGTGTTCCCTTTTACCACTCCAATAGGTGCAAGCTGGCTTAGATTCAATACATATGATTGTATGCACTCAGTTGTCTTTAAATCTAACCAGAAAATATTACTATTATAATAATTATTATTATATTTTTGAATGCATAAAACCATTTTCAGTATATTTAACTTTTGCCATACATTAGATACAAGTTAACTCTACTCCACAAAATATTTTCTGTAAAGAAATAAGGCATAAGTCTTTATCATACCGGCAATTCATCTCTTATAGCTCCTCAGTATTTACATTTTATTCCCCTTAGCCCCTCAACAAAAAGAGCCAGGCAGTATGCCAGATCCCAGTATTAGTAGGTGGTTACAAAACTGTAATTAGTAACTTGGTAGTTTAAAGCCATACTTTTCTCTTTGTATCATGCTTGTAAAAGAGAATATTCTTCTAGAACCATATCAGATCAAATACAATTAGTTAGTGTTAAAATTAAACTTGAATAATGGTAATAAACTTGATGACTTGTCCATTCCTTACTTAGGAATGTACATACACAGTTAAAAGGATGCAGCCATCTCATAGTCTTACTGGTTGAGCATCAGTGTTCCTGCCATGTTTCATCTTCTGAAATAAGAAGCTTAAATAGTTTATAAGAAAATTCTTTGGTGGTAAAATTTGAAAGGAATTGCTTGTTGCTGTAATTTTCTGTTGTGTCTGATTGTGCCAATAATACGTATAGATTTAGACAGCACTAGCTGAATACATTTTAAAAGAAGTTCATAACAAATGGGATTCTCTTGAAATATACAATTAACTACTAGCAATAAAAAAGGAATTGGTAACTGCAATAACTTTTTATAAAACTCTTGAAAAACAGTCATCTGGGCCTGGAGCTTTGTTTGTATGTACAGTATGTATATTTTTATTTGTATAATGCTCATTATTGGCAAAGCACTGTACAGCAGGACAATACATTTGTAGAAGAAAGTACAATTAAGTTCAAAAATACAATACACATAAATATAAAGTATAGTTACAATACAGATTAAATGCTTAATGTCAAGGAGACAACTCGAATTTTTCAAAATTTATTAAACCCAGATGGAGTTAAAAGTCAGAATAAGAAAGTATTCCAACTCAGACCTGCCGAGTTCATGTAGAAGTCAATGGCAGATGTCCCGTTGACATTTTGAAGATACTGTATCTTGATCTGCGCTGGGTTTTGTTTAATAATCATAAGATGTTATCGTTTTGGGCATCAAATCTGAAAAAGTTGCAGGTTTCGGGTATCAAATCCAAAAAAGTTGCAGTTTTTGGTGACAAATTGATTTGGATTGTTTTACAATTTTATCAAGTCTTTTCTCGCACAAGAAATATATTGGTAGATATGGGGAAAAAGTCAGTGCAGATTTGGTCAGAGTGGTTTACAGAAAATAGTGAGAAAAGTTTGGATATTGATTAATAACCCCCCCCCAACAGTCTAAATGGAAGGGTAACAGACGCAAATTGGGGAATATTAAGTTCTATAGGTTACAGTGGGTGACACTGCCATATAAGTGCCAGTTCCCAGTTCAGCTATTATGCAAGTGCTCCAAGAGGAAGTCTTTGAGTTTAGTTCTTGAAGACATTGAGATACAGATACAGAATTAATTCTACTATTTCCTCCACAGTATTTGGTGTATAAATTAACTGAAACCTATTTTAAATCTCCATTATTTCTCTCAGTGTGAAATCAGAGTTCTATATCCTTCACAGAGGCACTCACATCCACTCAGAGGTTATAGTACAGATACTAGGAAGGCTGGAATGGTGCATGTGCACTAAAACTGACCTGGTCCTGGCTCTCAGTGATTATACTTTTAGTTCTCTTTTAAGTTTTTTTCCATTATGTCCTACAGTGGAATTTTGATTTTTTTTTAGTTGTCTCAAAGCACTACGTCAGATTTGTTCATTGTTATTAAGTATATATATATATATATATATATATATATATATATAGATGTTGATATCCATCTACAGTCAATGTATACATATTGTTTTGAAGAGCTGGATGTTATTGCTAAGCAAGCTTATGCTTGCAGTCAAGAAATATCTTGTAAAATGTTTTTTTCTTTAATTGTAATAGCTTGTAACGTTATTATTATTATTATTAACATGTATTTATAGAGCACCTACATATTTTGCAGCGCTGTAAAATAAATGTGTATATACTAAATCACATGAATTGCATACATAGAACATATGGAGTTACATACATCACAACCAATAAAAGAGATCTTTTGAAAGCAGAAAAGTTGGGAGAAAGTCGGACAGACCGTTGGAGAGAATTCCAGAGGAGGGGTGCAGCCCTTGCAAAGTTTTGAACGTGAGTATGTGAGAAGGTAATGAGAGAAGAGTAGAGTAGCAGGTCAGTAGAGGAGCATAGTAAGCGGTTGGGTGAGTATATAGAGATGAGTTCAGAGATATAGTGCTTTGAATGTCAGGGTCATTAATTTGAATTTTATTCTGAAAGGTAGCGGAAACCAGTGCAGGGATTGGCAGAGTGGCATGGCAGAGGAGGAGCGGTTGCTGAGGTGCATAAGCCTGACGGCTGGAAAGGTGACCATCTCTGTTGGGGAAGGCCAATTAAAAGAGAGCTACAGCAGTCTAGCCATGATATGACAAGAGAGTGAATAAGAATTTTGGCAGCATCTTGGGTGATAAATGATCGTATTTTGGATATGTTCCTTGGTGGAAGTGACATGATTTAATAAGTGACTGGATATGAGGAGTGAAGGAAAGGGCAGAATCTAGGATAACCCCAAGGCACCGAGCCTGGGGAGACGGGGTGATAGTGGAATTGTTAACTATGATGGACACTTCTGGGATGTTACCTGTGTTAGTTGGGGGAAAGAGAACCATTTCCATTTTAGAGAGGTTTAATTTAAGTTAGCGTTGCGACATCCAAGTAGAGATAGCGGACAGGCAGGTGAAGACCTGAGTTAGGAGTTCAGGGTTGAGATCAGGAGAGGAGAGATCGATCTGTGTAATATCCGCATAGAGGTAGTAGTGGAAACCATATGAGTTTATGGTTTGCAGAGGGAGGAAGTATAGAGGGAGAATAATTAGGGGCCCAAGACAGAGCCTTGAGGAACCCCAACAAAAAGAGGTAGGGGAGAAGATGTTACTTCATTGTCGGAGACACTGAAGGAACGATTAGTGAGGTAAGAAGAGAACCAGGACAGGGCCATGTCACAAAGGGCAAGCGAATGGAGGGACTGGAGAGAGGGTGATCTACAGTGTCAAATGCAGCTGAGAGCTCAAGCAGTATTAGTAGTAAGAAATGATTGTTGGCTTTAGTTTTTAAAAGATCATTAGTTTGTAGGGTTAGGGCAGTTTCAGTGAAGTGTTGTTGCTTAAAACCAGATTGTTCGTTGTCCAGCATAGACCCATGTTATTGCAGAAGGACCTTTCATATGATTTATAAACTCTAGTTTGTTCAGCGGAATAAGAAGGACAAATATTATACATGAAAAATTTTGTTGGGAATGACTTGGCTTTATTCAGTCAAATAGGGTCACAGAGAAATATTATTGTAATATTTTCATTCTCATGGTAGTTATTAGTCAATATCTATTACTAGTTATTACTAATTAATATATCTTATTTAATTATTTTATGTAATTTACTCTGAAATGTCATGTCAATTTATTATATGAACTGTTTATGGCTGGTTTATTATAAAATTCAATAAAAAAGAATTTGAAAAGAAAGTAATATTGTCATTCTATTTTTTTTGGGCAAATTTATATACAAAGAACACATTCATGATATTCACAAAAGTATGTTAATCTGTCAACACAATATTGTGGTTGCTTCCTTTTGCATGTTCTGACTACACGTGCAACTGACTTGTACCTAATGAATTGAATGCTACTGCAACATTCTCCTGCATTGATGCTATGAAAATACAGATGCAACTTGATTTCCAGTGTGCAAAGGGCTGTGGGAAAGGGCTTCAGTGTGCTTAAAAAACAGGATGATTTATATGTGTTTTGACTTCTTGCACTTGTGTTCTTGTTCTTAAAAGAACCCTAATGACCTTTGTTATTTTAAAGGAAATGCTCTTCAATCTGACACACTTCACAATTCTTAAAGACGCAATATAGGGTAAATTAACCTAATATAAAATAGTTTTGTGTTATTATAGGTACAGATATGGGGCCCATTTTCCAGAATGCTCGCAACCTGGGGTTTTCCGGATAATAGATGTTTCCATAACTTGGATCTACATACCTTAATTCTACTAGAAAAGTATATACTGTAAACATATAAACCCAATAAGATGTTTTTGCTTTAAATGAGGATTAAATACATATCTTAATTTGGATCAAAAGGTACTGTTTAACTATAGAGAAAAAGGAAATAATTTTTTAAAATTTGGATTATTTTTATAAAATGGAGTCTATGGGAGCCTTTCAGTAATTCTGAGCTTTCTGAATAACAAGTTTTCAGATAACTGTTCCCATACCTGCACTTTTACAATTTAAGTCATTTTTTTTTTTAGCTTTCAAGATATTATGTTCCGTTCGACCTGGAAAATGGTGCCTCAAAGGGTATATAGTCTATCCTGATGTCCTGCCCACTGGAAGCTCTAATGCAGTACTGTCCAACTTCTGTGGTACCGAGGGCCAGAATTTTTCTGGCCTACTGTACATGGTAGAGGGCCGATAATGGAAGCCAGTGATGACCACTCCCCGTTTTTAGACCACACCCACTTACACCACAAGACCATGCCTACATTAATGGTGGTAGCACACCAAAAGATCAAATGATTGGTGCTCACTGCAGGGATATCCTTTATCACTCATATGTGAAAAAGTTGTCATACTAAAGGATTGTTCAGTGTAAAAATAAAAACTGGGCAAAGAGATAGGATGTACAAAATAAAACATGTTTCTAATATAGTTTGTTAGCCAAAAATGTAATGTATAAAGGCTGGAGTGACTGTATGTCTAACATAATAGCCAGAACACAACTTCCTGCTTTGCAGCTCTCTTGGTTTCCACTGATTGGTTACCAGGCAGTAACCATTAGTGACTTGAGGGGGGCACATGGGTCATAACTGTTGCTTTTGAATCTTAAGCTGAATGCTAAGGATCAATTTCAAACTCACTAAACAGTTATGTCCCATGTGGCCCCCTTATAATCTAACTAAGTCTGGCCCCTTATAGACTAACTCAGCGTTAGAGAGCTGAAAAGCAGGAAGTAGTGTTCTGTTCTGTTATACATCCAGTCACTCCAGCCTTTATACATTATTTTTCCATTGAACTGTTCTTTTAAGACCTACCCTTAAATCCATATGCCTCCTCCCCTGTGGATAACACAGCACCCCCAGGACATGATTAAACACCTTAGGGCCCCCTAACAATAATTTTCAAATGCAAACAAACCCCCAAACCAAATACCAGACTTATATTCCACAGGTAGAGCAGGGCACACACAGGCAGAGTATGGCACACAAAGGGAGCATAGGGAAGGCTGAGTATGGCACACCTAAGGAGAATAGGGCAGGCATAGGTGCCTGATGAAGGGGTTTGCCCCCAAAAGCTTGTGTGTGAAATTCCGCTGAAATAAAATGTTTTAAAGGCAAAGCCTGAGGAAGGTGTGCTTCATATCCAGTTATTCAAGATGCTCTAATGTATGTCACCTGGTCTTTCTTCATTGAAGCACATTGCACAGTGGAGCATTGGAACTCATAATAGCTATCCTGCACTTGCACTTGCCTCATGCTTCTAAAATTTGCATTAACAGGCGATAGTCTCACACCTTAATGTTTCCCATCCACAGGGTCCCTTTCCCCAACTTCCACTGATTTCCTTATCTCAATGTTTTTCTTTTTACTGAGGTCTTCTGCATCAAGCAATGCCAACCGCTCTTTTCCAGAGATAAGAAATGAAAGACAGAAGCCGGGTACGCCCTGCCATTTTATACACCAGATAGTACCTATAATTCCCCCTGGGTAATCCCCTTCCTTGCATAGGGTATGTCAGTATTATGAAATAATTTATAGTAAGACACTCACCTTTAATCCTTCTACACTTTTAGTACTGGGCCAAATGTTAAGTGCACCCAAGGCATGCCCTCTGTCCTCAATTGCCTTTTGTTGTGCCCTAGGCACATTCCACTTCTACCTACCCCCTTTTCAGCCCTGTTATTTTTAGAATTTTAGCTTTAAACTATGCTAGACAGTCACATATGCAATATTTCTTAGGTATTTTGATATTTTTACAATCATTTTGTTAAAATATATTGAGGGAAGTGCTTTCAAAGTGAGGAGGGGTTAGAGAGCAAGTGAGTGCAAGTTTTAATACTTGAGGTCAGGTGATAGGAAGTTATGGTGTGAACTCTCTTCATTTATAAGGTTTGTGTTAAGAAAATGCAAAAATTTATTCGATTTTGTTTGAGACTGAAAATTATTGTACAGGGGGTATTGCAGTGACAAATAATGGCACATTAAACAGTAAAGTGGGTTTTCCTAAATAAAAAATTAGATTTCATATACAACTAAGGGATCTGTTATGTGGAAACCCATTATCCAGAAACCTCTGAATTACGGAAAAGCTGGCTTCCATAGACATTTTATAAAAATAATCCCAATCTTTTTCTCTGTAGTTATAAAACAGTACCTTGTATTCAAACCAAACTAAGATATAATTAGTCCTTAAAGAGATACTGACATCAGAATATAACTTTTTTTAATATCTATCATAACATTGTCTATAGTTTTTCCATAAAAGTATTTGCCTGATGCTTTTACATTTCTTTTTTTACCCCAATGTTCCTCTATGAGGGGGCTGCCATATTTGTGCAGCAGTAGTCCGTTAATATTATACACTCTAACTGACAGGTTAAAAAGGGACAGTCAGGTTGGCAAAACAGTCAGGTTTAGGAACTTCCAGTAACAAATACTTACAAAAACTAGATCTATCAGTGAAAAACGATCAACATGACCTATAGGTAAATTTTAATGTAGATTAATATTTTGAAAATATTTTTTTTAGTGTCAGTATCACAATGAAAGCAAAACCAGGCAATTGGGTTTCTTAATGTTTACATGATTTTCTAGTAGACTTCAGGTAAGAAGATCCAAATTATGAAAAACTGAAATTTTAAAGCTTAGCGGAAAGATCCGTTATCCGGAAAAACACCAGGTTCTGCGCATTCTGGATAACAGGTCACATACCCTTAATTTAAAGGGGCTTCTTTTTTTTATTCCTCCACCACCATACTTATAGCTGACTATTGTTCTGATCCCAGGCATCCTTATAGTATTTCTAGAATCCTTGTAATAAAGCCAGGATTGCTTTTTTTCCCCAGAGAGTAAATAGTAGCTGACACACAAATACCAGGAATTACATGAAGTGAAGTAAATATTTTTGTCTCCAAAGTACTCGCCTTTATAAGGAGGAGGATATTATATAACATTTCCCAGTGTTTTCAAGTGCAAGCTATTTTCAAGCATACAGATATCATTTTGTAGAACAGATCACTATTTTCATGAGACTACAATGATCATATTTTTCAGGAGAGGTTTCCTGTATCCATTAATAGTATTTCTTACTCTAGGGGGCATGTTTATTAAAGGTTGGATTTTTCCGGTTTTGCCTTTTGTCACAAAAAATCCAAAGATTTGTGGAAAAAAGGGATTTATTATGCGACAAAATTGCTAATCCGAAAATACTCAAAAAAAAAAACTGTCAAAGTCATGTACAAGTCAATGGCAGATGTCCCTTTTACAATTGGAAGATGTTTTTGCCTTCATGATCTTAGATTTTGGACATTTTGACACTGGTTTTTGTGTGACAATCCAAAAAAGTTTTACTATTTGAATTGTTGCACAATATTGTCATGACTTTTTTTGTTCAGATTTTTTTGTAAATTAAGGCATGGTTGAGAGTTTGGTCGAATTTCTTTAAAATAAAAAATCAGAAAAAGGGGTCTTAATAAATTCCCCCCTAGGTAAAGGTCATATTTTGATATCTGTATATATATATTTGCCACATTGGAGGTTCCATTTAAATGGCATAAATACAAACTAAAACCATAAATATAGTTATTTTTTTTTATTATGAACGGGTTCCTTCAGGGGGCAGATCCTTGATGATGGGAATGTCAACTTCATCAGTAATTAATGTATTATGCATTATTTACATGCAGTGTATTTTTTTAATGATGATACAATGAATTACTGTTTATGGCAAAATTAAATCTTTTAGCAAATAATTCCACTGTACAGAGCATAATATTACAAAGACAATGGACTATTCCTTTTGGTACCTCTGCTATTCTTCACATTCTAATGTTGCTTTGAAAACATTCTACACTTTTTCCTGTATATTCCTATGGGGAAGTGCAGACATCTGCTAAACAAGGCCTCGTCCCCTTATTTACATAATTATCTGCATAATCATACATATTAGAACTAAATTGATAGTAAAGGTAGAAAAATACTTTTATATTAGCCTTTTATAAGACATTTAAATTCAAAATCCAGGACAAAGAAGGTTGGATCAGTCAGGATATATATGGAAAAATGCATACCATTTGGAGGTCAAACTTTGGTCTACTACACGTGCGTCTTTTTTTTTTCTCCGCCGCATATAAGCAAGCACTTTTACATTTGTGCACTGCAGGACTGCAATTCTACAAAGGGCAAATACAAATGTAAAAAGCAAGTCTCAACCTTTCTGATGACAAAATGATGATGGCATAATGGGGACTGGTGTACAAAATAGTACAAAAATACAAGTCGGAGAAGTAGAAAACAGCTGCTTCCTGGGAAGCAGAGGCAAATTATATGGTTAGTGCCCATATGCTTAGTAATAACTCAACAATGTAAAATGCAGTCTTGCCATGGGATTTGCAGAAAATAGAAATGGCAATATTTCAAAAAGGCAGCAAATAAGAAAATCATAGAAGCAGTAAAATACACATTTCGTTATCTGATTATGTTCTATACAGTGAGCAGTGGAAAAACAACTGTTAACTGTTAAATGTATTTATCCAGTACTGTGAAGTACAGTTCTACTTGTTTTGTCAAGAGCATTTTTCAGAAAATACACGTGCATTGAATATTGATTGAACACCTGCATGGAGACTAATTGGACTAATTTTTTTTTCAATCCTATACAAAGCAGTGACTGTGTACCATAGGATAACAAGGGTGATGCAAACATCTGGAGAAACAAATTCCTTTAGAAATGAGACAGAAGAGTATCAGATTGAGTTAAAAAGAAAAGGGGTGTTCTGATGTAGTACAAAGGTGTGATGTCATGTAAGGATGCTTTAGAACTATGAAGCAGAATACAGTGGTTGAGGATTAGATTTTAGAGTTGATGCTTGTCTAACTCATAATCATAAAGTTACTTCTGAGGCTTCTTTTTACTCTGTGAGGTGTCTCCATTCATCCTAGTTCAAAACAATACACTACTTAAGTTAAAACCTTTACTCATGATCCTAGTACTGGTGAGGATTGCAGATCCTCGTCTATTTCTTCTTCCTCATGAGAAACAGGCTGTCACCTTCAGACCTGATGAGATCTACCTGAACTATCTCATATCTTCCTTTTTGATTCTTGAACTAGTTTATAGGCAAATTCTTTGGTCTTTAAAACTGAATGGTCATAGTGCCATGATAACCTTGTTGCAGAGGAAACTGGTTCTTTCCCTAAGCGCTCAATGATCCAGCCATATCACAGAAACGATTGGAGCAAGAGCTGTTAATATTTCCATGTACTCTTTGGACCTCTATGAACTTTTTCCTTTTCTATCTTTTAAAGGATGGAAAAAAAGGTATTCCCATTCAAAGAACAAGAGCAAACCTCCACTTTTTTTTTTTATCAGAGTGCACCTGCCCGGTAGGATAATTAATCCAAGATTAGAGGCAATACAGGTGCTCCTGTCAATGTAAATAGTGGTTCTTGCTTTGGCAGCTCAGCATACAGGAGGAGCACACATGTTCTTACCATGTTCCAGATCCCTCTTAATCCGTGCTAAGGGCATGCATGTCTAAAAGAGCTATGCCTTGCACTGGATACACAATTTAAGGCACAGCCAGCAAAAGGAAAAATAACTGCTCTGGACCAGCACCAGGAGCAAATTCCAAAGTGCATTGTATGGCTGCATAGGGCTTGGATTGGTTACTGAACCCCAATTCTTCAAAATCATTTTACTATTAGTTTTGAATGAAATTAAAATCAGTTGACATATTGGTATTTTTTGTGAAACTTTGAGAAACAGGCAAATTAATTGAAATAATGGTATTAATTTCATTGAAATGCATATTGCATATTCGAATAAGGAAACTATTTAAAACATACTGTAGGTTATTGTTCCTAGAATTCTTTAATTCTTACATTTCTTCACAGATCGTATAGACAACTGCAAACTGGATTCTTGTCCTGCATGTAAGGCTCATTACTAGTTTTCCAACAACCTTCCACTACCTTTAGATATATTTGGAAACCAAATCTTTTTCTGATCATATAAAGTATGATTTAAATGAAAGGAAAAGATGACACATGTCATTGTGGCTCCCTTCTCTGAATTAACAATGTTGTACAGTCTATCATCATCCTATTGCAGCTTGTCTTTGTTAAAAGAAAATATCAATTTCTTTTAAGAGCACTGCAAGTGACAGGGCACCTCATGTTATTACAGGCAAATATTATTTTCCTACTTTTTTTTGAAACATGTATTTATTTTTTTGGCTAAATTATGCTAGGTAAAAACTACAGAAATGTAATAATACATCCAGGTTTAAAACAAACACCATTTTGGGTTTTGTTCCAGTTGAAAGTACATTACTTATTTTACAGGACTGCCTTTCAGACTGATTAGACAATAATCCCCTGTCAGAATGATGTTTTCCAATTCAGTCCAACAGGTTTTGGACTACAACTCCCAGCATCTATTTGGCAAATACAATGGTTTAATGATATATTACTAACCTCTAAAGATGTTTGTGTTGTACATTAAAACTAGTGATGAGTAAAACTGCCCTGTTTCACTTCTCTTAAAAATGCACTAAGCCGTGTAAAAACACAAAATGTTGCTAATATATTGCCTAATGCACTGGAGATTGGAGTCAAAAGTTGTTTTTTTCGCATCAAACTAGTGATGGACGAATCTGTGATGCTTCACTTCGCTGAAAAATTTGTGAATTTACTTAAAATTCTCGAAACGGAGAAAAATTTGCGAAACGCATTGAAGTCAATGGACGTCGAAATTATTTTGACGAGAAACAATTTTGACACGAGTGACAATTTTCATACGCACGACTATTTTGTCCTAATGCATTTAAGTCAATGGGTGTCCGAATAATTTTATGTGCACGACTATTCTGACAAGCAATACATTTTTTTGTTGCAGTGGATTTTTCACCGTCAAATTTTTGCCACAGTTTCGTAGTGAATTAGTGTCTGGCGAAGTTATTCGCCCATCACTACATCGAGCGCTTTGGAGTTTTTTGCTTTTTTTACAGTGCAAAAAATTCAAGTTTACCAGTGGTCATACTTAAACAGTGGCCATAAGGACAAATTTTAATAGAAATGGGTTAAGTGTGTTTGGGGGAGGGGGGAGGTACTAAACATGGTGTACGTCATATTTGGGTCTACTTGAAATCTTAGCAATAAAAGAGAAAAAACCTTCACAAAGCTGCATATAATATAAAAAAACAAAATCAGTAATATCATAAACACATTAGAAACATGCAGTCTCTTTATTAAACATAGGACATAAACTTGCCGCTCTGAAGTGGGACATCCCTGTCATTAATTAAATCAATTCACTTACTTCTTCCAGCCCAAATGCAGCCATTAAATAGTCTAACTCAGAAGTGTTACTCTGCAGTATTGATTGTTTTTCAGTAAAAATATCAATAGCTTTATATAGATCAGAATCTTAAAGTTTCTAAATTATTGACAAGGAAACAGTTGCACAGAGCAGATTATATCAGAGAAAAAACAGTCTCACAAAAATCTAGGGAGCATAGACTGATCACTGCCACACCAGTACAATTAATATTACTATATTGTGTGCCACTGTTTCAGTTGTTATTTGCACAAAATGATTTTTTTTAACTTTAGTATTTGCTTACAAAATAACCCACAAATATATAGTAAAAAGAGAATTAACCATTTCAGGCAGACACTTTTTACACTTCAAATTTTACAAATCATGTGAAACATTTTGTCTTCTTTCACTTTATATACCTAGGAAAATTATATATAATTTTTGTTTTTCTGGAAAAACTAACATTGCTAAGTCAGAATGAATATAAGACTATAAGACTACAAGAATTCAATTTCTTGCCATAATATGACTATGAATATATGAATATGTTTGGTATTTATTAAGCACAAAAAAAACATCAAAACTGAAACTTCAGCATCTAAAAGCTTGCGGGTTCATGTACTTTAGAAGTCAGTGGGAGTTTTCCTAGGCAAAATTCAAGCCATTTTTTTAAAGCTTGAAAACTCACAAATTCAAGGTATTTGAGTTTTTTAATGATAGTATTCAATAGAGTATTTTTATGTTCTGATTTTATAATAATTATTAAGCAAACATAAATTTTTTATTCGACGCAGAATGTTGTAAATACCTAAAAGTTTTAATATACATATATATTTATAATTTATTCATATATATATATATATATATATATATATATATATATATATAGAAGAGTAATTAAAAAATAATGTATATATTATACATGTCAAAATGCAACTGATTTAGAAATCCCCAAAGTGTTCCAAATACGTATAGTTTTATTGAGATTCCTGATTGATTTTAAAAACCCATAACAGTACAATTCCCACATGCCTCTATGAATAAGTTGGCCCCAGAAAATTTTTTTTTTTTTTGGGGGGAAATTAAACTTTCTGACAAATTCAAAATAGGTAAATATGACTTTTTACTGCAAATATTTTCTTTTTTATAACAGAATTACTGAAAATCACCTCAAAGGTTGCACTTTATAGTATCTACAGGCACTTAGTTCCAAAGATAAAACATTATGGATATTAATGCCAGGAATCTTCTGAATAGTTTAATGTCCAATATTCAAATTACTGCTAATTTATGGGGCATACAGAGTCATCAATGTACACTTTACAAGTACATTAGAGGACATTATAGACAAATGGCAGGGGACCTTTTTACCCATAAAGTGGATCACCGTACCAGAGGCCACCCCTTTAGACTAGAAGAAAAGAACTTTCATTTGAAGCAACGTAGGGGGTTCTTCAGTCAGGACAGTGAGGTTGTGGAATGCACTGCCGGGTGATGTTGTGATGGCTGATTCAGTTAATGCCTTTAAGAATGGCTTGGATGGTTTTTTGGACAGACATAATATCAAAGGCTATTCTGATACTAAGCTCTATAGTTAGTATAGGTATGGGTATATAGAATTTAATTAAAAGTAGGGATGGGTGTATGTATGGATGCTGGGTTTTCATTTGGAGGGGTTGAACTTGATGGACTTTGTCTTTTTTCAACCCAATTTAACTATGTAACTATGTAACTATCAGAATTAAAATTCTATGTATGAATTTTTATGGATAACAAGCAACACCTGAATTTTAGGTGTCAATATAATCCATTCTGTCGGCTGACCCCCAAAAAAGCTAACACTTTTTGGCAAAGTAAATATGATGATAAATTCAAAACAGGTAGATATGCCTTTGTAATCCAAACTACCAAACTGCAAATGTTTATTAAGGAAGCCTGAGAGAGAGAGGGTCTTTGGAGCTTGAGAAAAAGTGAGAGTGCATGAGCCTGAGTTTGAGAGAGAGTGCCAAGGGGCCTGTGACCTGTGACCTGTGACCGTGCCCAAAAAAAGGCCTTGGAGCCTTGGGATGGTCAGGAAGACTACATTTTAAGCTGTGAGAGAGACTATTATATTTTGTGCTGTTCTATGAAGACAAGCATCCCGTTGATGTGTTATCATATGAATAAAGTGAAGTCAAAGTTCTATTTATTTTGCATATTTATTTGTGCATATATATGACACACTGACACATATGGGAAGATTTATCAAGGGTTGAAATTCAAAGTAAAATTTTTTTTTGAATTTGTGAGTTTAGGCTGTATTCGAATCATTCGAATCAAAGTTTTAGTGCATTCGATCAAATTTGAATGAAGTATTTGCTCCTAGATGGTGAATGGTCGAAGTTGAAGTTTTAAAGAGACAGTACATGATCAATTTCGATGTTCGAATAGTCAAATTTTTTAATTCAAGTCGAATTTTGGCCTATTCGATAGTCGAAGTACACAAAAATAGCTCGAAATTTGCATTTTTTAACTTCAATTTTCACTTTGAACCTTGATAAATCTGCCCCATAGGTTTCAAAAATTCAAAAAGTAGCAAAATTTGAATTTCAAGCTATTTTTGTGTACTTCGAGTATCGAATAGGCCAAAATTCGATTCGAATTTTAAAAAATTTAACTATTCCAATATTGAAATTTATCATGTACTCTGTACTCTCTTTGAAACTTCAACCATTCGCCATCTAAAACGAGTTGACTTGCTGTTTTAGCCTATGGGGACCTCCTAGAACCTTATTGGAGTCATTTGGTGGCAAACACTTTGATTTGAATTCGATCGAATGCGCTAAAACTTCAATACAAACAATTTGAATACAGCCTATTCACCCGAAGTTAAAAAGTTAAAAACATTTTTTAAATAAATTTCAATTGATATTTTTTTTTCAAATTTCTAAGTTATGGGAATTAAAAAAAAACCTCCCATTACTTCGAACTTCATCCCTTGATAAATCTGCCCCATACACTTCATAAAACAATCTGGTTTCAACAATGTTTAACACAGTGACACAGTCTGGTCTCAACAATATACAGTAGTATAGCACAGTGGTCCTGGAATTCATGATACACAGGCCCCAAGATTCCAAGACAGAGTGGGTTCAACAATGTATGATACAGTGGCATAATATAATCTCCCTAGTATATATATATGGCACAATGACCCCTCTGCATACTCACCTCAGGCTCTAGCAACAGCACACCTTCCAGATATAGGCAGTTATCCCATGCACCCTCTGCCTGATCTCTGTATGTATGCCCTCTCTCAAACTTACTGGACAAAGGAAGTGTGATAAAAAAAAAATCTAAATTTGCTGATCTAATCACACTCCATCCTCTGACCAGTAGCAGAAAAGACACCCACAGCAGCACTTTAGTATTCAAAAATTCAAAACTGTAGCATTTTGGTCAGAGGAATCTATTATTATTATAATTTATTATTCATTAATATATTTATTCATTATATTACTATAGCACACAAAAGAAGGCAGGTAATAATGCACTTGGTGGGACCAACCCCCCATCTCATACTGAAATTATGTGATGATGATGTGATGAAATGATGAAACACTCATGTGTATTTTGTTTTTTGGATATAGAATAAAAAAAGAAAAAAGTGGAGGAATGATATTTAACTGCGCTCCTCACTAATTGTAATATAAAAATGCATATAAATATATATCTAAGTATCATGCATAGTGGCAATATTAAATGTAATTCTGTACAAATATGTTTATTATCAGTGTATGTAAATATTAAGCCATTTACCCAACATAATTTGTGATTTGATTATGTATGCATGCTCAAATCCAATGAAAGAATAATCTCTAACTCTTTGCCCATGGTTTTGAGAAATCAAAGCCCTGTATGCCAAACTGAGTATCTTAGAAGTCTTTAGTTGATAAAAACTATTGCTCAAAACTTAGTTTTCCAATTCCTACACAAAAGCTAAACCCTATTGGCAGAAACATTAAAATCTATTGTTAAACGTCTGCTTTTAACTTTCCTGTGGAGTATGGAATCAATTAATTAGTCTAGGCAGATAATTACTCACTATATTTTTAGGCCATCAAAGGATCGATAAAGACAAATGTCTTATTACATATATCATCTTTTGATCCTTCATGTTTATTGTAGAGCATTTATTGACTATTACATTTTCAGCTGCAACATGTAACCATTCTACAATATTTTTCTAAAGACCAGCTTTTCACCAATAGTTATTGTATTAAAACAAAGAATTGTCATCTTTGCAGCCTATTAAATAAGACTGTAAAATATCCAGTAAATATAAGCTTCAAAGCTTGTGTCCAGTTTGAGTTTAGTTGCACAGTAAATACCTCTTAAAACAAATGTAATGCATTTCCAAAATGTACAGAAGTAGAGTTAATAACTCTAATATAGTAAAAAAATTTAAAAAAATTGCATGTTTGAGAAATGGAATCTATACTCACAATATAAAATTGGCTGTGAGCAATAGCCTAAAACTTTAGAAAGTTTGAAAATGGATACTGTGTGCTAAGTGATTCATGCACAAGAGAATTGAAGAGTCAGTTAGCAATGCCCAGGCTAACGAACTGCATAAAAGGCTTTCCCTCCATTAAATGCCTCTTCGCAATTGTCAATATTCTTAAAAAGTGTAATGATTTCTTATCAGTGCTTGATTGAACCGTAAAACTACCTTTTGAAATATTGACATTTCCACAATTTTGAACACGGTAAGTTTTCTTGTTTATATGCAATCTGACGGGCCATTACTTTTTATAGCTCAATCACAACTGCCAGATAATATGATTGTAAAAGTAAAAACACATTGTAAAACTCCAACAGGTTTCATGCAAAATGCCTTTTTTCGCATACAATTTTCATATTAATGCACTCATTGTACAAACTTGGGTATAGATATTATTTATAGTTCATTCATTAAACCCAATAGGGGAATTTTGCCTTCAATAAGGATTAATTATATATTAGTTGGATCAAGTACAGGTATGGCAGTTGTTATCCAGAATACTTAGGACCTGGGGTGTTCCTGGAAAATTTGGATCACCATACCTTAAACCTACCAAACAATATTTAAACATTAATTAAACCCAGTAGATTTGTTTTGCCTCTGGTATGAACTATATAATCTATCTATCTATCTATTTATATCCAGGTGTGGGACCTGTTATCCAGAATCCTCGGGACATAGGGCTTTCCAGATAACGGAGCTTTTTGTAATTTGGATATTCATATCTATAATTCAGAGCTTTCTGTATAACTGGTTTCCATATAACAGATCTCATATATATAAGTATATAAATACTTGATAATAAAATTTTATACTTGATAATAAAAGTGTGTGTGTATATATAACACGAAACACGAATTTCAAAACTGGCACACTCGTATAAAAATCTTCACCTGTTTATTTTAACACATCATATTAGAGTCCAACATTTTGGTCCTCATAAGGTATTTACTTGCCTCATGCCATACACATTCCACTGCCAAAAATGAGAGTTTAACTCTCACATAAGGCACTATGGGCGAAGACAATCAAATCACTCCTTTATGTCCCTGTGGCAAACTATGCATCCAGAACTGCTTTTCTAGCACAGATACAGCCTAAAAGTTTAAAGTGACATACTGTATCCAAACTTGCAGACAGCCTGTTTCTATCTTGTTGGATTTCATCAGTGGAAAATATTGGAATATGGCTTTTTTAATGGGTAGCGCTTGTGGAGAAGCGAAGCAGAGAACCGAACCTGGTTATTGTGAGATGGGCTAAGAGAAGGGCTAAAAGAAGCCAAAAAGCCCTTCACTTGTAACACATGCAGCATAAAGCCTTCTGAAAACAGAAGGTATTTACTTGCCTCATGCCATATACATAGCACTGCCTTAATAACAAAAATCTCTTTGGCCAACTGTTTTGGTATTAATGCAGTGCTATGTATATGGCAAGTAAATACCTTCTGTTTCCAGAAAGCTTTAAACTACATGTCTTGCATGTGAGGGTTTTTTTGGATTCTTTTAGCCTATCTCACCCTAACCAGATGAGGTTCTCTGCTTTTATATATATATATAAATATATACAATGTGTTTTATCAAAATATTCCTCATACTATATATATATATATGTTAATTCTCGTTCATGCTTTACTTCTTATCCGCAGTCACAATCCAGCCATATTGCAGAACACAGAACAATGATTGTACATTAAAAAAATGGTGACATTATATATTTATGCCTACAGTTATTGCAGAGATTAATTCTTTTACAAGTTAAAAAGCTATACTAAGAAACACAGGCAGTGCCAAATGTTACACTATGGGGGTGATTTATCATTGTTCAAATTTAATTTTCTTTTACCCTTCTCAGTTAAGGAGACTCCCAACACACTAAACCTAATTTTCCAGTTTGCTGCCCAGTTTTCTAGTTTAATCCCAAAATTGGAGTGCTGTCACAGGTCTGTATCACCGAGTTGGTGTCAGATGCCTTCAGGTGTCGGGCTGAATACTGCCCAAAAAGCCCAAAAATGTATATCACAAAGCAAGAGACCTGCGGCACAACTGTTGCAATTGATTAAGTGATTAGTATTTATTCATCTCATAAACAAAACTCATCTCTAGTTTAGTCGAATCACACACAGCAAATCACTCCGCACAGCATAATGAGGACCCAGCTGAGAGAAGTTCCTAATGTAGCCGTAGTCTGCCTAAAGAGTAGTCGATGCATTGGTTTATGTCAAGGTATGGTTAGTGAGTGTATGTGTGCGTATATACAGTATATATATATATATATATATATATATATATATATATATATATATATATATATATATATATATATATACAAACACATCTTAGAGGCTATATACCTCTGCAATAATCAGAATTAATAATTCCTTATTGGAATAGCTGTACAGACCACCTGTTTTCACACAGCAATAATTGAATGATCAGTGGCAGGATGAAAAAAAATGCACAGAAAGAGGAACTTTTCAACATTTTATAATATTACACACTGTACATGTCATAGATATTAGCATAGAATTTCATCGTTTGTATGTTTACTGTAAATAGTTATTTATGAACCATAAAGCATTAGAATATTGAATATTGTGCCACTCTGCATAAAACCTTTATCTTGAACCATATGTTTCTGTTTTAAACACAAGGTTTTTAACTAAATCTGAAATATAATAAGAGCAATTGAAGAAATCAAACTGAAACTACATTTCCTGTATTTGCTATATACAAGACTTCTTTTTATTCTTTTTGCTTGAGGGACTTTACATGAAAAATTAAATGTAATTTATTTTTGAAGTTAAAGTTAATAATTCTCTTTGCATGAAAAATAAATGCTCCCATTAGAATTGCAGATTTCTTGGTGATATATCTGTACAAAATGATTTATTCTAATTTAATAATGACATCGATTTTAAATCTTGCGTGTACACTGCTTCTCGTTAAAGCTGTAAAATATTTGTTGCCAGTCAGGAATTCTCTAGATCATTATTGTTCAAAAAGGAAAACCCATTTTGACAGATGAACTCAATTCATTCTGAACAAATCACTGATACTCTATATAATAAGGCCTCCAAAGAGGATGAGAATAGGCTCATTACTATGGCAACCCAAATCAAAACATTGTTTTAGTAGAGATTTTCTTGTTTTACAATGCAATGATGATTGTTTATGATACCATTGGAACCTTATTCTACAAGGGTTCAGGAAAAGAACTGACAGGAGAACAGCTTTTTATAGTCATTCCTCGATGACATATCTTCAAGCCATTTGTTATTTAACAAACAATGAAATGCAGAAATGCAAAAAGAAGCGTGACTGATAAAAAAGAAAATATACCGTAGACTAGAAAAAAGTTTCCCACTTACATGTGCAGTGCTAATAAAGGTTCCACATACAGCAGGGATATTTTGCAGCAAATTGATTATTACTGTACAATTCATTCATTAACCGGATATCCAGGGGTCAGCATGCAGCTCTTGGCTTATTTTTCTGCAGTTCCTCTGCATTCACTGGTTGTGTTTGTTGTTGTTGGGTGTGGACTATGTTTGACATTGCTACTCAGTAATTAGTCAGTGGAGGTCATTTAAAAAGTTTGTGCAGCGCACACATATAGTTATTTTGTGCACGTTTTCCTCAAGTGCCTGCATTTTGTGCTACTTTGCCAGTCTTTCCCTTTTTTCGATTGTCAGTGAAATGCGCATTGTGCACAAATGGAATGGGAGTTTGTGTGTGCGTTCCTTGTGCGGAAATATATTTATTTTTAATAACATATATATATACAGTATATACATATATATTAAATATAAATAATATTAGGGGGCTGATTCACTAAATTCGAGTGAAGGATTCGAAGTAAAAAAACTTTGAATTTCGAAGGTTTTTTTGGGCTACTTCGACCATCGAATGGGCTACTTCGACCTTCGACTACGACTACGACTTCGAATCGAAGGATTCGAAGTAAAAATCGTTCGACTATTCGACCATTCGATATACTGTCTCTTTAAAAAAAACTTCGACCCCCTAGTTCGGCAGATAAAAGCTACCGAAGTCAATGTTAGCCTATGGGGAAGGTCCCCATAGGCTTGCCTAAGTTTTTTTGATCGAAGGATATTCCTTCGATCGTTGGATTAAAATCCTTCGAATCGTTCGATTCGAAGGATTTAATCGTTCGATCTAAGGAATAATCCTTCAATCGTTCAATCGAATTTTCTGCGCTAAATCCTTCGACTTCGTTATTCGAAGTCGAAGGATTTCAATTCCTAGTCGAATATCGAGGGTTAATTAACCCTCGATATTCGACCCATAGTGAATCAGCCCCTAAATGCTATTTATATTACATATAAATACATTTATATTTAATTTTACAAAAATAAATTGGCAATTTGTTAAATCTCTTTAGCAAATATTTTTTTTTGCCACCAAGTTGTAGCATACAGGCGAAGGCAGAGTGTGCACATAAATGTTTTCGCAATTTTATTTTATGCCATATTTAAAAGGGTCTTAAGAACCATTGTAGCATAAATTAAAATTTAAAATTATACTTGTATGAAATTCCCAATGAAGTGCCAGTGAAGTCCCAGTGCTCTTTCGTGATTAAACCCCCTGGGGTATAATTATCAAAGAGTGAAGTTAAAGATCGCCACAGTCTGCTAGACTAAAATTCCGCCACTCTCTATTCATTCCTATGGGATTTTGAAAGTCTTATTTATCAAAGGATGAACTTTCACTTTCACCCATTGCTAAATACGCCTTTAAAAATCCTTTAGTTATGAATGGAGAGTGGCGGAATTTCACTCAAGGGCTGTGGCGACCTCTAACTTCACTCTTTGATAAATATACCCCCATGTCTTTTCACAGAACCCTTATCCCCTGAATCAGTTTTTGTTCATGGTAGAGTTAATTGTCATCAATTTTCTTTTCAAACATTATAACCCAAAAGGGATATAGGAAATTCCCTTGTACATGTAGTACATGCTGAATAGAACCTCAAAACAACAGGCAGGCAAAAGGAGAATGGCTCTCCCTGACACCTCTACTCTACTGAAGGATTCAACGGCATGTACAGATACTGTTTGAGCTCCATGTTTCTTTGGTGCAACCAGTGCCTGTGGAGAAACCATATTTTAGTAAATGGAGAAATGGTCAAATCTGCCCATGCTGCCTACTTTTGACTTCAACATATGCTGCAGTTTTTACCGCTGCTGCTCTCCAAGTGTTGGCATAGAATACCACCTTTTGCTGCTGCATCACTCAGGGTGCTTTTCGTTTATAATCTTTGTTTACTGTAACATGAGTTCAGTACATAGAGTTGTGCTGAATATACTTTTTGCTTAATGTTTGATGAAAACAATATTTTTTGTTATTTTTTGAGATGAACAGGGCTATTCCATGTTTGGTTCTTGTGATGACGACAGAAAACCCCTCTGTAAAATGGACTTCTATTTCTCTGTACACTGGTAATGTAATTATCTGCCTCACAATGACCAACATGGAGTAGCTTCAGTTTCCCTGTTTTCCCCGTTTAGATCAAGAAATAACATACTATAGATTTTTTGTGATACTGGTACAGCAACATTCCATGAACAACATTCAGATATCCTGAAAACATTATACAGTAAGAGGCAGAAACTACTGACACCACAGATAAATTAGATACAGCGAGAGGCACTTTTTACCAAGTAGTTCAAATATGGAATCTTAGCCTATGGTCTAGTACACGCAACAGAATGATCCTGTACGGAATCCTCCACTGGCTGTTCTTCAAGTAATACTCATGCAGTGAGCGAATTTCAGTCATGCTTGTGAACAATAGTAATAGGTTTCTCTCCTTAAACATGACATACTGGAAATGCAAGACCAGTCAGAGCAACCATAGACCTGCATTCGTATCGTTGAGGACATATGACATTCCTTTTAATAAAGTAAATACAAGAAATAATTTTATTACATGTTAAAAGAAAACTGATGACTTGAAAACTGCCCTAGGCATGACAATAACTTTTTCAATGGTATTCCAGAGAAAGAGGAATGGCAGGACATGGAACTGATTTGTAGAGGTGCAAATAAATAATCTGTACAGTTCACCATTGAAAAAAGTTTACAGGATGGCTCATGTACCAATGAAACATGCAAATTGCATGCTGCTTTGTAAGCAATATGTCTGTCTGCTATTTTGCTTGTCATGACTACGAGACAACAGGTACCATTGAAGCAATTTAGCAGTCGAGTCTCCCACAGTTATGAATTCAATTCTAACAACAGTAGATCTCCAATGTTAATAAACATGCCCCAATGTCCTTCATATTATCTGGATAACAGCCCTGTGGACAAGAGGAATCCCCAAAGTGTGCAGGAAGTACCAGTACTATTAAATCATTTCATGAGGCATGTGTATTACTTCTAAGCTTTTTATTTTGAAGTGTTTTATTAATACTCTTATATACTGTACAGTACACTGATTTTGACTAGTTCACCTTTGTTTTGCCCTTGATTGTGTAACAATGGAATTGGAATTATACATCAAAAACTGGACATCATGTACAGTTTTAAAAGCCTTTTACATGGTGAGAGCAACCTGCAATCAGACACAGGAATTATGGGTAAAAATGTATAAATAATTGTTTACCCATAATTCATGTGAAATCCCACTACAAGTCACAGAATTACTGTATGTATTACGTTATATACTTGGAATATATTCCAGTTTTAGTATAGTTATAATTGGTGCAATCATTATACTGCATGCACTACTGAATAGTAATGGGCGAATTTGCAGCAAATTTGCGCGATTCGCCACCGGCGAATAAATTTGCAAAACGGCCGTGAAAATTCTCTGGCGTAAAAAAAAAATGGTCGCCGGTTTCGCAAATTTTTCGGCAAATCGAAATTGCGCAAATTCGCCCATCACTACTACTGAAGGATTCTTGACCTATAACTAAGGACTTCTGTGCTCTCTAATGGTATCACTTTTATTTCAAAAGAAAAGTTTTGCAATACAGAATAATATGGTTAAATGTAATAAAAGTCAAAAAGGAAAAACATTCTACACTGTGTAAAAAAACCTTTTTCTTTGTAGATATATTCAAATTACAAAACAAATAGAACATATATCTAATGAATATTTGCTAAAAGAACATTTTTACATTTATTGTCTACAATTTTTATTATAGTCCCCAGCAGATTTAAAACATTCTTATATTTTCATCAATGTATGATATAAAAAAAAGATTGTCCAACTGCTTTTGACACATCAGTTGTAGAATTGCAATACTTATTATTGAGAGGGTGGGGTGGAATGATGGAAATTGTGTTTCTGCAGCAGCAGGACTGGATTGACTGTGTAAGGGCATAACAATGTTTACATTATTTGTACAGTTGGGTTAACAGTCATGTGTCAACAGTATGATAATGAAGGCAGGAGCTGTGCAGAAACTATTTGATCAAAGGGTGCACTGGATTAGAAAAAAAACTTGTTCATTTTATTTTTCAGTAGCACTAAAAAAAAGTTTAGGCTATGACTGCTCTCATATAAATTTGTTATTTTCCTAGTATATATTTCTAAGCTGCAGTTTACTGCTTCAGATTCTGACAAGGTCAATTTAGATTTCTATCCACTAGAGAAAATGAGTACCGATTGCAATAGAGTTGTATGAAAAATGTGTAAGTTGTCAGGGAACCACTGAGATCTTTGGATTCAAAGTGTTACAAGTCATTATTAAGTGTGATGCATTCCTATTAGCTAATGTCACCGACCCTGCTTTATGATACTACTGTACTAACTGCTATGTGCAGACCACTGAGATATGACAGATGCAGCAAATAATGGCTTGCCATGAATTCTCAAATATAGCTTATGTAAATATGAGCAGAGTAAAAGGCTTTGCTGTTTTCGCATCTAACGAATCTTGTTTCATTCCCACTCTGTAGAACGGCAAAGCCAATTTTTCCTTCAATTATGGAACTGAATTTGTTTCATTGTTTGTGGAATTTTCTTCTTTCTGTTCATGAAGTTTCACACCTTAAAAGAGAGTGTGAATCGGGTTACAGATGGCATAATTTGTCTGCTAACCAGAAGTTAAACAGTATGGATAAGCAGACATTATACCATAGATAAGGCTGTACAGATGTGATTCATATGATCCAAAGCAAGATATAGTAACTTGCCAAAGAGACAAGCCCATTTAATTTTATACATTAGGGCTTTAGCACACGGGCAGATTTGGGGAGATTTAGTCGCCTGGCGACTAATCGCCTCTTCTTCGGGGCTACAATCTCCCTGAACTGCCTTCCCCCTGCCTTCCGCCTGCTAAAATTAAAAATCGCAACAGATAGTTTATATTAAATTAAGTGTCATATTAAAAATCTTACCAAACTAGAATATATATTTAAGTAAATATTGCCATTTTACATCTCTTGCCTTGAGACCGCATTTTATGATATTCTCTGTGCTGCACAGAGATCACCTAAACAGATATACTGCACCTCCAACTGTAACATGAAGATGTGTGATAGCAAAAGACAAAACTTTGTCTGTGAATTGGCTCATGTGAACCAATGGTTCCTTTGGTTTGTTTGTGTGCGCTGTGAATCCTAGGATCCCAGGGGGAGGCCTCTAATTCCTAAAACTTTTCATTGTCCTAAAAATTTTCTAGTTAGGATTACCCTGTATCACATACTACTAAAATTATATTGTTGTGAAAATAGTTTATTTACATAAAGCTGTGTTTTACATATGAGCTGTTTTATGCAATTTATTTTTATAGACCTACATTGTTCGGGGGTATAGATTTCCTTTAAAACAATTGAAAATGTGTGTATATTGAAATTAATGTATATTGGCTCAGAATTACACTTTGTTTCCATAAAATTTTTATTGTGTAGACATCACATTTAATTGCACAGTAAGCAATCTTTTCTGCAAGGTGTAATTAAAGGGGTAGTCCACCTTTAAATTAACTTTTAGGGGGTTATTTACTAAAACTCTACTTTTTCTCACTTTATTTAAAAAAAATCAAACAAGCGCCTGAATGCCCTTAATTTACCAATAATTATTCTCGATAAGATTGGTGCGACAAAAAGTTGCAACAAAATCAAGCATCAATTCGAATCGTGCAACTTTTTTGAATTGTAGATTAGAAAACTCAAATTTATCAAGTTGTTGCCTAGAAAAATAGAATTTAGCCCTTTAAAACTCAACTATAAAAAATCGAGGCTTGAGAAATAGGCTACTTATGTTATCAAATGTCCTGTTTTTAGTAAATTTCAATCCGGAAACCAGTTATTCAGAAAGCTCAGAATTATGGGAAGGCTGTCTCCCACGGACTTCATTATAATCAGATAATCCAAATGTTTAAAAATGATTTCCACTGTGAAAAGCTACAAGATGGTAGGTGGCAGAGAGTTTATAGCATTCAAGATACAAAACTTCAGCAAATTTCAGTGTCTAACAGAATCACATTAGGAATATGAGTGAAATTCAATTGTGACAGATTAAGTGACCACACTGTCAAGAAATATCCCAGTACAGATAATGCAGCACCTTACAAAATGTTGCTAAGTTGTAAAATATTTGCGAAAACACATTGGATTTAAAAAAAAAATTGGAACTGAATCCTGAACTGTGTGGTAATACAGTCTACTGAATTTGAGTGACCAGTGTTGTCTGCTATGTTTCTTGGCATAACTACATCTACAGTATTATTAACTCATATGCAATTTGCCATATAACTCTGTGTATTCTACGATATTTCTACAATATTGCAAATATCCACGTACTATAGCAGAGAACTGTACTAAAAGATATCCATAATGCTCAAGTGATTGGGATACTTTCTTCATTGAAGAAAAACAATTTAGTATGATGCGCTGCTAAAAAAAATCTTAGGGAGAGATTTATCAAAATGTGAAAATTCTTCTCAATTTTCTTTGCTAAATCTCGCTTGTGAGAAATAGTGTAGAAGATGTCTTCACTTTTTTTGTTCTAGCACATGTTGCTTGAGTTTTCTCAAATGGGAAATACCTGAGAAGATGCCAAGATTCTCATGAACTTTAATGGTTAATCAACCAGAGAATTCTTGATTAAATTGAATGCAAAAAAGATGATGTGCACATTGCTTTTTGTGGATCTAAGCAGGCTTCAGTTCCCTTAATAGTTTAGTCATATATATGCCACAAAGAAGGCATAAGAAAAACGGTAAAATAAAAAAAAAATCTGCAGAAATTATTTTTACGAAGAAGAATATTAGCTCTTTAATTTCAGGGAATTAGTTAGTGAGGCCTCTATTACCACCTGTTAGCAGTGCTGTTTGCATAAGCCACCCTTTACATTTATTTTAGTTATAAAGTTATTTAGTTTACTAACTACTGTGTGTGGATTATGATTATTTTCCGAGTGGGGCCACCCGTAGGTGCATTCCTGGATCCTTCTAGTTGGAGGCACTGTGCTAATAAGTACCAGGTACCCAGTCTCTCCCAATACCACAGCGGAGTGGCTCAGGTTTGTCCCGTGCCATCAGGTAAGTGCCACACGTGGAGTGTAACACCTACAGAAGGAGTGTCAAAAGGGTTACATTTTATTAAAAAGTATTTCCACAAATTGAGAATGATATGGGTTTACAGTTTATATAGTTACATAGTAAGTAAGATTGAAAAAAGGCAACTGTATTTTAACTTGCCTAACTGCTTGTTTGATCCAGAGGAAAGCAAAGAAACTTATTTGAAGCCTCTCCAATTTGCCTCAGAGGGTGAAAAAATTCCTTCCTGACTCCAAGTACTATGAGCTATCTTCCATAACCCTGTATTCCCTCCCTTGGTAAAAAGCCTTCCAACCCCTTCTAATGTATGAGCCTGTACAACTGATTCAGGGAGAGAATTACACATCTTCACAGCTCTCACTGTAAAAAACCACTTCCGAATGTTTAGGTGGAACCTCCTTTCTTCTAAATGGAATGGGTGACCTTGTGTCAGCTGGAAAGACCTACTGGTAAATAAAGCATTAGAGATATTATTATATGATCCCCTTATATATTTAGACATAGTTATCATCACCCCTTAAGTGCCTCTTCTCCAGCATAAACTAGCCAAATTGGCCAGTCTATCCTCATAGCTAAGATTTTCCATACCTTTTACCAGCTCAGTTGCCATTTTCTGGACCCTCTCTAATTCAATAATGTCCTGTTTGAGCGCTAGAGACCAAAACTGTATGGCATATTCTAGATGTCGCCTTACCAGTGCTCTATACAGTGGAAGAATGACCCCCTCCTCCCATGAACCAATGCCCCTTTTAATATAGCTCAAGACCTTATTTGCCGTTGATGCTGCTGACTGGCATTGCTTGCTACAGCCAAAAAAACTGAAATTCTGCTCATAAAGTTACCAGAGGTGGCTTTTTGCTGCCCCTTGTAACTGGCCGCTCCATGCTGCCTGAGGCAAGGTTCTCACCTTGTCTTATGGCAGGAGCGCCTCTGGTGGCAACCCTAAGCACTACAACAATGCATGCTATTTCCTAACTTCCTAACAATTTTCCTAACTCTCGTTCATTCTAAACTGTAAACTAAGGATGCACCGAATCCAGGATTCGGTACTGGATTCGGCCTTTTTCAGCAGGATTCGGATTTGGCAGAATCCTTGTGCCTGGCCGAACCGATTCCGAATACTAATTTGCATATGCAAATTGTGGGGATTTCACGTGACTTTTTGTTACAAAACAAGGAAGCAAACCAATTTTTTTCCACTTTTTCCTTTCCAGCCCCAAATTTGCATCTCCTTTCAACTACAGTTATTGACAAAATAAGAGGAAATTGCAAAAGGGCTCAGGTTCCTCATATTTAATTTTATTCCAGTCTTTAACTAAGAATTCTACAGGAAATGTTAATGCAAAACTGGATATGTGGAATAAAAATTGTGTGATAGTCAAAATAGGATAAATGATATTTAGTTGTGCAATTGTATTTTTGCTAGATTATTATTATTATTACTACTACAGTAACTGGCCACTTCATTCGGCTGAACCGAATCCAAATCCTAATTTGCATATGCAAATTGTGGGGAGGGTGGGATTTCACGTGATTTTTTATTACAAAACAAGGAAGCAAACCAATTTTTGCATATGCAAATTAGGATTAGGATTCAGTTCAGTATTCGGCGAATCTTCCAAGATGGATTCGGGGATTCAGGCGAATCCAAAATAGTGGATTCAGTGCATCCCTACTGTAAACCCATATGATTCTCTTAAAGTAATTTGTGCAAATATTTTTTAATGAATTTATTAAAATAATTTATTTGAACCAAAATAAATATCTCCTAAAATTTAGAAATTTGGAACCACCTATGTTCGTTAATATATTTGTTTCACTTTAATGACTGTGACTTGTGAATGGCACAAAGACCAGCCCTCAAAAACACATAGAAACTGCAAAGCACACTGCAAATGGCCCTAAATGTACATTACAGAGCTCACGTTATTTTCTGAAAAAGGTACAGCATTCACATATATTATATAGTATTAAATTTATATAAAAGGTTCCCACATACAAAATTCTCTTTACATAACAGTCAAGCATTAATGAAAAATCGCACAATAATCTAGCATGCCTGGAGAAGAGTTTGTTGATTTGTAGAAACTGCTTGTTAAGCCTCTTCTACTCTCTTTTTGCACTTTATGTACAGTATATTCCATTGTTTATCAGAAGGTGATAATGCTTGATGGTCCTGTGATGCTGAAATCTTAGCATCTGAATATACTGAAAAATGTTGAGCAGCTTAATTAAACATGCATGTGTGTTTTCAGATGCAATCTTTTCTGCTGGCTAGGTTTCTGACACACTTCCAAACAGGTCCAGGTGGAACAAAACATGTAAACACACTTGTTAATGCAATTTTAAACCACTCAGATTATCACCTCCTGACAGCTAATATGTAAGCTTTGGGATTGTTATTGGAATATTTGTTTAACCCTTTTCTGAATAACAGAATTCTATTATTTTTCTTGGTACCAACAATGCAAGAGGCAATGTCATTGATTTGCAACAAAATATAAATATAACCAATATTCCTATTATGAACTATAGATCTTAAAAATCAAGGAGTTCAGATAACGAAAAACAAGCAAGCAAAATAAATAAATACATAGATAAAGCTATAACAACCTAAACGGGGGAATGTAATAAAAATCGCTAACGGAAAAACTATTCGCAATGCGAAAAGTTATGCCTTTGCGCGAACAAATTTTGCTTTGTGCGAATTTAATATAGCTTTTGCGAGCCCGGAAACTGTTTAGCGACCACTTCCGACAGTGAAAGACCGTTTGCGAATTTTATAGTTTGCGCCAATGCGCAGTCAATGTAATACAACTTCTTACTGAAAAAGTCGTTATGTTTGCTCCAAAAGATTACGACACTTTCAAGCACTTCTTATGAGTGCGCAATTAAAATTCGCAATGCGCAATTAAAATTCGCAATGCGCAATTAAAATTCGCAATGCGCAATTAAAATTCGCAATGCAATAACAGTTTAACGAACAATATTACATTGCGAGATGTGGATTTTTAGTCTTATTGGTGCGAATTGTTTTGCTCTTTGCAACTTTTATTACATTCCCCTGTTAATGTTTACATCTTTGGTGCATAATTCATTATGCACTATCACTAAGAGGGACATGGTGATAGCCTGGAGGGAGCACTGGACTCAGCAATGTTGGTGTATCCTTCAAGAGCACAGTGTTGAGAACTGAGAGATGGCTATGCAGGAGGTTTTTTATTGAAGAGGCCACCTGCATAGGCGTTTGCCCTTGATCCAATCTCCTTCAAGCAATCTTTAATCAATGTGGGGAAAAAACAAAAGAATAGATATCTGTAAACCATCTCTCTTCAACTACAGTTATTGACAAAATTAGAGGAAATTGCAAAAGGGCTCCGATTTTATTCCATTCTTTAGTTAGCCTTTCATTTCTTAATGAACTATGAATTCCCAGGAAATGTTCATGTTGGATAAAAAGCTGCTAAATGATATTTAGGGGCATATTTACACATATTTGTGTAAAACTAATTCTCAGAAAAAATGGTGTAAAAAGCTGTGTAAAATAAATGGTGAATTTATCAAGGTGTGTGTAATTTTATGTAATGCGAACTCCAGATCTGATGCCATTATTTTACATTGTTTCTGGTGGAAGTCATTTTAAGAAGAAACATGTAAAAAATGTACACTTTTTTTTACACAGCGAAGCCTGGAAATGTGTGTTGTATTATCCTGCTGGTTTTTTTTTACAGAGTATAATATATATGCCCCTAAATCATGCAATTGTATTATTGCTAGATTATTATTACTACTATTATAGTACTACAACTACTAAAAATAAACTGTCCCCTTCAAGAGCACAGCGTTGAGAACTAAAAGAGGGCAATTGATTGAAGATGCCACCTGCATAGGTGTTTGCCCTTGATCCAATCTCCTAGAAGCATTCTTTGATCACTGTGGGAAAAAACAAAGAATATATATATTTGTAAACCATCTCCTTTCAACTACAGTTATTGACAAAATTAGAGGAAATTGCAAAAGGGCTCAGGATCCTCATATTTAATTTTATTCCAGTCTTTAGTTAGTCTTTAACTAAGAATTCCCCAGTAAATGTTAATGCAAAACTGGATATGTGGGATAAAAATTGTGTAATAGTCGAAATATGATAAATGATATTTAGTTGTGCAATTGTTTTTTTGCTAGATTATTATTATTATTATTACTACTACAGTACCACATCTACTAATAATAAACTGATTTAAATGCTTTAGATACAAAATGGGACTTTATTTCCTGATGTTTTTTTACCAGAGGACTAAAATAATACGTCTTGGGGAAGCTGCTTTGAACTTAGATGAAGTCTAGCTCTGGAAGTGATCTCTTCCAACATCTTACCAAATAAGATTTGCTCCTGAAAAAGGTGAAGAATACAAGGAAGAAATGCTTCCCATGGTTTTAAGCAGCACACCCTTCTAATCGAGTTTTATAAGGCCATGAACCTAGGGGCCAGTTTTTTTAATATCTACTGCAGCATTGGAAAGGAAAACTGCCAATTAAAGATTAAAGGGGAAATATAATAAAATTCAGATTGTGCATTGTGAACCTTTAAGACGTGCCTAAAGGTGGTGTAAACTTTTGGAGCAAATGTTACAACTTTTTCATTAAGAAGTTATTACATACACTGCACAATATCGTAAACTTTAAAATTTGCAATCGCTATCCTACTGTTGTGTGAGGGGGAAAGTGTTCGCAAAGGCAAAATTGTTCACTTTACCAACAATATTAAATTGAATTGAAATATGAATTGCAAACTATTTTTGTGTTAGTGATCAATATTACATTCCCCCATAATAATCTTAATCCTGGCTATCACTTCCCAAATTATCCTCTCCAGAAGGATCTCCATGGGGTTCTGCTTCTTTGTCATCTGATTTTTTCAATCAACGGAAGTAGGCTACTTAGTGTGCCTTAAGCACTTTCATAACTGTAGATTAATTCAGCCAAGAACATTCTCTTTATGGGAAGTAGCAGGTTGAGCAGCTGCTTTTTATTAAGCAGAGAGGAAGCTCACAAGCCAGTAGAAACCTAGAGATTTAACAGAATTGATAGAATGCAATTGAATTAAAGAAGGCTTTTAACTGCCCTTTTCTTCATGGAGTAAAGTCAACACTGGAGAGAAAGGGTACAGAGAAAACAAAACAGAAAACAAATCAGCTATAACATTTTTTGGAGGTTTTTTTACCTTCTACTGCTGAACGCACTCTTTTTGATGACTGTAGGTGACGATTGATCCAATTCCATCCTAAAAATAAAGGTAATGAATTTGATAAATGGAGAAAATATAAAGCGAAAACTTTCAAAACTACCTGGAGAAAAAAAGCACCTTGCAGAAAAACAGGAAGAATCAAGGATCCTGACATATTGGGACAAGATAGCCAATGTCACTTCTTGTGGTAACCTGCCAAATAAAAATTTAGGTTTAAAACTAGGAATACAGGTGTAACAACAATTACTTCCTCCATCATGGCTGACACATCCAATAATCTTGAGCTATTCACACTCCTCCTGAGTCTACTTTCCTCCTCTAAGATGGCTGCACTATGACTTACCAATATGGCCACCATTCAAAGTGGCATGACCATCAAAAGAACGTTTAAAAACACCCGATCAAAGCACATACCAGTACACTTCTGGATTGCCAGGCAGAATGCCAAGCAAGCTAATAAGGCTTTGTGGTTGGAGGGGCATGTAACTCCTGCTTTCACAGTGACATAGAACAAGTTAAGTATACAAGGGGAAAGGGATAGATTAAACGAAAAAACTCTCGTCCTGTGGCTGCTTTATTTGCAAGGTACTAAAGGCAAGACTTCAGTTTATAAAGTAAACTTTTCTTACTGAGCTAGGAGTCCAAGCATGAGGACAAAAAATAACCCTGGAAGCAGGTTAGAGGACTATTTTACACATAAGGATAGATCCTTCTCATTGGAGCATGAGGAAAGGCTTAACAGTGCATACCTTTCATGGCCAGGACACTGAGACCTTCCCGATTGACTTATGGTATATGGGACCTTGAGAGATTTTAGATCCCTGGATTTCGGATTATGAGTTTTTAGACCATCGGATTTTAATAAATTTTGAAAAATTCGTCATTTTTTTTTCTCAGAAAATAATGAATTATTAGAGGTTCGGATATTTGGACCTTGATAAATAACCACCATAAAGTTTTTGCCCTCTTCTGGATGCAAAAAGGTTAGGGCAAATTTACTTGATAGATTTATGTCTCAGCTTCAACTACTATGTAACTTGGTAATCATGTTACTTTAAATTGTTGTACCATTATGAAGATACCTCTATACTTCTGAAACCTAGTGAATTGTTTATCTTGCCTCTGTCTTTCCGCAGAAACATTTATTTGAAACATAAATAAAAATCTATTTACTACTTAGCAAAGCTGTGCATCACTTTAATTTAGCATTAGCTTTTGATTTCCTTTTTCTTTTATTTCTTGAATATATTATTTGATAATATACAGTTCACATATTAATTAAAGCATGGAGTTTCTAAAAAATCTTGGGAAAAAAGCATGTTTGCCACTTGGCAAGCCTGGGCTTGTAATTTAAATTTTAGCCTATGTCTCTACTTAAATAAATTAGCTATTTAGCATTTCGTTTCAGTGAAGAAAACACATTCTATTAGAATTGTTTATGGGCTTTCTCACAATCAATTCTTCATGCTGGTATTCAGTAGACCACTGTGAGCCAGGAAAAGCATGTTTATTTATATAAAGATATTTTTGTACCCATATCAATATTAAGGACATTGATATTATGTGCCTAAAAAGACAGAAAAATGCTCTATATAAATGTAATATACTCAAGCAGACAAACACCATCAGAGTCATTCCTGGTCTGGCTAGTCCTAGACTCACTTTCATATTAATTATTAGGAACTCTAGTATATTAATATCAATGTTCACATGGATTAAGTTTTACCTGCAGCTTGCTTTCCAAAATTAATGATTGTCCTATTAATTGGACTCCACAGGGATCATCTTATGGAGCTTATAGAAGATTGAAGCTACAACATGGAGATGCCCATTGCAAGATCTGTGCTGCACTTATATTTCCCTGATCAATCAGACCCTAATGAAAATGTCCTTTGTCCTGCAGGTTTTGTGGCAAACTTAACCCTGTCAGGAACCATTCTCAGGGCCATTTTATTCATGCACATGGCTTCACCAGCTGGTTAGGATGCACTGCAACGAGGGCATCAATACTTCTATATAAGATAAAAAGAGAAAAAGTCTTTAAGAACTTAAGAACTCCTTTTTAATAACCACGGTTATTCTATGCATGCAGTAAGGTAACTGTACAGTTATGCTTGGCATGTGTTAAGCAGCATCAATAGAATAGTCTATCAATCAATTTGAAAAGGGGCTTTTTAGACATGGAGATGCTTGAACCTTGGATGTAATCTCTGCTACCTAAATGCACACCATGATGCATTCCACTATAAGCCCAAAGGTTTTGTGCCATTGAAATATTGAAAGCATATTTGTGATTTGGAGAATTTTTTTTTTTTCCAGTTAACATAACACTAAAAATATGGCTGCCAGTTAGTAGTAAATGACCCCCTCGGTTAGAAATAAACCTACCTTCCTTGATATTTTCCTATTAAAACCACAGTCATTGTACATGCTGGGGAACACTCCTCGTGCACAGTAATCACACCAGATTTTTTTCTGTTTTATTAATCACAAATTATCACACTTAATTCACAGTATTAAATGATTAAAATAAACATGACCAAACTGCCTGTTCTGCAATTAAGAGAAGATACAACCCACTTTTGCAATGATATGTAATATTTCCTTCCTTATTAGAAGATAAAATGATCTGTTAGTAAAACAAGCATTAATTACAGGGCAGCTGAGCAGCTGTTTAGGTAATGTTTACTCCAAATATAGGTTGCACACCTGCTAGTGCTGCACCAACTGCGTATTATAACAAAGCTAGCATAAATCTATGTGGATGACAAAAGAAACCTATAGGGTATGTTTAATGCTTAGGGCTAGTCCTCACGGGGAGATAGCGACGCGTTTGCGGTCGCGGCGACAAAGCGCCGCGACAGTCGCCGCGACCGGCGCAGGCGACAGTTTTGTATGGGCGCCTATGTAAAAACGCCTGTGCTAACCACACGAGGCGATGCGCTTTTCAACAGTCGCCTGAAAAAGCCTGGCGAGGCATTTTCAGGCGACTGTTGAAAAGCGCATCGCCTCGTGTGGTTAGCACAGGCGTTTTTACATAGGCGCCCATACAAAACTGTCGCCTGCGCCGGTCGCGCGACCGCAAACGCGTCGCTATCTCCCCGTGTGGAATAGCCCTTATGGTTTTTAAATAGCCTTATGGCATGCTGCCCACCTTAATAAGCAGCCCATACCTTAAAACCTCTGGTCTGAAGATCTGCAGATAATAGATCAGATCCCTGTATATAATTACAGTCTATTGATTTAAAATATAACATGCCAGTTTTAATGTTTTATGACAAATTTACTGCATGCAACAAAATATAAAGTATTTAATTTCGGGCATTTTGGGTATTCATCACAATTAAGACTGATACATTATTAAACTCTCAAGTGCAAATTTAATCTCTAGTTTTCTGCCCCGTTCTCCAGCCAAGAGATTGCAGGAATAATTCTTAAATCAACGGAAAAAAGAGAGAATGTGCCCTATTTTTATAAGATGCCGTTTCTAACGTGTCCCTAAAGAGAGCCAGTGCTGTGGGAAGACTTGGAATTAAATAAAATATTTTCTTACAGGTCAGAAGATCCCACTTAAGTCACGACACATCATATAAAGCTGCTAAATCAACCCTAATACACTCTGCTATGTTAAGGTGCACAAACACTTTGAAATCAAACCTTGTAGAAGCTGTCTCACTGATTTTTAATGGATTTTTAAAGATGACAAGGAAGGAAATGGGAAACTAAAGCACAGAAAGACAAAAAATCCCTGAAGGAGTAAATCAAGAGCAACTGAAAAGTGAACTGTTTGAGCCCAGGGATAGCTTTGGTTTTCAGCTGGACACTTTCTACATATTTAGTCCCTGGACTGCACTCCTTTGGGCATGCAATGACATAGCGAGACATAAAAAGATGAACTACATCACCTGAAGTGCTGTTGGAGGGAAAGAAAATTGCTCCCATTGCAGATAGTGTGGCATTTGCTTCTAAACTCATGCCTTATTACCACTTTTCCTAACTCTACCCGACATAGTAGCTATGGCATTTCATTCATGCGAAATTCCACAAGAAAGGAAAAACATCTTTAAGGAATTGCTGGATTTGTCTCTCAAACAAGGACAAGGATTTATCTAAAATAAATCACTGATAGCAGGCACTGCCATCATGTATTAAAAAGATGTTATTATATAATGAAAGAAAACAATTCTTATAATAATGAGAAATGTGAATGTCTTTCCATGTGTTTTTCATGTTCAACTACCATGTATATGGAAATACCACACTGGTATAGGTGCTTAATTTAGAAGGTAGCATCCATATATGCTTGGGTAAATGTTAAAATTTAATGTAAGGGAAACAGTATCAAGTAGAGGAATCAGTGAGGTCTTATCAGACATTTGTTTTGGTATGTACAGGAAATCAGACATGAAAATCTAAATCAGTTGGATTCACTTGTCAAGCTATGGTGGGAATAATATGCCTTAGGGGCAAATTTATTAAAATGTGAGTTTAGAGCTCAGCACTAAAAAAACTCACTTTTGTGGAAAAGGGAAAACTCCCAGTACAGGAAATGGAACTTACTTAAGTCATATGTTGATTGGGATATTATATTACAGTAACAGTAACAGCAAAAATGTAAAATGTTTAAAGTAATAAAAATATACGGTAATGTACTGTTACTATGCACTTGTAAACGTTCTGTACTATCGTTTATTGAAATAAACTGCTGCATAGCCATGTGGGCAGCCTTTTTAAGGGAAAAAAGGCTTAGGTTACATAGCAGATAGCAAATAAACTTTATAGAATGTAATGGTGTTCTACAGAGCTTATCTGTTAATTGCTATTTAACTGGTGCCATTTAGTTATTTTTCAATTGCCTCAGTTGCTACAGAGCAGCTTGTTTGTATACACAATAGTAGTGTTTCTGAAGTAATAAGGTCAGTTTTACCAGTGCAGGGCAACAGTGTTTTTGGTGTTGCTGATTCTTTAAATGTTTGGCAATATTGAAAGTCAATTATTAATTGAAATGATAGAACTTAACATTTCTTACAGGAGGGTCTGGCCACATGAGCACCACAAATCTCTTCTTCGGGGCGACAATATCCCCGATCTGCCTTCCCCCTGCCCTCTGCCGGCTAAAATGAAAATCGCCTGGGGGAAGGCACATGCGGCACTTAGTTTTGCAAAGTCGCCCGAAGTTTCCTCCTGTGGCCATACACTGGTAGATTAAAGCTCCCAATATTTTGGATCTTATCTGCCAGTGAGTGGGGGCATCTGATGGGTCTCCCTGATGAATATCTGGCCAAGATTTTTTTGGCGTTCGAGGATCGCATTGGCTTGTTGAGGCTTGTTGAGTGCAGAGGACTCTTGTATTTGTCTGTATGAATTTTGTGGTAACAGCTTCATCTTACCTCCGCTTAATGTTTTTAAAAATTAGTGATGAACACAACTTTCCCAATTTTGTTATAATTTATAAAGGAGCCGTGGCCGGCTCCATGATGTAGCTCCCACCCTTTCCAGCTATACTCAGGTGATCCCACTGGTGGCCAATAAAAGGGCAACCAAGTTTGGAAGTTTCAACCTTGAAAGCAGCAAGTAAATTGCAGGTAAAACGAAGTCCCTGTGGAAAATGTATAACGAAGCAATAGAATTCTTAATGAATCAGATTCAAGTTGAGTGTAGGACTGACCATACCAGGGATGACTTAAATATATTGCAATATATGGACAAACAATTCCTGTTTTGTTTAAAGGGTAAGGCATTTTTTAGTAGCTTCAGGCATAAAATGTCTCAATGTATTAAATATATTAATAATGAGTGCAGCGGACTTCTAGTATTTGTCTCTACAAGAATATCTACATGCATATTTCACTTTATATACTGCAACTCAACAGTATTGTGGGAGGGAACAAAACAATTCCTGTTTGCTTCATATGAAAGTCTCTGACCAAAATATTACCATTTCTACCTTTTTAAGTCTCACGACATAAGACACAAGACATAGTAAGATTAATGTAAAAATGCTAATTTGACAAACACATATAGTATGAAATTCTATTCATAGAAGCACATGTTGCCCAGTAGGGCATGTGATATTGCATGCTGCACAAAGTAGTGTTTCATTGCACATCTTATTTTGTTATCTTGTGTCAAAAAAACATTGATGAGAACAGTAAAATCTGAAATATTTGAAAACTGTAAAATCACATGGTTTAAGTGTTATAAATTACAACACATAATTTTTATTATGCATCTGTAAATATATTTCTTAATTAAAAACAAATTACTGGGTTTCTAGCATGAATATACCTTAGGCTGATGCTGCTCACACCTTTGTGTTTCCAAAAGTTCTGCAATACCAAGGTCATCCTTCATTAGCTGCTAATAAAGATCAATGTGCTAAATTTACAACCACATAAAAAAACTTGATAAAGGTATCCTTTGTCTTTTACTTCACACTTAAATACCTTCCAGCTGTGCACAGTTATGGTGTTTCTATACAATTCTATACATTTTTATTGCTATAAGGATATATTTATATATATATAATGTGTACAAGTTACATGATATGTAGAAGGTCCCCAGCCTATGCTAATCAGAGGCACTGTGTAGTTGTATTGTAAGTTTACTGCAGCAAGTCTCATACTGTAGGTAGCAAGATGTAGGATCGGAGAAAGCACTGCCTCCTTACTCCACTTTCTCTTTCCTTTACAAGGAAAACAGGATGACTTGAAGGAAATGTCTCAGGAACACACAATCATGTACAAACACGTGAAAACAGTTTGAACGGATGAAAAAAATGAGAGTACATCAATGATATTCACCAATGTACTTATGTCCATAAATTCCCCAAGCAATAAGAGCACCAATGCTCCAGTTCAGATGAATTGGGCACAACTTTATGCATGGCCACCATGGAACCCTGAACCTGACCTGGCCTGGACATTACACTTATTTTGTAATTGAGCCTCACTTTGTGCTGAAAGTATATAGGGAATGTTGTAAGGGGCAGATTTATCAAGGATCACATGTGTGAGTTGTGTGAGGGTTTTTTTCTATCTTGGATAAACTTGAATCTTGAATGTTTGGGTATTTATGAAAAAATCCGAATGTCAAAAACTCGAATGAAAAACGATGGGGGAAAAACTCTGTGGATCGAGTTTGTGTTCTGAAAAAACTCGACTCGATCGAATTTATGTCCCAAAAACTTAAATTGATCAAGTTTTCAGATAAAAACCCTCAAATCAACCTAAAAACTTGAGCTTTGCCTAGGACTTCTACATGACTTTGCTGGCTTTTAGATGGCAAATTTTTACATTTGAATTTTCTAGTTTTTTTGCTATAAATACCAGACATTCAAGTTTTTGAAAAATTTGGGTGCAAAAAAACTGAATCATGGAAACAAAATCACATTTGATTTTTGATCAATCTGGCCCTAAGTGTTATATCATTTATTTATTAATGATATGGCATGTTAAGGCTGCTCTCTATTTCTTACTATGCGATATATAAAGGCATATTTATCAAAGGGTGATCTTTCACTTTGACCCTTTGATAAATGTATCCATAGAAATTCCATAGCAATGGACTCCATGCTGTATTATGTAGTGGAATGGCAGACAGAGCTCAGTAGAGATAAATGCAAAGTAATGTAAAAATCAAGTGAATAAGATTCAAATGTAGATAAAATGTAAAGGAAAACGTGATTCTAACAAGTATGAAATAACAAGCTTGGCATAAGAGACAGTTTTAACAGGCATGTGGTTTATGAAAACAACGATGGGTTTTCCATTCAGTTACAAGTAGAAGCGACGCATTTCCTTCTGAGGCATACCATATATTTGGTTATAGAAAACAACTAGTACAGGGAAAGCTTCAGATCTTGCCGAAACAGGCCAAAGTAATGCACTTTAATGTTTTGTTAGATTTTCTAGTGTCTCTTTAGTCTCCTTGTTCTGAATATGGAACAAAAAGAACATCAGACAAGCAGGGGAAAAAGTGATTTCTGTCAGTTCTTATGCACTCTACAAAATGAGGTGCATTCCTTTCTTGCAAGAAAATGGCATGTCATGGCATATCATTTTTAAACTGGCCACAGGGAGGCAGGGGTGTTGTGTTTGCTTCTGTTTGAGTTTTTGCGAATGAGCTTGAAAAAAGTTGTTGGTATGCCAGTATCTTTTATGGAGAAAATACCATAAAAGAAACAATATTAACTGTATTTCTACCTAAAGAACATTAATAAACCTTTATTTCAATACTCATACAGACAAGTAAGTCGGTTTTATTGTAAAACATGTTTGGGTGTCCCAATAGCTTTTTTTGACTTTTTATACAAGTCTGAGTGTGCAATCCATATATTTATTTATTCCCATAGCTGACTGAATCACTTGATCTAGATACCTTATTGCAGAAACTATAGGCTCGTGGTTGTCTTATTGGGCCTTTGTGGAATTTAGGTAGGAGATAAATCAGGTTGCGGGAATTACCTTTTGTCAACGTTACAACCCTTCAGATGATTCCTTCAGTACTAGCATTATTTTCTGCTGAACCTCAAAAGTTGGACCAGTATCTACCAGCAACTATGGCTGTCAATGTCTCAGGCCTTTGTTTGAGTCATTCTGGATGTCCCAGACCATACCACTGGATCATCAAAATTAGTAAAAAAAAAAGAGTTGACAAATAGAATTAATGATTAATTAATAATCAAAGAATTCCATTATCCAGAGTCCATATTCTCATACTCTTGCTTATCTATACTAGATGCTATTCTTTTGTGCTTAGTTTGTTGCATTTGGCGCAAAACACACTCAACTGCAGCACAAGGCATCCTTATGCCTAACATACAACTTAGCACTGTCCTCTTTGCTGTGCCCTTAGGTGCTGCAGCCACCAAATCACTTGTAACTGAAAGTTCTACAAGGGCAAGACTATGTCCTGCCCACATGCTGCCCCCTCACTTGCATAATTACAATTAACATTTTAAAAGCTTTCTTTTCTGGTGGCAAAACAATCCATTGGGGTTTTAAATGTTTAAATGTATTTTAGCATCTTTAATATTGTACTACATACTGTATCTATTTATATTTATACACATGGAAAGATAGAGAGAGAGATTTGGGCAGAGACACAACCATCTCAATTGTTGAGGCTGTCTTGTAGTAATTAAAGATATATATATATATATATATATATATATATATATATATATATATATATATATATATATATATATATATATATATATATATATATACGATTCAGGTTGCTACAAGCTTTTATTTCCACTTGGTAATTCCCAGGTCATCTTAGAATATTCTCTATTACTGCAAACTCAAAAACTGTTTTAGGTTCAGTTACACAGAACTTGGCAGAAACGCAAGGTTTTGATATTTGCAATTTCTTTCTATGAGCAGAAATGACCAGTTTACTTAGGTATATTGACAGCTCTACTGTAAAATGTGCAGGCATTAAAGGTCAAAAAGAGGCAGTTTTTCCTCTATCTCCTTGCACCCAGAAGAGAATAAATCTCAGAACAGAATCACTTCTCTGACAATAATTTATGAATTATGCACCAGCCCTGTTTGAATTGAGAAAGGCTTTCATATACTTTCCATTAGCTCAGATTAAGTTTTCATATAGATGCTGGGAAACATACTAGCAATATCCTTAACTCATTTTTATGAAATTTTTATCAGCCTTTTTTTCTGTTCTACACTCCAATTGGGATGTCTCAGAATCTAAAGCTCAGCTCTGGACATGAACTTCTCTCAACCTAGCTGGCTGCTGCTCTAAAGGTTTCAATATTTTATGGGCTCTGGCTAACTCAGCCGTGAGATTCGAGCTGCAGAGATTTAACTCTAATGTAAAATCATGAACGGATGAAATCTGGAATGTCATAAGCAATATATCTGCAAGGACAGGATGCAGTTACCAATTTAAAAGGGTCTTAAAATGAAAAAAAGAAGAAATCTCTGCAACCTCTTTGTATACTAAAATGAAAAGCCTCCAAGCTATTGAACTAAAGCAAACCAGCTTTCCAGTGCCTGTTTCTTTCCCAGCTGCTACATAATTGTTATATTTTCCCTTTATCTATTGACATGTCAAAGCAACTAATGCTTCCTCTCTAGAAGAATGGGTGTCACATGACAATTTTTATTAGGCAGGTCGTTATATAGTATCTTCATTTTTCCCTATAAAAGGGCTTTAAAACATTTGGAAAATCTGTCTATTGTGCTGGACTTTTGTGCGCCTTTATTTCCAACAAACAATGGGGTCATACATGACGGGGCTGATGGACTTTTTAGCTGCAATCTATCGCCATTTCCCTTGAGTCATATGGAGACTACCAAAGCAGAACATCTTTATAATGGCCCAGATAACAATGTGTTTTTTGTGTAAAAGAATCCAGGGGGAAGTGCTGGAAGGTGTAGTGGTCAGTAAAGAAATAGTTTTAGTGCTTGGCTTTTTTATTTCATCATGGATGTTGCTTCCACTAGAGGTATTTTCTTGACAGAAAATAAGCGTTTCCATAAAACATTTACTGGGTATGAATAGAACAAAAAATGTGCCTGTGCGATAGTAATGCAAGTTATTAGCACATTTAGAATGGAGGAGGGGTGACAGATCAGGAGGATTGTAATTCAGGAGTGATTAAAATCAATGTTTCATGTGGCATCATTTTTAGCTGGTTATTGCATGTGATAATGAAAACACAGAAATGTTAAAAAAAAAAACATACGTGCTGCCTGACAAACAGTATACCAGACGGTTCTAATATTTATGGTTTGCACTGAATATCTTAACTTCCTTTGTGGTTAGGCTTAGCAGAAAAGGCAACATAAATGGCAATTTTATTTCTACTCTTGAATTTTGAGTACAGCTCAAAATACAGACTATAGCAATTCTATGGCTTAGATGTATGTATATATGTCAGCCAAAAGCATTCAGGGTCCCGGGACATGCCCCAAAATGGGTTAAAGAACTCACAGAATATGTCAGTATTGATTTACCTATGTTTTTCTTATTTTGCTTACTAATTTAAAAAATAAGGAAATCTGGGCACTCTTACATCATACGCAGGCAAAAATTAGCATTTTGCAATGTAATACTCTTTTTTAAACTGTTATTACATTGCGAATTTTAATCGCGCATTACAAATTTTAATTGCTCATTGGGAATTTTAATTGCCCACTTTTAAGAAGTGCTTGAAGGTGTCATAATCTTTTGGAGCAAATATAACAACTTTTTCAGTAAGAAGTTGTATTACATTCATTGCACACTGCTGCAAACTATAAAATTCGCAAACCTTCTTCCACTGTTGGAAGTGGTCGTTAACAAAAAAAAGCTATAAATTAAATTAAATAAAATGCGCAAAGGCAAATTTGTTTGCACAAAAGCAAAACTTTTTGCATTGTGAATATTTTTTCCGTTTACCCATTTACCCAAATGTTTTTAGGTGAGGTTTACGTTCTGTAGAACATGGAAGTTTCTGTAGAAATTGAAAAACTAGAAGATAATTGTGGAACCTTTGATCAAGGGTGTGTCCTCCTACTATTTTAAGTATTGTATCATAGGGCCAGTTCAGCTCATGACTGGAAGGAAAGCATTGGCATCTTACATGACTGCATCGGCATTTTATACTAAACCATGTTTTCACTATTGAAATATTTCTTATTTTTCCGTATATCTCAGCTCTCAAAATAACTTGAGTACTAAACAGGATCTTGGTGGATAAGATTTGTACAACCAGTTTGGCCTTGAATAACATCTGCCAAAGTTAGTGATAAGAAAACAGATACATTTCAAATTTATGTAGCAAATGGGATTTCATTAAAATCACATATACAATAATTTTGAGGCCTTGGTGAACCAGGGCTAGTGGGTTTCCTTAAACTTCACCTGTAAAACAGCATAATTATTTTTATTATACATGACTTTTACTCAACAGAAAATGGAAATCACTCCTCTGGGACCCCTGACAAGGCAGACTGAATGGATCGTGCTGTCAGAACAAGGATTAGTTAGTCAAATGATCGATGCTTTGACTGACCTCTCATTGAGGTCAATTCAATAAAATCAAAAACATGCATTTGAAAAGTGCTACTGCCTTCTCACTGCACTTTAAAACAATAACAATGCTGTACAGGGCTATATGATGTTTGTTTACATAATACTTGGCTGCCAACAAGGATTCAACTAGATACGAGAGGATTCAAATGGGGATCTCAACATTTTAAAGTGAATATGCCAGTAAACTATTTGGCCTATTGGTATTTCATAGGCATCTGAATGGAAATAGTCTTAGTTACTGTGTATTTCGTCTTCTATTGAGAGGTGTAGGCTAAAAAAAACTGTGGTGCTAATGTTGGTAATTCTCTCCAATATTTAGGTAGTGGGGTGAAAATGACAGGGGGAACCCTCACCCTCAAACATTGCTGTAATAGTCCATAAAATGAATTAAAGAAACAAACAAAGCATTGCTTAATATATAGCCACCACAATACTTAATGGATAAAGATCCCTCTCTTTTATGAGCCTGTGAACTAAAAGCAGCAGCTGTAAGTGGTTTATTATATTTCTGAAATATCTCAGGGCTAGGAAGAAGGGCTATTATGCCTTCCTTGCACACTGTAAGCTAATGGGGCCTTTAAAGACCTTTTCTTTTATACATTTTCACCATATTAGCTCCACCACACCGTACATGAGGCAGAGACCATCATAATATGATTGTAAGGGGACTACTACTTGTGTCTATTGGCATTTATGAATTATGAAGCTTTCTGGATAGCACGTTACCAGATATGAGATCCCATACCTGTACTGTATATAAAAAGTAACTTAAAAACGATGTTACCTGCAGTTACTTTCCATAAAATACCATAAAAACAAAACCCAATGATTGTTGTTGGTAGTAAATGTAGCCAGTGCTAGGACATTATTCACTTGGGGGGTTATTTACTAAGCTCCGAATACCCGAAATTCCCAGAAATTCGAAAAATTCGCGATTTTTTTTTATAAAATCTGACTTTTAAAAAAATCACGAATCTTTCGGAATTTATTAAACACCGAGGGCTAAAAAGCCTGAATATAAAAACATGGCATCTCAAACCTGTCGAGGTTGCATAAAAGTCAATGGGAACAGTCCCATTGATTTTTGGTTGTGTCGGGGGTTTAGGGCAATTTCACAATGTTTTCGGAGCTTTCGGGTGAAAACTCAGAGATTTCAGGGAAAATTCACGAAAAAAACGTGAAAATCTGTGCTTTTCCCGCAAAGCAAATTTTCGGGAAAATTAAATAATAAATAAGCGTTAAAAAACCGAGAGGGTTAGATCGGAGTTTGTAGCAGCCGATATTGAGATAAATTCGGACCTTGATAAATAACCCCCTAGGTGTTGCTTGAAACCCTATCTTAATTTGTGCTGAGAGCATATTAAATGTTATCATGACTCTCTGAATCTTTTTTCCAAACTTCTAGGCTTTAATGCAGAGGTATAAACCAGTTTCAGAAGAATGTATGCATGTATAGTTTTTATTTGTAAGGGCAAAGCGCTATATAGCAGAACAATAAATTAGGAGAAGAAACAGAGGTTATTGCAATAATAAGTACAAATAGGTACAAAAATACAATACACATAAAAATAAAGTATAGTTACAATACATATTAAGTTCTTATTGTCAATGAGCCAAAATGATGGAGGTACAGACGAAGATCAGAGTGATATTCAGTGCTGTAGGTTACAGTGGGTGACATTGCAATATAAGTGCCAGTTCTTAGTTCAGGTGTTATGCCAGTGCAGTGCAGACCAGAAACCAGATTGCACAGGGTCCATCAGATTATGGGTGTGTAGAAAGTTAGTAATACGGGAGAACAGAATACGTTCTCGGTGTTTAGTGGCAAGAGGTAGAAGTGAGACAGGATGGTAATTCAACAGACAGGGTGGGTCGTGTGGCCTTTTCAAGAATTGGCTTTACACAGGCCTGTTTGAAAGGAGAGGGAAAGGTTCCAGAAGCTAGAGAAGAATTGAAGATGTGAGTAAGTGCTGGTGTAAGGTCAGCTACACGGCATTTAAGCAATAGAGCAAGTTGTAAGTGGGGAGGGCAAGAGAAGTTTGGAGATTTCAGATGTTGTTACCAGAGGGAAGGAATTAAGACATGCATAAGGTTCTTAGTAAGGGGGAGCTGGTTTGCATTAGTAGAGGTAGGAAGCTGATTGTGGATGAACTCTACTTCCTCTTTAAGAAATCAGCAATGTCTTCAGGAGAGTGTGTCAGGTTGACCAATGCTGTTGATAAGGGATGGAGAAGAGTACTGAATATAAAAAACAGGCGTCATGGGTTGGATTTGTGATTGCTTCTAAGGGTACTATAATGTTTTTGCTTGGCCTTCAACAAAGCAGAATTGAGACAGTAGAAATGTATAATTAATAAAAATCTGCCTGTAATTTCTTCCACATGCATTCAGCAGAATTCAGCCAGGGGTGTGGGGTTTGTGCACGAGTACGCTAAGCCTGTCAGAGGGCAAATGAGCCAATGGTGGAGGATAGCATGTGATTATATTCAGGAGAGCCTGGACCTGAAATACTGAGTTAAGACATTGGGGCAGGTGGAGAAGGAGAATGAGAGATGGAGTGAGAGATGGAAAATGTAACCAAATGATGATCAGGAAGGGGTCACTGTTAAAACCAGCGAGAGAGAGTTTTTTTTAGTAAAGACTAGATCCAGAAAGTGGACATCCTTATTAGTAGGTGTGTTTGTCCACTGCTAGAACTCAAAGGAATAGGTTAGTTGGAGAAGACAAAAGGGCCAGAGTTGTGAAGCATCATCGATATGGAAGTTAAAATCCCCAAAGATGATTGCAGGACAATCAGTACAGAGGAAGAAAGAGAGGCAGGTGTTGAAGTCAGAAAGGAAGGTAGCAGAGGAGGAGGCTGATGGGGGTCTGTAAATGACAGCTACTCATACAAAAAGAGGGTGGAAGATCTGAAAGGCATGCACCTCATAAGAGTTTAATGAAAAGGCTGGAGGAGTAGGAATAGGTTTGAACCAACAGCAAGAGGAGAATTCCAACACCCCCTACCCCCATGCCCCACCGTGTCCAATGGCTCAGGGGTGTGAGAAAACACTGATATCATTTTGTATAAAGCCAAGTTTTGTGCAGTGCAAAAAGATTCAGAGCAAAAAATATCATGGATAAATGTGGATTTGTTAAAGAGTTGATGTTGAGAAGTGTGAAAGCAAAAGACAGAACATTGTCCATTAATTGGCTCATGTGACCTAACATGTATAGTTTGTTTGGTTTGTTTGTGTGCACAGGGAATCCTAGGATCCCAGGGGGCAGCCTTTATTTCTTAAAATAGCAATTTCCTATTTAGGATTACCCAAAGGCACATACTACTAAAAAAGTATATTGTTGAATGGTTTATTTACATGAAGCAGGGTTTTACACATAAGCTGTTTTATGCAATTTATTTTATAGAGACCTACATTGTTTGGGGGGAGTAACAATTAAGTAACAATTTAAAGACATTGCATTTTCTCATAGTGTTAACTGTGTGTGTTTACTTAAGTTTGAACAAAAATTGCTTCTCAAGACAATATGTATGAATAAGTGATGCATGGAAATATGTTGGGCAATAACACTTCTGGATATACAGTATTTACACATATTATATTAATGTTCTATATCCCCTCCTTTAAACACCCCTCATTTTTGTGTGTTATTGTGTCTGTACTTGAATTGCATGTATAAGGGTAGCTTTGCATTTGCAGCAGTCAATGCTTATTTCTCAACAAACTATGCTCTACCTAAATAAAAGGAGAAGAAAATCTAACCACAGATATCCCACACAGATACAACATCGTTTGTGTTTTTCAACAAAGTATGTGTGAAAAAGCAAATAGCAGCAATCATTTCTAATGTATAGCGTATAGTCTACTACAGAATTTTATTTTCCTCAGAGAAAAACTGCCCGTATTAATGTGGCAGATTATATTTCCAGCTTTTATAGCACATGGTGTTATATATTTCTGAACATGGCCAGTGTGTTTAACAACCCCAAACATAAGAGCTTTTTATATCGTTGTTTCTCTCCCCATCAAACATCAAACACAGATTGAATATTTAGGCTTTGAGCAAAGGGATAAACAGGGGGTGTGTACAATGAAGTCCAGAGGCTGTCTGAACGACTGTCAACAATAATAAAAATATACATTGGCCAAAGCTTGAATTTCAAACGGCATCAATAGATATATAAAAGAAGGTATATAAGATTAAAAGAAAACCTTATAGTTAAAGTAATGCTGTGTCTGATTAATAATATGCAGTGTGTAGGAATAAATATTTACACTTTCTATTCAACTTTTGGAAGTGCGTTTCCAAGTGATAAATCAAATGTATATTTTATTCTTATGTGAAAAATGTAAATAAAGTGAGATAGGTTCTTCATTTCTTCAGCTAAACCATCATAGAAAAATAACCGACATTTTACCACAGTAGAATAAAATATCCAGTGTAACCTGGAAGGTGTTATCCTTTAAAAAAAATTATTTTCTAAACTGATGATTTAATGATTTTTTTTTTATATATAGCTCCTTGCAGGCTCTCTCTCCTGTAAATGTATGTAATTTAGTGCTAGATGTTTAGATGGCACTTCATTTTGTTTTGGAATTAGTGTAATACCTTCATTATTTCCACTTTGTTTTCTTTACTTAGGGGCATATTTATCAAGGGTCGTATTTCAAATTTGAAAAACTTTGAAATTCAAAAAGACCAACCGAAATTAAGTTGAAGGTTTTTTTGGCTGAATAGGTCCGTTTTCGATTGAATAGGTCCATATTCGGCCAAATTGAATTGTACGAATCGAAGTGATAGAACAATTGATCGAATTCAAATTGAAGTTTCCAAATAGGTTCTAGGAGGTCCCCCATAGGCTAAAACAGCAATTCGGCACGTTTTAGATGGCAAATGGTTGAGGTCGAATTTTTAAAGAGACAGTACATGATAAATTTAGATATTCGAATTTTTTAATTTGGACTATTCCCTAGTCAAAGCACACAAAAAATAGCTTGAAATTTAAATTTCTTGACTTTGAAAATTCACCTCAACCTTTGATAAATCTGCCCCTTAGAGTCTCACCCTATAACATAACAGAGCTATCAGAAGTTTCCTTTAAATAAACTTTAATAGAGGAATGTAAAAAAAAGTTGCAAAGAGAAAAACTATTTGCACAAATAAGAATGAAAATTAGAATTTTGCGATGTAATATTTTTCCTTAAACTGTTATTGCATTACAAATTTTGATTGCACAGTTTTAATAAGTGATTGAAAGTGTCCTTACCTTTTGGAGCAAACATAACTTTTGCAGTAAGAAATTTTATTTACATAGCCTATGCACTGGCACAAACTATAACATTTGTAAACTTTCTTTCACTGTTCGGAAGTGGTTACTAAACAGTTTCTGGGTTCGCACAAAGGAAAATTTGTTTGCGAAAAGCTATAACTTTTTGCATTAGGAATATTTTTCCATGAGCAACTTTAATTACATTGCAAGGAATTAAAATGTACTGCTGCATACCACTTACTTGCATATAGGGTGCATTCAATTCCCAGACAGCCCCCAAGTCCAATAGTATCCAAGCGATGTAAGGGGAAGAAGCACACCAATTCACATAGGCTTAAGCCTTGGTAGACATTGTGGCACAAGCTTACGGGCACCAACCCCTTTATCAGGTGCAAATACACAACATTGAATACAAATAAATTTTAAATTAGGGATGCACCGAATCCGCTATTTTGGATTCGGCCGAACCCCCGAATCCTTCATGAAAGATTCAGCTGAATACCGAAGCGAATTGGAATCCTAATTTGCATATGCAAAGGGAGAAAAAAAAATTATTTCCTTGTTTTCTGACAAAAGTCACTCAATTCCAAAGTCCTTACAAACTTGAATAAGTCCACTTCTAAATCAAATAAATTTTCACTGTTAAATTGAATAAACCCCAGTCCTTTACTTAGCACCCCTCTTTCAGTCTCAGTAAGGCATCTTTGGGATAAATTAACAACCGTTTTTACCTCTGGTTGGCTTTCCGTTGGGAACTCCAGACTCTCTGATGGATGATTTTTTTTCTCTGCCTTTTGCCCCGCTGATCCTCCGATACTTTAGTTGGATATTGGAGTGTTGGATAAAAAATGTCCCTCCGATTGTGAATGTGAATCTCTTGGGATGCTGGCAGTCGATGAAGCGTCTGACAATGTTCTCCCTAAACCCACCCTGGTGTCTCTCTTTTCCTATCGTTGTTTGCGTCGCTGTATCATCCAAGTGTACATTTGTTCGGTGGCATAATCCTGTGTGTCACGTTTAAACTAATGTAACTTGTTTTGCATCAGTTCTCGTTCATATTGTGTGATCTCTGCACGGATCCCAGATACTATTGAACTTGGAGGCAGTCTGGGAATGAAGAGGGGTGTTAAGTAATAAAAAATAAGTTACGTGTGAAATCATCATTCATACCAAATATTAACAACAAATATATTGACTCAGGGGATTAAAGATTTAACAGAAAGGGAAAACCTTATAGTGTCGCATATATTTAACAATGTTGTAGTTCCACAACTCTATATACTCCCAAAATCCAACTTGGGATAGTGTATTTTTTAAACCAATTCACTCTTTCCCAATCAGCACATGTGAGTGTTGGAAAGAGTTTAACTTTAAATCACACCCTTAATACTGAGCTATTTGGAACAGCATGGGCAAACAAGGAAAAGGGGATATGATATGCCTAATTTTAACAACACAAGTGTGAGTGTAATCTTTGAAGATTCTATATATGTAATAAAGTTTTTTACACTATATCCTGCACTAATTTAATATCAGGAAATTGTTAGGAAGCCTATGGGGACCTTCCCCATAGGCTAACATTGGCCTCGGTAGGTTTTAGGTGGCGAACTAGGGGGTCGAAGAAATTTTTAAAGAGACAGTACTTCGACTATCGAATGATCGAATAGTCGAATGATTTTTAGTTTGAATTTTTCGATTCGAAGTCGAAGGTCGTAGTTGAAGGTCGAAGTAGCCCATTCGATGGTCGAAGCAGCCATATTCGACCATTCGAAATTTTAACTATTTTTCCTCTATTCCTTCACTCGAACTAAGTAAATGGGCCCCTATAAGGTGGACTTTGGGAGTATATGAAGTTGTGGAACTACAATGTTGTTGAATATACTACAATACATTTAGTCGCCTGATGACAAATCGCCTCTTCTTCGGCAACTAATCTCCCCGAAAAGCCTTCCCACTGGCTAGAATCTCAATTGCTGGCGGGATGACACTCAGAGAGCTTTGTTTTCCAAAGTAGTCCGCAGTTTCCTTGCGAGACTGATTCATACGGATTTGAACATTGAAGCCACATTAGTCACCTGGAAATTCATTTTCCAGATTCAGAATATATATAACATTTCCAATTTAGATATGCTGATGAGACATAAATACTATAAATGTATTTATTATACTGCCTCTACACCTAATAACCAGAGTTTGAGTAAATGTTCCATTGATGTGATTTTGTGAAAAAGCTACAAGCTTTTTTGTTTAAACAAACGAAGATTCAAAGAGAGTGCCGATAGCTTGCCTTTAAAAACCCTCAAAATAATAAAATATCCATGTGACTGAAGCCATTAGCATTGCTGTTGCTTTGGCGTTTCATGCGGAAGTGGTTTGGACTAACAGTTTACTATACACACAGACTTTAATTAATCCTGATGATCTGCTGATGCATTGAAACTGTTTGTTTCAATAATGTGCCTTAAATTGGAGCAGGCACTCACTCCGACAGCTGTCAAATTATATAATCATTAGGGAACACTTGAGATAATGGCAGCAAAACAGACATTGCTGCAATTAGTCATAAAATCCCTATGACTGGATCATGCACATGATTTTTTTTTTAAAGCTTGATAAAACATCACTAGTGTGCAGAATGGTGAATGGGAGAAACGTTTAGTAGCAGAAATGCTACGTCTAATCATTATACAAAAGCCAAATACGAACCACGAAGTGTGCTAATACTGTCGTATGTGATGCAACAGACCACTGAACAATGTAGGTCAGCTCCTTGCAATGTTTAATTAGAGTTAGACTAATATATATGTTTGTAATTAACAGCAGATGTGACAAGCTAATGTGTCCGTGTACATATAAATTAACCTTTGCCCATCAGCTGCTTGAGTCTGTGAGAAAACTGCCATGTTTGCTTGTGTTCCACTGAACCAAAATCAAATTAAAAGGTAATTACAAAAATAAATGCTAATGGAATTTGCCTTTCATTTGAAGCATGATCCTCAGGACACTCTCTCAGCCACATATCGAGACTTTCCACAATTAATACAAACAGATATTTTCACTCTTTTGGAAAATTTGCATGATGTTAATTCATTGGGGAAAATTAATTTGTAAATTATATTCCCCCTTGGAAGACTGAATCGTCTGTAACTCAGTTAGCAACTGTATTTAGGATTTACATATTTTGCACAGTGTGCTTAAATTATGCAGAAAAGAAAATTGGAATTTTGCCCTATAGTATTTACAGTGAGAAGATTGTGTTGCTCTGGGAGTGTGAGCTTCAGTGTATTTGGTTGGAAAACTCAATATAATTAGTTGGTAAATTCAATTAATTAGAATAATTAATATTAAGGGGAACACAGTAAACTAAAGTCTACAGTTATTAAATTAGTGAGGCATACACTTCTAAACAAGCAGCTTAGTAAGGTGTAATGAGATTTCTGCAGTGTCATGTCGGGTGCATAGCATTTATTTTAAGGGAAACTATACACCGGTTTATTGCAGGTGTCTACAAAAATATATCACATAAAACACTTTCATATAAATAAAGTCATGAAAAGTATTGTTTTCTACTAGTACTGTATGTGCCAATGGATAATCTCATATAGGAATATTGCTATATTGAGTACTTATGTCTGCCCTCACACACAAACCTTGGGCACACATTCATGCTAAGTTACATCAGCCAATAAATGGACAGAGCTTTGTTTTTCACTTCTTCCTGTTACAACTAGAACCTGTAGTATTTTCTGTTTACAAAAAAATGGTGCCTCAAGGTGACCGATATAGCAATATTCACTAAAATGTGATGCGATTTTGGGCTATTTTAAGTAGGGATGCACCGAATCCAGGATTCGGTTCGGGATTCGGCCAGGATTCGGCCTTTTTCAGCAGGATTCGGATTCGGCCGAATCCTTCTGCCTGGCCGAACCGAATCCGAATCCTAATTTGCATATGCAAATTAGGGGCGGGAGGGAAATTGCGTGACTTTTTGTCAGAAAACAAGGAAGTAAAAAATGTTTCCCCCTTCCCACCCCTAATTTGCATATGCAAATTAGGGTTCGGATTCGGTTCGGTATTCGGCCGAATCTTTCATGAAGGATTCGGGGGTTCGGCCGAATCCAAAAAAGTGGATTCGGTGCATCCCTAATTTTAAGCTATAATAGGGTATGGCCAGCTGAATACAGGAGTAGAGCATGGGTTAAACTGGACCACTTTCTTGAAAGATACCTCATTTTCAGCAGAACCAGCTATTTAATTACACCACCTTTTCTTATAACTCTCACCTACTAGGATTGTCACCTTTTTAATTTGGTTAATCTGGGCAGGTGGCATGGCAGATGACTTCAGGGGGCGTCTGGGAGTGTTGGGATAGGGGCTGATGATGTCAGTGGGAGGGGCCGATGACATCAGAGCAGGACTGATGATGTGGCGATCAGTGATTGGCTGATTGCCATGTCATTAACATAAATATCCTGTCCAAATTTCCTAATTTTGGAAATCCGGACAGCCCTTCCAAAAACCAGGCTGTCCTGGTGAAAACTGGACAGGTGGCAACCCTATAGCCACCATAACCTACTCAAAGCTAACTCCCCTTAAGTTGGTCATCTGGGTAGTTTCAGTAGAAGTGTTGCTACATCAAACTTATTACTACTCATATCAGCCAAATACCTTGAAAAGTGCTCACACTGCCTTTGTCCTTTAGTGTAGGGACCCATAGGGTTAATGTGCTCCTATGGCTTTAAATACCTACACTTCCCAATCCTAGATCTCCTTAGTTGCTTGGCAGATGCCCATGTAGCTAGTTGTAATTTGCATAGTTGTGCTATTGGCCAAGAGGTGCTGTGACCACTTTCTGTCGCACTTTTAGTATAGTGAGTGAGAAGGGGTGGATTTTTCTCTTTGACTTCTGGTTGAGGACTCATCCGGATGTCTTCATTGAGCCTGGGTACAACAAGGCCCAGTAAAGCCAGTTTGCCCTAGAGGGACCTGAACCTCTAGTGTAGAAGTCGGGGTGCAGGGACCCCTTGAATGTGGCTAGTGAGTGGCAGGAATATAATTAGCATAGACTCTCTAGGAGAGTAAGACAGTGAGCAGCTTTGTGCTCCATCAAGTAGGTGTAGCAGGGAGTAGTTTCCCAGGCTGTAAGATTTGCCTACAGTGAAAGGACACAGTGGATAGGGTGTCAGGCTTCAGGATATCTTCCCTGACCACTCCACTGGGTGAGATCCAGACCACGTGTGAAGTACACTATTTCTGCATGCGGGAAGTTGTACTGCCTTGACTACAGCCTCAAGGAATGCACCTGCATCTACCTCTGATATACTGTCTGAGCTGTGTGCCTATATATTCTGCAAATGCCTCTTTACTGATGTAAGTAACCTGTGGATCAAATAAAGTTATTTTGTTCTGTTTGATTTGCAAGAACCTCCTGGCGCTCTTTTCTTTGTTGGTTAAAGCACAGTAGCCTATGGGAGTTGTAGTTAAACAACGAGGCCCTGCCTTAAGTGATACAGTCCAGTGTTACCCATGCTCTAGTATACTAGCTGGTTGTTAACCCCGTTGGCCTGGATAGTCCAAAAATGTGTTACATTAGCTTCCGGGGTGCAGCACTCAAATGGCATTAGTAAGGGATCCTTTAACTGTCTGTTGATGGTGGTAATTTCAGGGTACCAAGCATCAGGTTCACTTGCAAATGATGTTCAGAACATATCAGAACTGGCTATTGTGTCTATAGTGAACCAAGATGCAAAGCCTTCATGCTGCAAGCACATTGTTTATTAATAGTTGTAAACTAACCTATGGTTGTAAACAGTGGGAAAAAAACATTTCTAAACAACCTCTTTTATTGTGTTTAAAAAAAAAGTCACCAATTTTGTTTATTTGAAATTGCAATTTAGTACATTTTCTATCTTTATTTTTCATCCAATTGTATTTCATTTGTGAAGTGTGTATTATTTCCTTTTCTTGAGAATAATAAAATCAAAGCAAAACAATTCTACAGCGTGCTTTCTAATTTTATTTGACCTCATTATAGCCCATTAGTATGGGATTGTATGATTTGCATTGGATAGATTAGAGCTTTCAGAAAAGAAGTAGATGAAAGGTTAGGGCTGTTTGTTGTACTTCCACTTGTCTAAATAACCTGTAATAACATATACTGTATTCTAATCATGTTTAGTTTGCCTTTAGTGACTTAAAATCTGCTTTTAAACCTCATTCTGTTTTCACATAAATCTATAGGACAGCACCCGATATATAGATAGAACTGCTGCACTACACTCTTTGCAATCAGATTGCCTTTCAAAGATGCCATTTTTAACACCACTAAATCAGGATACTGTCATGACATATGTCCACCTCATTTTGTTATCATGAATGATGAAAAACATACAAGTAAAATAACATTGTTTGATCTTCATTGTTCTTCAATAACACAAATCTAAAACTTTAGTTTGAGTAAACTTGCAGGGCTGTCTGAAGTGTACCAACAATGACATTAGGGCTACTTAAAATGAGACAAAATAAAAGCAAATCCTGCAAGAAGTGGTTCTGAAAATTACCTTTCCCTTGTAAACCACTCTCAAAAAATTACCTTTTTTTCTGTTGAATCTCTCTCAAAAATTACCTTTGCCAACTGGAGCTATCTCAGAGTGCCTTGATGTTAAGCAATATAGTTTTAAGTTGAAAATGTCAGGAGGCCATGAAAAGAAATTGATGGAAAATGTTAGGGTTCCTTGTTTATATTTGAAGCAGCCTGTGGATTTTTCTTCTTTAACATAGATAGTCTTTGCTGTGCTGACACTTTGATTTCTGCATTGCCAAAAACAGCATGTTTCTGGGCTTAATGGCTTCACAGAGAAAGAGTATGAAAGTGATTTAGTTATTGCTCCAGAAGAACTGTTACCAGTGGGATACTCTAAACAGATGTTTTCAGAATTCTTTTCTGGCTTTGTGAAGGTTAAAGTACCTTAAAAAATCAATAAAAATACCCCTTAAACTACACCGTATCTACCCTGCAGTAAATAATCTATGTTGGAGATGTAAGGCTAACACAGGTTCCCTTCTGCACATTTTTTGGGAATGTCCTATTCTGGCGGAATATTGGGCGACGATTCTACGACTCTGCTCTAAAGTTCTAGGGAGGAAACTATCTGACTCACCCGCTCATGTCTTATTGTTTTGGGAGGTTGGGATCGAAGAGGGAATCCCAGATACCGCCCTGGAGAGGCACCTACTGAATGCTGCTAAGATACTCATTCCACGGCTCTGGAAATCTTCCAGTCCACCGTCCGCTAAGGAATGGGCAGGTAAAGTGAATGAGATAGCTAAATTTGAGGAGTTATCTACCTTTTCAAGTAAGCAATAGAGACACCTGGTTGAGATGGCTACTGTTTAGAGATACAGACAAATACAAACAATTACTAGAGTCTTGATAGGGAAGGAAAGGGAATATAATAACTGAGGGCTGGTTCCCTCATTATGAGTCACGCAACTTCTGATACTAAGATATTACGGGCATGATATCACGCAAGCTATGTTTAAGTGCTCAGTTTCATGTTATTCTTTCTTGACGATATCATCTCTCCGTAAACGAATTTGCATTGTGTTGATATGTAATGACATCGTAAAAATGACTGTTCATTATTTTGGATGCAGACTTGCCTCCCCCTTTCTTCTTTCTGTATCCCCCCCCCTTTTTTTTTCCTTTCTTTTTCACTTATGTATTTGTTATTTATTCATTTTATTTCTTTCCTCGTGTACATTTCCTTTTTCTTCAAAATCAATAAAAATTATATTGCAAAAAAAAAAAAAATCAATAAAAATTAGCTTCTTGGATAACTACCAGGATTATAACTATAGCTGTTTTGCTTTTACTTACATGATATGAGTGTTTATGAAGATTAAAGAATGGGAAGATGTGTCCAAGCATGTGGCTGCCAAATGATGCATTTTAACTTACTGTCATGGCATGCAAGCATTCTTGGAGAACATTGTAGCTAAAGAAACTGGCACTCAATGAGGTAGGTAAGCAGAAACAGAATTTATATTATACTGTATATACTATAATACAACATAGATTTTCTTGGGTTGGTTGATGACACTACATTGGCTGTGGCCTATTGGCATATCACTATACAAAACGTCAAGTGAACTTTCCTGCAATCGAGGGCCGCATCAGCTAGCTGATGCAGTCCTACAACCCATCGGTGCCCATTCTCTTCATTGTAATCTGATTGTTCGGCCCTAGGGCCAAACGTTCTGATTAACCCAGTATCGCCCTCCTATTAGAGGGAATATCAGTTTAAGATCCATTCGTTTGGTGACCTCACCAAATGAGCACATCTTATTGTGTATGGCCACCTTAAAAGTGGATGCTGGAAGAGGTAGTGCTTGAGTTGGTTTCAATATGTAAGAAGTATGGGTAGCATAAAGACTCTGGTTAGGAGCAATTTGCTTAGGTCAAGTACATATAATTTCCCATTATCTGCAAACAATGGGTAGGTACTACAATTTCATACACCGGGTGCTCACTTCATAAAATTTGCATTGGAATATTTATTTTCACACTGAATTTCACAGTGTTTCATTTTAGTGCTGCATGCAGGTTTTGCTTCAGCTAAAAGTCTATTAGTGCATACACATTTGGAATGTGCATGGTTTGAGAGCCTACCTTCATTGATGCATACAAATATGTATCAATGGAGACTGCATGCTTTAGTGAAAACTAGTCTTCTTGGAAGGTATATTTTGTATCACATTGATGACACCTAAATATACTAAGAACAAAAAAGGAGATATACATACTGTACATATTAGCAAATGTAGTACCATGCAATCCAAATATGATAATATTTAAAGAGATAGGACAAATAGGAAAAATATCCACTGCAGGCTTTCACTCTATAAACCTTTCTAAACATTTGAATTTACTTTCAGGTTGAAATGGTATAAGATGAAAATACGGTGGCTTTTCTCTGTGTCCAAAATTATCAGATAAGCACAAGCACTGGAGTGCTAAGGGATGCAAAACTGTGCCTCTTAGGATGCCATTCAAGTAACATGGTGCAATCTGCCTGGATGGAAATGGAAACCACAACAGAAACAATAATATGGAACGACTGATTAAAAAAATAAGAAAAATCAGAAAGAAGTGTGGATAATGTGGCTACTTAAACGTAAATGCCAGGAGCAGATTCCCCTAAATAATGTTGGGGTTCAGCCATGCTAAGCCTCTATGGTTTCCACACAGAGGGGAATGTATGGTAGTTAGGTGGAACATTTTTATGTAACTGCAAAGAAATAAGATGTTGAACTTGTAGTTAATTAGCAGCTACCATCAGACACTTCTCTTTCAAACTTTCCCTTCTTAGGAACGTGAATTGATTATTCTGAACACATTGGGATGCATTACAGCGACAATGCCTGCTTTTAGTTGTCTTAAGGACATAGTTCTCCATCAGGACAGTTAACATGGTGGCATTTATAAGTAACACGAGTATTATATTTAGGTCTCCCTTCACCATAAAAACACTTTGCAGAAAAGGCTGTCTATGAGCTCTGTAGATGTCCAAACTTCTCCTGCTGACCCTGTTCTTCCCTTTTCTGTCTTGTTGGTGCAAGCCATTACTGTCTTATCTTTCTGCAAATGATTCATATGGAATACACTACTTACCATGTCTGTGATTGTGAAATCAACTGGAACAGCTGTGTGAGGAAACAAAAAGACCCTAGGGTTTATTAATAATTATAGGTGCCCCACTGCTCAGGTACAGTTGCCAATTGGAAACAATTAGCCTGTCACTTTCAAATGTGTAGAATGTTTAAAATGAATTGCTGATTGTTTTTTATTTGCAACTATTATTGAGAACCTAACTGGAGGAAATAGTCCCTGAAATAGATATCTGATTTGGGGAGCAACTATGCTTGCGGGTCTCTCATATTCGCCCATCACTACCCACAATCATGAAATTCATACAGGCCAAAAGATTAATAGCAATGAGATGGAAATCAAGTCTAGCACCCACAGTCCGTCAATGGCTTGATTTGGTCAATCAATATCTTCCTTTATATAAGATCACATATTACAAAAGAGGCTGTCCGGAAAAATTTGACAAAATTCGGTCTATCTGGGTGGATGAACACCTTTCGTTGACGCAAGATTAAGAACAGTGAATGTCTATGTCATTACAAGTCTATATTCCTATATGCGATACAATTGATATTTTCATTAAAGAGCGACAACAGTTTATTGTTTAAATGTATGATAGTTTAATGAGGGCTTTAACCTTTAACAATTCATGCTGTGTAACAGATAGCAATAACTGTATAATAGATGTCTGTTTTGAAGAATACTGTTTCATTATTCCTTGTATAAGACAAAAGCAAAAGTGAGAAACATATCTGTACTTACTGCAAAATTTTTGTTTAAGTATACAAAATCAATAAAAAAAAAAAAAGAAGAGATATAGATACTCTATAGATACTAGGTGCTAGCAACCCACCAGAATGTGGAAAACGTAGGACTACATAATGTCAAAGGAGACACCCTGGAAAATGAGTGCAATAAACACAGAACTGCCATCAGAAATCATGGGGCCCAATACAGCAACATTTTCTGGGCCCCCTGGTCCCAGCCCACCCCAGCCCGGCCCCCAAGCCCCACCCCAATATCTCCCCATCAGATAGCTCCTCCTATAAATTAAAAAAAAAACATTGGAGCAAGGGCCCCATAAAAGTTTAAAAAAAAACATTGGTGGTCAGGGGCCCCCTACAATTAAAAAAAAATCATTGATGTCAGGGCCCCCCTATAAATAAAAAAAACATTGGCTCCAGCCAGGGCCCCGCATAAAAGTAAAAGAAAAAATGGTGGTCAGGGCCCTCATACAAGTGAAAAAAAAAAAGAAACACTTAGCAGAAGTGAGAATCAAAAAACAGCCTGTTCGCAGGTATGACCATTTTCAAATCTTGCAAAAAGCGCAGGCACTATGAACAGGGTCGGACTGGGCCAGCAGGGCACCGTAAAAAAAACCTGTGTACACAGTGTAAAATTATGTATGTGGGGTAACCCAACTAACAATGGAGAACACCAGTACCATATTCCTATGAGCCCGGTGAGCCCAACATGAGCCAAGTGAAAGTGTACTTGAAACCAGAGTATCCCCAAAAAAGGAGTGGCTGAGCTTCATAAGGAAACAACTAAATACAGAATAACATAATGTCAAATCCAGAACACAAAGGGATGCAACAGGAGTGGCATATCAAGAAAGTTACCTAGACAGATAGCTTTGTGATGGTATCATGGACATAACATGCTCAGGAAGGCTAAATGGGCTAAACCCACAGTATAGGGAACAACCTGTCAGTCTTAGATGGACAGGCAAAGCCTTTCAACATCCTGTTTGGAGCTTGAGAAAATTGCAGTACAGATGATTAATAATCTCCATTTATCCACAAGATGAAAAACCCACAAGGCAAAAAAAAATCCTGGCATAGCAGAACATTGCAATAACCATTAAACCCCCAAGTAAGTGAGGACTATGATCTTCCAAAAGATTCAAAAGATAGGATACCCATAGGAAATATAACAGGTAGAAACAGGATGTAACCGAAAAAGAAGCAGATTCCACTGCTGCTGGTGGCTCGGGAGGGCACTGAATCAAAGAGGAGGCAAGAGACACCACTCACCAGATGCCTACATCATCTGGAGTCTAAACCAGTCTATCTGGTATCCAAGAACAGCAAACTCTGTAACCAGAACCCAGACAAAGCAGCATTCAGCGCTCATATCTGGTAAATTTAACTGCCAGAAATGCTTACATAGGCCAGGCCAAGTAATAAGTAATAATCAATGGCAATACCATAATGTTTCCAATGTATAACAGATACTCCAAGGTCCCTGTCGCAGATCACTCTTCTGCCTATAACAACCACCTTTGGCTTCAGGGGGAGCCCTCCGCTACTCGGGTGCCGCCAGGTTTTAGCTTGAGAGAACCAGGGAGAAAGTTCTAGGGAACTGAACATAGTAACAACAACAGCTCTACATGACACTCACCTATGAGTGAAAATTGAAATCTTTTTGGAAAAGAATTGCCTCAAACACCCTAAACAGATTACCATATCCCCTAACACAGCAGGTCTCCAGAACTCAAACCAGATAAAGTGGCTTTCATGTACAATGTTATAAGATACCCAATGTTTACTGGTAGAATGTGTCAACAGATAGCCCATGTAAGAAATGATGCCCCTCTGGCTGTAGGAGGGACAGTAAATTCCCACAAAATAAGGGCACATGTAATGTATAGTTATCTGAACCAAGAAATGTCCTCAATGACGTAGCATACAAAACATCACAATAGGTGTATCATGAAAAGAAGAGAAGCACAATAGCTTTTAAATGTATATATATACATATAAATACATACACATGTGTATAAAAACATACATATAAGCCAGTTTGGTAAAGTTCCTTGATAGGACACATACACATTTAACCGTTGATTACTAGTTAAGCATTCCATTCTGAAGGTATAGAGCTTCTTAGGATAAGCATATGTTGTATATTCATTGGTGGCTGTAGAAACCATTACCATCCTATATAATAAAGTTGAAGTGTCTCTGCGTCCAGTCCCTGTGTCCGTGGGATTGCGCTACTGCGCATGTGCCCCACGGACCGTCTCTGGCGAATTCGTCCAGTCCCTGTGTCCGTGGGATTGCGCTACTGCGCATGTGCCCCACGGACCGTCTGACTACATATGTTCTAGTGCCCGTTAATTTAACGGGCTTAATGTCTAGTATTAGAATAAAAAGAAAAAGGACCCTTTGGGCCACACATTAAGGCAGTGGAGCCATGGTGCTAGAACCAAGAAGGCTCAACGGGAAGCCTGCACCACCAGTGCAGTCCAAGTAAATCAATGTGTGTGCAGTAGATCAATTGCATTCAAATAGCCACAGAATCCCAGCAATACATATAGCTCAAAAAAAAAAAAAAACCCACAAGGCAAGAAAAAGGTCCCATAGACCAAAAAACCCTGGCACCAGGATGCCTTATGGGCAGGCCTAATACTTACCCAATGTGAAAATGAAAAATGTGCTTCCAATGCGAGCAATGGCAGAAGCAGAAGGACAAAAAGATGCCAGTAGGTGGGTGTGGTTGGTCTTTTAAAGTTTTTGGGATGGAAGGGACTATCCTGCTAAGTACTGACATGGAATTCATCAAGGGAAAGTATATTTCCTTTGGATATATACAGTCGATCTATGAATGATTTATACTTTACTAAGATAAATTGTACTACAATTCTAGCAGTGGTCATTGTTTCCGTGTTTTGTTTTCTAACACCAAATGTATTGTGTCAAGGGTAATTTCTTCCTGTATTTTTTTCTTACGTCAAATATATTGCAATCAATGGGCATTTTTCTCTATCTTTTCTTACACCAAATACATTGGAGTTAATGGGTATTTTTTCTCATCCCAAATGCATTGAAATCAATGGGAATTTATTTGTAGTGAAACAAAATGCACTGCAAAATTCTAGGGCAGATTCTGTTTTTTTTACAATGTTAGGATTGCCAGAATTGTAGTACTATTCATCTTAGTAAAGTACTGTATATTTCCTATTGAAATGTACAGTCTATCCATGATTCACTTAAATGGACAGGTGTTTTAAAAGCATTCTGGTTCTAACTTGTTCAGGGATACAAAGCTTTGCTTTTGTGTTTCCAATGAGTAATAATAAAAAAATAATAATATTAATGAAGTCAGCTGCATGGTAACTCCACTGTGCAAACTAAGAGTGACTGCCATCGTAACCCTATTACTATGGGCTGTGTATAAACCAGAACAAACTAGTCTACTTATCTCTCTTAACCCCGCTAAAGTGAACTGTCATCATCTGGGAGCTGGATACTTACATGTTCTGCTCCGCTGTTAATGTAATTAACATTCATAAAAAGGGCCTCATGTCTTAGGTTTTATAAATGGATCCATTTGCAATTGTATTTTACATTGCAAAGTGGAAAAATAAAGCAAAATGTAACTTTTAATGGATTATTAATGAGACGTTCTACATTTGTGCTTCTAGATCTTCAGGTTTTTTTGTCTGGTGTTCTTTAATATTTAATAAATCATTCCCAGGGTTGTGACAGATTTTAACCATAACATAAACAGCAGGAGGTATAAACTCAACTCATTTCATATAGGCATATAATATCAGTGTCAACATCATCATGCCCTCCAGGTATATTGGCAAAACAACCAATGGAAGCAAAGCTTTTTCCGACAAAGCTTCGAAAATAAAGTTCTCTCCTTTTATCCTACTAGAAATCAATTGGAGCCCTTACAGCGAAATCCTATAAAATAACTTCAAACACCAATTCTTACTCTAAAAATTTGTATTATGGCTATACCTCTTTGAAGCTTTATGACTGAAGTTTGGAGAAAAATGATTTAAGTGCTATCTGCTAGACATCAGAGTGTCAAAATCTTCTCTCAGTTTTTCTTGACACATAAATTGCTGGTCTTGGTTTCTTTTTATTTTTATAGATTTTGATTTCTTTAGCGCCCCATGTGGATTGAGTTTCTGAAAGTCATTTAACTGCTGTTCTCCCCTCTGTCTTATTAACTTTGGAAACTCTAAGAGAGAAGGCTAATCATATTTGCCATGACTACAAACAACTTATCCACTTTTGCTTCTGGATATTTGACCTGATAATTATTATGGGTGACCTAGAACAATTTGCAACCATGCAGGAATAATTAAACAAATCACGCCAAGATTTCATTGTGTTCGTGGGATTATGTGCACAAGGAATCTGCAATACACTTGGTTGTAGGCCAAAGTGAGAAATCTTCAGTGTCGGACTGGCCCACCGGGATACCAGGAAAACTCCCGGTGGGCCAAGATGTCAGTGGGCCTCTTGCTTCTGAAAATGTTGCCTATTTCATGGTAATGCCCTATTTATTTATGGGGAAAAAATGTGTAATAATGGAAGAATATAGTAAGTAGATATAAAAGACTAGTTACATGAATAAAGAAGTTGAGTGAAGAGAGGAGGAATAAAAGTTTGGAAAGTGGGCCCATGGTCTAAGGTTTTCTGGTGGGCCCCTGACATACCAGTCTGACACTGGAAATCTTTCTCTACAGTTGTTAAAAGCTGTTCAAGCAACTAGTATAGCAGGTACAGAAATATTTAAGGAAAATATTGTAATTATTTTTTGTATAAACAATTACCTATTTTGTGATTTTTAGATTTTTCATAAATCTATTTTACAGATGACTGCCTAAATAATCAAGGAAATGCTGTAAAGCATTTAAGGTACTTGGACCTTGAATATTTTCTTTATTGGGCCTAGTTTAGGGGAAAGGAGAATGTATATACTAGACATAAAGCTTACGTTTTCAGCATTAAAGGGACACCTAAAAACACCTTTTGCTAAAAATAAACACAATAAATAGGACTGTTAAAATGCCTATTTTTTCAATTAAAAAAAACATATTTTCCTGTTTGTTTGTCATTAAAACACATAAATCTGAAAGTTGGGCTATTTTTACTGAATTTAACTTCTCCCTTTCCTTTCCAGCAGTATGTTCAGAGCTCCCTATCTACCTTGAACAAACAAACTCCTTTCCTCTCTCAGCAGCAGTTTTTGAGTAGCTCAGTATCAGAGGCTTTTCAGTTGACTGGTAACTAGTTTTATCAGATCCTTTGAAGCTCTTCAAGATCAGGAAAGGACAGGAAGTGCTAATCTGGCTAAACTGCCTTCATATTCTTCTTAAGTGCCAGAAATAACATAATCCATTGATATTTCTTAATTAAAACAATAGGCAAAAGGTATGGTCAGCACATGCCCTGTTCATTTACTTCATGTTCAAAATTGGTGTAAACTTTCTTATATCTACCTTTCCCACTTTTTGAAAACTAGTTCAAACAACTTTTATTTTTTTTTTATACTTATTTTCTGTTAACATTGTCCCTCAAAGAGATACTGACATAATAATGTTTTAGTGTCAGTATGACTTTAAGGGAATGTGTGGATGTAAACCAAGTAAGTGTATTAGTACCTTAATAAAACAATCATTCAAAAATGTGTAGATGTGGTCTTCCTTGGTTGTTTGTCACTAGTATACTTTTCCACTTTTTAAAAGCAAAGTAATGAATGACATTGCAGAGTGGATAATGTATTGTGCACACTCCACACCATAAATTCCAAGGTTTAGATTTAAGTGAAATTAAAGGTTCATTTTCTCTGACGTGATTTCATGATTATTCTTTTACATGTTAACATTCTACATAGTAATAGTCAACTGAGCCAGGGTTGCTAATGTGCACTGCTTTGTATGTCCAGCAAACAGACATTAGGACATAAGGACACAATGGTTTTTTTAGCAACTGTTGCCCCATGTTAAAGATTTCTTCCAGCTGGACATCTTTGATACCTTCATTTATTACACAAAACTTTCGCAGTTTAGATGCCGCCGTTACACCAATTTATGTTAAATATGTCACACAAGCTTTAAAACGATTAGGTGATTAAATGCTTAATGGAACAGTAACACCAAAAAATGAAAGTGTTTTAAAGTAATGCAAATATCATGTAGTGTTGCTCTGTACTGGTAAAACTGATCTGTTTGCTTCAGAAACACTACTATAGTTCATAATGGAGCAATGGCGGAAATTGAAAAATGACTATATGGCACAGGTTAAATAGTGGATATCAGATAACACCATTATGTTCTACAGAGTTTATCTGCTATCTGCTGTGTACCCTGAGTCTTTTCTCCTTTGAATGGCTGCCCCCATAGCTACACAGCAGCTTATTTATATAAACAATAATAATAAGTGTTTCTAAAGCAAACACAGCAGTTTTACCAGTTCAGGGCAACACTACATTATATTTTTGTTACTTTAAAATACTTTAATTTTTTAATTGTTATTAAAGCCAATACAGTATAATCTTTGAATTTGGAGGATATCATAAGTGAATGCTACTTCCCAGAGGCTTGAGACATGATTTCCTGAAACAAGTGTGAGTTTCTGAACTGATGTGTGGTTTCTGCTCTGATCTCCGAGTGTTTATTTTTTTCACTGAGCAAACTTTTGAAAAAAATAAAAAGTTTGGTGCCTAAAAAGTTTAGAGCACATTGGAAATCATCATGAAAACATTAGCAGAAAGGGAGGTCATATATACCATGGAAGCTGGTGCTTACGTTGCTGATTTTTCATCAATTTTGATGCAGACTTCACTGGTTTCTATGCTTTCATGTAATGTGAATCTGAATCAATGACTTATCACCTTGTGCAAATATCCCTTAGATCAGCAGCCTGGAGCAAATGCTGTGAATCAGGAAAAGAAGGGCATAACTAGTGATGGGCGAATTCGCGGCAAACTCCCATGATTCTCCAGCGGCTAATAAATTCACGAAACCGCATCGAAAATGCAAAGCGAAATGCCCCTAATTCGCCCATCACTAGGCATAACCAGACATATAGATAGATCTTCACTGATAAAGGACTTTACTGACCTTATGCTGGTACACAAGCCTAAAACATAAGGGGGGGGGTTATTTACTAAACTCTGAAATTTTCTGGTTGAAATTTTTAAGGGAAAAACACAATTTTTTGTCGAAAAAACACTATAATTTTTAAATAAGTGAATATAAAATTGACGAGAGTTCCATTCTAAGAACTTTTGCACTGTACATTCATTATTTATTTTCTTTTAATTCCAAGATATTAAGGAATGCATTTACTGTTAATATGAATGCATTTTTTTTACAACAGCACCACCTGCTGGTCATTTTCTGACCATTCTGACCATTCTGACCACCAAGTAGTCAAGGAAGTTGTCTGGAGAAGAAAGAGGCAGGGTCTGATGTTCTTCTGGTTAGGAAAAAAATTAGAAACCTTTGTCAAATCATTTCTTACCAGAAGAACATCAGACCAGGCCTCTTTATTTCTCCTGGCAACCTCCTTGACTACTTGGTGGTTGTAAAATGACCATCAGGTGGCGCTGTTGTAACAAAATTCACATGTATCCTTTAATAATTAAAAATAAATAAATAATTCATGTAAATTACAAAAGTGTTTAGAATAGTACTCTCGCCAATTTTACATTCACTTATTTTAAAGGTTTAGTTATCCTTAAAAAGTTTGAATAAAAAAGTAATCCATCTTAAACCTGCTGAGTAGGGATGTAGCGAACTGTTCGCCGGCGAACTTGTTCGCGCGAACTTCGACCGTTCGCGTCCGCCGAATGTTCGCGAACGTCGCGCGACGTTCGCATTTTGAGTTCGCGTTCGATTCGAATACAAATCATTCGACCATTCGACCATTCGAATTCCTTCGACCGCTAAAAATCGAACGATTTCCATTCGTTCGAACGATTGTAAGCATTCGATCGAATGAAAAGCATTGAGAAAATGCTTCGATCGTTCGATTCGAATGAAAATCGTTCGATCGAACGATTAAAATCCTTCGATCGTTCGAATCGAACGATTTTAGCGGGTGTTCGAAGTTCGCGAACTGTTCGCGAACGTTCGCATTTTTTGCCGGTGTTCGCGAACGGCGTTCGCGAACACCAAATCGGCAGTTCGCTACATCCCTACTGCTGAGTTCATGTAGAAGTCAATGGCAGATCTCCCTTTTACAATTGGAAGAATATGATGGGTTTACAATAGAATTAGTTGTTTTTCGGGGGATAATCTGAAAAAATCGGGCGTCAAATACGAAAAAATCTTACAATTCTGATTTTTCTGAATTCTGAGTCTTTTCCCGTACCAGATTTTTTCGAGTAAATTTATTTATAAATTCAGTAAAAATGCGCACAAGATTTTGGTCAAGGTGGTTTTAAGAAAATAATGAGAGATTTAGTAAATAACCCCCAAGGTGTAGCATTGTGGAGCTTTAGTTCTCCCTTAACAGTCAGTTTAATTCACAAACAATATAAATTAGACCTATTTGCTGTTACTAAGCCCTTTGTTCTCTAAAATCATAGTAAAAAAAAGACAGTCATAGTCCTTTTTTCAATAGATAGGCTGCACTCTAGAGTGTTGTGAAACACGAGTATTATTTACATACATTGTAGACTAGAAGAAAAGAACTTTCATTTGAAGCAACGTAGGGGGTTCTTCACAGTCAGGACAGTGAGGTTGTGGAATGCACTGCCGGGAGATGTTGTGATGCTGATTCAGTTAATGCCTTTAAGAATGGCTTGGATGATTTTTGGACAGACATAATATCAAAGGCTATTGTGATACTAAGTTCTATAGTTAGTATAGGTATGGGTATATAGAATTTAATTAAAAGTAGGTAGGGGTGTGTGTATGGATGCTGGGTTTTCATTTGGAGAGGTTCAACTTGATGGACTTTGTCTTTTTTCAACCCAATTTAACAATATAACTATGTAACTATATTGTATGTCTACAATTATCCAGAAACAGTTCATGGTGAAAAGTATTCAGACAAGCCTTTTAAAACCAACCCCATGTCCCCCTGCTGGAACACAAACTGCTGAGTTATAACTTGCCTTTGGAATTAACTGCCAGTACACAACAATGATTCATCGGGGTCGTATTTTTCTCTGCTTTTCAGAAAGTGGCTGGACAGCCACGAAACGCGATAAGCCTATGGTTCTTTAATGTTTCTACAATGATGTGCCGCTTTTAATGGACTAATAAATTTTGGAATTTCTATCATAACACTCCACTTCATTTCTGTGGTGCTCCATGTCTCTGCTTTCAGTTTGGACTGTCAGGTTCATATATTCTCTCTCATCTTGCCATATGATTTTCCACTAGCCATATATGATTCTTGCCCGCAATGAGTACGTCTATGTTGGATTTGAATAAATACTTACTCAAATTGAGCCTGGCTTTGAAGTTCCTCCTTGGCCTGACTTGAACCATCCGAATCCTGCTGAAAAAGGCCGAATCCCGAACCGAATCCTGGATTCGGTGCATCCCTAGTTCTTAAGTTGACTTTGTATGTAAGTTGAAACATATACATTTACTTATTACTAGTGATGGGCGAATTTATTAGCCAGGCGCGAATTTGCGGCGAATTTGCACGATTCACCACCAGCGAATAAATTCGCAAAACGCCCGTGAAAATTCGCGGCAAAAATTCACCGGCGTCAAATTTTTTTTTCGAAAAAACGGACGCCGGCGTCAAAAACGTTTAGTGAATTTCACGCGAAATTCGCGGATTTTTCAGTGAAGCGAAACGGCGCAAATTCGCCCATCACTACTTATTACATGCAACAAAACAGATGTTTGTCTTAAGATAATATTTATTTTGAAACATTAGGATTGGAGCCGTGCCCCCAGCTAGCCAAGAGCATCAGGCCCCGCCCCTCTGCAACCCAGTTCAGAACCCCTGCTCCAGTAGGGACCGGATCCAGCACTGTGTGCCTACATGCAGTGAATTTGTCAGTGTGGTTGTGGGGTGTCACGTGGTTCACGCGTTACGAGTTCATATATTTTTAAATGGCATTATTAAAAGTTAAATTTTAGAAAGCCTTATTGGTGCACAAGACTGGAGCAGGGGTTCTGAACTGGGTTGCAGAGGGGCGGGGCCTGATGCTCTTGGCTAGCTGGGGGCACGGCTCCAATCCTAATGTTTCTATTTAATATTGGTATTTTGCATACAACCTTGTGGAACAACCTAGCTCACACTATTTTGTTACATTGTGGATGCAGTTCTTTCTACTAAATATTTATTTTGACCTTTCTGTGCATATGCATTTTTACCTTTCTGTGCTCTGCAGTAGACAACACATGCCTGAGGGGATTGGGGCAGGTGGTTTATTAAAGCTAAATTCAAATAAAGGCCAAGCAAACCACAGTACATTATTGGAGTAGCCTCTGTATGTAAGTAGGAGTTGTATGTAAGTAGGTGTATGTAATTCAAGGACTCCCTGAAGTGATGAGCAAATTTATTCACCAGGCATAGATTTGTGATGATTCCGCACTTCACCACCTGTGAATTTTTTTTTTTTTGCGAAACTGCTGCAAAAATTTGCAAGAAAATTTTGCCACAACAAAATCGACAAATTTAACAATTGACAAAAAAAGTCGTCACAAGAAAAAATAACCTTTGACGTTAATGCATTTGGACAAAAAAGTCACAAAGACAAAACAGTTGCCAAGACAAAATTGTCGCTGAAAAAAAAAACCGCCAATTGACAAATGCATTTGGAGTGAGAAAAAATTTTGCATGTGAAAGTTGTTGAAAGTGCAATAAAAAAAAAAGTGTTGGGCTGGCTTAGGCTGGGGACCTTGGTTACAAACTTATAGGCTGTTATAGGAGCAAAAGGTGGTTCCACTTCGTATACTACCCTTGGTTTGGGAAAGGGATGTCGGACAGGCTGGTACTGTAGCTGGATACTGTTGGTGTCAGTGTGTATATAGTATCCTGTAAAATTGAACTTTGGCATGGAACACAGTTATAATACAAGTTTTGATGTTTCTCCTGCTCGAACTAGAACCTCAAGTGGAAGGCAAGGCATGATATCATTTTGTATAGAAAATATGTATCAATTTTAAAAGAAGGACATATAAATGTATAAATGGGAGAATAACAGATATGGATACCTGAAACACACAGCAAACTACAGCAAGCGAAGAAAGGCTATATGGAGAATATAAACGACAAAGGGACTGGAACAAGCAAGACAACTGAATGTGTTTGCATTAATTGTGGTTTTTGATTCCTTGTTCTTTTCCTGCATGTGGTGCTGCGGTCATGATCCTGAGTGCAGCAAACCTACATTAGGGATCTCTAGAGGAAAGCAGACAAGAAATCTACTGCCCTGCTTCATGTGAAGCACCTCAGAAACACTTGTAAACATTCATTATCACTCCAGTAGAACACCAGGGACAATCAGTATTGTATGGTCAGGTTCTCTGACAGTGATGTGAATGTGTGAGTGACAGAAGAGAAGGATTTAATGTGTAGCAAATATTAACACTGCAATTGTCCTGTATAATCAGTTTGCTGATACCTAGTCATCATGAACCCAAAGCAATAATGTCGGTGTATTTATATGCTGGTATATTGTTTTACACTGACTCTAATGTTTTTGAATGAAGAAGCAATATATGATTTGTAAATTGGAAGTAATTGTAATAATTGAAAAACACAGGCCCTTGACCTGTTCTCTCATTATACTGAATAACACATTCTACATTTAAATTGTATTGTCTTTGATCTGGGCCTCACTTCTTAATGTGTGGAACTGGAAAGTGCAAAAAATTTTAACATTGTTGTGTTTTTTATCCATAATGCAGATTTTTTTTCCCATTAAAATTTCACTTTAATTGTATTTCCTTAATATCAGCACAACATTTTGTAGCCTGGCACAATATGTTCTGCAATTACACAAAGGTTGCATAAGTCAAGATTGGCATCATGCAGGAGGGCCAAGGGTGAGTATTTTTCACGCCCCTCATATGTATGAGATTCAGAAGGAAGAATAAATGTGTATGTGTAGATGGAACACACAAAGAGAGCCGTTATTTACTTTTGGTCAGCGGCCGGTGTAAAATTCAAGTTTCCCTTGCCTTGTTCACAGGAATGGTAGTTCATATTATGACTATATGACATGTACATTTTAAACAGTTGTAAATTTTAACCCAGCCTTTGGTTTCTGTAAACACATGGGCACTATTTATGAACAATTTATAAGGACTCTTTTGTGATATTGACAATGGCGGACTAAATTTTAGAGGGTTTATATTTCATGTTGTGATTTCATCTTGTGGATATAGTCACGATCGGCACCCTAAATCCAGAACAAATGCTAGGCTCCCTGGTCTCGTCTACGCTTCTGCCTGTAGCAGGCTCCTTTCACTTCGGGAGGAGCCCTCCGATAATTGGTTGCCGCTAGGTCTTAATAGGAGAGAACACAGCTAAAGGTTCTGGACGAGCAAAGGGGCACAATCGTTTTACCAAGGAAATATGATGGAAGGCAACACAGCTCAGAAGACAGGCCAGAAGGTAAAGAGTGGTCAGGCAGACTGGGCCAGCACAAGCAGAGTTTGAAGAATGGTCTGACAGGCTAGGATCAGGATTGGAGAGTGTAGAATAGTCAGTAGGTAGGCAAGGGTTAGATTGGAGAGTTCAGAATAGTCAGCAGGCAGGCAAGGGTCAATATCAGTATAATCAAACAGGGTTCACAAAGTATACACTGGCCAGGAACCATCTAAGTAGAACCTTCAACGGGCCATGAAATTACATTTAAAGCCCCTTTCAATACTTTGAATTTCGCGCCATTGCGCAATGACGTCATCACGCCGGCTTGTAAAACCAGGAAGAGCATGCCATACGCGCCATAGGAGAACCAGAGCTGGAAGAAGAGCGAACGTCCCCTGCCAGAGGTGCGGTAGGCGTCTCCGTCGGCCACTAGACCATCATGGTAAGCGGACCTTATAGGTGTTGACTGAAAATCCCAACTCCTCATATTATTTATCACTTGATCAAATCTCTTGGCTTGTCAAAGGCCTGTTTGCGTTTCCGCTTTGTAAAGCACTGTGTACTTTTGTGGTGCTATATAAATAAATAAACGAATACAATACAGTACAATACATTTGCAACATAATTGTGCCACTGCATTATTTTAGTTGTTCACAATAATAGATGCAATAGGTGCATATAGATATTTGCTACATTGCTAATGAACTATAAAGTGTGCAGTAAGTAAATTCTGCACAGATTGTAGATAACATAAGGATCCACAATGCAGACTACACCAACTGAATGCTGGCAATTTTCAATAATTAGTTTGTGGGGTTATAGTTCTACAATAGCACACTGCTGGAAGAGCATAGATGATCCTATTAATATCAGTGGGCACGACTATGAAAGCAAACACATAATGTAGTAAAACTGATAAGATTTATGCTTAATATATACATATTTTATTTTATCCATATAGCACATTTCACATGTTCTTAGATACACTACATTGTGATGATCTTTTTTGATCGTGTGACATGACACTTGTGTATAGATAGAAAAGCCCTGTTGTCACCAGGGGCAGTAGCTGAATGCATACAGATCTTTGTATACCAATTTATTAAGCATCCCTGATATTTATTTTGCTATGGTTTGACTACAGATATAGACATAGAGATATAGGTATATAGGAATACATACATATATACACACATATGTGCAAAGCTGCATAATCAATTGATCTGTTTTGCATTAGCAGTTTACTAAAAAAATATCACTGATCCAAGAGAATTATTTTCAAAAGTTTTATATCTATTGCAAATGCAAGGATTTTACTTAGGTACAGTCAAAATACGTTTATTCATGCACAAAATGTTCCTTATGCTGCAATGCCGGGATTTGACACTCTCCCTCCTGAGTTTAGAGATGCCATTCAAGCAGTTTAGATGAGTTAAACCACTACAGCAGCTGTTACTTAGGACAGGCCCAAGATGGTGCATGAGGACTGATGTTCTTTTTACTTCAAAACAGGCATTGATAAGAACATACAAAGGCACAGCATTGTGAGAACAGGCCAAAATAATTTTCACTACAGCCAGCCTATTTTAGAAGCATTAATGAACAATTAACCAACACTGGCACTCTTTCCATCCCTAATCCTATGGTAGAATCACTAATCTTCACCACTAGCTGCTAATGATGAAGGTCTCTGAAGCTTTACGTCTTATCTCAGCCTGTTCTTAATGCTTTCATAAGTATTCTTTCTGCATACGGACCCCCTACTGCTCCTCAACCTGAATACAATAGAGTAGTGCATTTTTTCAGAGCTTTCTGTTCAAAAACATTTCCAGACTTATGTTTGCCTTCCTACTGCAACAAGCAAAAGTGATCAGCAGAAGACTATTGAGACCACAAAGGACTCTGTTTGTCCAAACTTGCTATAATGCTAAAAGGAATGTATTCATAGTAAAGTTAGTGTTTTTTTCTCTCCCATTCAGGTGCATCAAACAACATTTAGAAATGGTGCAAAACGACTGTATTAGTGAAAGAAACATGACTGAAATCAAAGGCAAACTTTTGTAAACTAATGGGAAAGGGGGCTTCCATACTGATCTGATAGATGCACAGTATTTGGCTTTGTTATGCTGTAAGATATATATTTATGATAAGATATGTGGAATATGCACTTGTATTTTTGTTTTCAGAAGCTGTTGGATTTTAGGATTTTAGACATATAGTCCAATACAACACTACACAGTATGAAGTAAGTACCATTACTTCTCCACCAGAATTTTGTGATTGGGACCAAAGTTTATGGGGCTTGTTAGTGACATTGTTAGTTATTCTAAAAACCAGTGCCACTAAAATCATAATCAATAAGCCACTATACATGGGCTATGATGCCATTTAGGTTACACTACACACTGCAATTGTCAGACTGGGGTGTCAGGGGTCCATTGGAGGCTGCTATCTCAAGGGCCCAACATCCCAGTCACATTGGCCCCCCCATCATGAATCCCCCACCACACCCTCACCCAAGTGCATGCCTCCTACCCCCCCACCATGTGCCTCTTCTTCTGCTAAAACCTGTGGCTGCCAGACAGAGGGTCTGGGGTCATGGGGCCCACTCAGTTTTCTTCCAGTGACCCACCAAGTTCAATGCTGTATTTGTACATTCTCAATGTGTAAGTTAATAGTTTTACAATGGGCTTTACAAGGATGAAGTGTTTAGCACATCACCCTCCTTTCCACTTACTCATTTTAACCCCCCATAAATTAGTAAACCATAACTTTTCCCAACACAACATTTTCTGTTATAACTCCATGTATATATTAAATTATGGAAAAAAAAAATATAGGGCAGATTCACTAAAGGGCAAAGTGGCCATTGCTAGAGAAAATTCGCCAGAAATCTCATCTGCAGGGACATCACAAATTCACTAACAGGGGTAGAGGACAATTCATTAGCGAACAAGACCGTTGCTAGCATTCATTCGCACCCTATCGCCAGGCGACTTTTTGCTCTTGTGAACGGTAGTTACTCCACAAATTCACAAAGATGCGAATTTCACAGAACGTTACCTCTTTCGCAAGATTTTACTTTGCCACCTCAGACCAGGCGAACTGACAAAATGAAGCTACATCTTCCTCAATCAGTTACATAATTTCCTGTTTGCCGGAAATGCATTAAAATTGAAAAAAACACTGGCATTTTTTTCTTTTTTTAAAGCGGGATTGCCTTCAAATGTCCAAACTATTAAAGATTTATGTGTGAGGAATTTTCAAACTAATTTGAGGGGTATGTCCCATTTTTTAAGGATGGGCTCATGTCTAGGGCATTAGAGGATCTCCTCTGTCTTTATTATGGCTCATTGGACATGTGTTTGAAAAAGTGGCCACTTCAAGCATTGACACCAACATTACTATTAAAGACGTCCATATGACTTTTAGGTACCCGCCCTATTCAAATTGACCTAAGTGCAAAAGTGCTAGCGAAGTTAATGTTAGAGGGAGAAAGGAGGTTCTCTCCTGTGACTGCACAATGGGTTGATACAAACACTACTACTGCTTGTGCTAGGTACATTTCACATTTCTGGCTCCTGGTGTTTCATTGGGGCAAATTCACTAAGATGCGAAGTTGCGCCAGGCGCAACTTCGCCGCACTTCGCCGCACTTCGCCAGGCGTAGTTTCGCCAGCGCTTCGCAAATTCACTAAAATCCGAAGTTGCGCACAGGGGTAGCGTAAGGCTGCGGAGTTGCGCTAGCGTTGTTTCGCTATATAAAGCGAAGTTGCGCTAGCGAAGGCTAATTTGCATACGGCGCGAAATTCAAATTTCAATGGAGGAACACGTATCTGCACTACAAATGCCTAGAAAACCTTCAAATCTGCAAATAAAAATTTTATTTTGCCCTACACATGTGCCCACTGTCTAGGTAAGTTGCCATGAGTCAGGAAATGTAGGGGGGAGGAAGGGGAGCCCCCAAAAATTTTCGATCTTTTTCAGCCTATCAGCCATCATGTAGAAAACACGCTAGCGTTTTTTGGGACTTAGAAAAAATTTTGACTTTTTTTTAAACAATCCCTATCTACTCTATTGCGCTTCGCCAGGTCTGAGGTGGCGAAGGAAGTCTAGCGTAAAAGGTAGCGTTCAGCACACTGCGCAAGTTAGTGAATTTGCGTAGTTTCGTCGCTAGCGAAGATTCGCCTGGCGTAAGGTTGCGAAGTAACACTAGCGAAACTACGCCAGCGTTCGTTAGTGAATTTGCGCAGTAGCGAAAATGCCAAACGCTAGCGAATTAACGCTAGCGTTCGGCGCTTCGCGCCTTAGTGAATTTGCCCCATTAAGTCTTAGATTTTAGTCATTCTGTCCATTATTTATGGTATATTAAGTCATATTTTTTTGTGTATGAATCACCCTTTTGTTTCAAAGGTATAATGGTGAATAATAACCATTTCTTGGCCAGTAAAGCTGTTGCATGAAGGCAGATATGACCATTTAGGACAGTGGGAGAGGGAGAGTTTTTCCAGCCACAGTTATAATGCATGAAAATGCATCTCCATTGGAAATTAATGGAAATTGCTGGTTGTACAACTAGTGCATCACTTTGTTCATTTGAAGCAGCCCAACAACTTTGCGATATATTGATGTTATTTCCAGCAATTTAATTATATCCAATGGAGACGCATTTTCTGGAGATCTGTAGTGCATAAATAATTACGGCGACAAATCTCCCTGTCGGCCACTGAGCTTAGAGTCATTGGCAAAGAAGTAGATCACTGACCAATTTGGAAACACGCAGCTGTCAAAATAAACAAGTTACTCAGAACTAAAAATAATTTACCTAGTAACCAAGTCATCAATAAAATAGACTTACCAACAGGTTCAAAAATAGATGATCCAGAACATTTGCAGATTTCAAGAAAGATTGCTTCCAATTTGCCAGATTAGCTAAATTCCTCTTCCCTTTTGTAGCTGGAATAAACCTAAACCTTATCTATACTAATCGATATGCATTTAGTGAATAGGATATAGGCTGGATCATATATTTAGCTATTGTAGATGTTATACCTACATACTGACAGGCCTGCTGAGCTAGGCAATTGCACTAAAAAGTGAGAACTAGTTAGATAGGCAGATAGAAAAGCATTCAGCATAATGCTTTAAATAATGATCTATCTGATTTAATGCTAGTAATATAATTTAAACACAACATAACTGTAAGAATTCAAACATGTTAATTGTAACTTGTTGGGTGTTAATTCATGAATACAGTATATAGCACTTTACTGTGCAAAATATAAGCAATATATGCAAATATTATGTGTTCACTTTAGACCCATTTGCCTGTTTACAAACTGAGCAGTGTGACTTGCCTATTAAAAACATTTTTCTAATGGCCACTTCATTTGAATGTTTACTTTTCAGGTGTCCTTACACATTTTCCCTTGTTCATTTGACTGGGTTTTGTAGCACAACGCTTTGAAAGCTGAGCTTATACAGATGCAAGCATGCACCAGGCTTATTGTACAGGCATGAAATTCCTTTAGAATGCTTTGTTTGTACTAACTTTTTGTTGCTATCTATAGCACTTTGAAATGTTTAATTTACATGAAAAAAAAGTTTACTTACTGTGTCACATATCACTGAAAATTGAAAACAAAGCAGGCTTAATTAAGTAACTGGCGCTTAACTTGTATTTACAACAATGTGTATTTAGTTACCTAAGCACACTGAGAAATTCGGTAAGTATTTGAAGTGCCTCCTCTATGTTAACAGGGTGTTCATAACTGCAAATTGTCAATCATTTTTAAATTTACTGTTCAACCATTATGCTATGGTAGCATGTGAATCCTCTGCAATACTACGGGAGTTATTTATCAAAAGTTGAATTTCGAAGTTAGGTTAATTTTTTTTTACCTCTAATAAATCCGAATGTACTCACAACTTGAATGGGAGGTTATTTATAAAAAAAACCTGAACGTCTAACATTCGATTGAAAAGGAACAACCCAAAAATGTGAATCAAGTTCGAATCAAATTTGAGTTGAGTTTTTCTGCAAAAATAAAACCTCACATGCCAGGAAGGCTATTGACATCTTCAAATGGTTCAACGGACCTCTGCCATTGACTTCTGCATGAACTCGGCCGGTAGTATCAAATTAGAACTGTTTCCATGGATGAGTTGTGATAAATCTCACATTTGAATTCCAATTGGTGTTTCTATCTTAGTCTTTTGCCTACCCCTAGTCTGAGTTTCCATGCTCCCTGTTCCACTCTCACTTTCCTCCTCTTTGTCACTCTCCCCTTCCTTTCCTCTGCTGTTCTCTTCTCTGTTAAGGTGTATGTGCTCACACATTCACATGCATGCAGGGGGATGGGGGTAGCATGGTGGCCAGATCAGGGCAACAGATCAGCTTGGCTCGGCCATGGTAACATATATCTTACACTGATGTGCTGGTAAAATCCTACTACAAAAGCGTCATGACCTGTATAAATAATATATGCAATGAGAACGACTTTTTCAATACTCCATGTTGCTTCTTTTGTGGAACTACAACAATATTTCCCTGCTGCAGATGACCCACTAAATTCAAGGGGGGGGGGTGATATACAGTAGAATATACATTTCCTGCTATTTCTGGCTCCTGGTGTTTCATTAAGGAATTGTCGAATCTTAATTAGTCTGAGGCCTATATAACCTCTAAACTCTGGTTCATTTCGATACCATTTTCTATTTCTAAAGCATATAAGTCAGGTCAAGCTGAAAATATTTTTTTCCTTTTTTCCTTGCAGCTTGGATATTTTGCTTATGTATGCAGAAAGAAACATGATTGTACAGGAACATAACAAGTTTCAAGGCTAGCTGTTAGATAAGGTGGAAGATGGTTCTATAAACAATATGTTATGCCACAGTCTTGGGCTTCGAGGTTACTTAGAATAAGAGCTAAAATAATTTTGAAAAAAAGGTCATCACGCCTTTATGCTGAATGTAACCAATCATGTTTGACTAATATTTTCTATGCTGATGTGATATTATAAAAAAATATGTAACAGTCAGTTTGGTAGAGAATTCTACCGAGCATTTGTATTCTGTGCTTGAATAAATTTCCATCTCTGATAGAAACTTTGAACGGCAATGGCTGTATCATTGGAAAAGACACTCACACGAGGTCCAGACCCAACAGTATGTAACAATGGTGTTCAGTGGGTTTGGCTGAAAGCAAAGGGTCAATTGAGGAGTCCCCTTGTCATAAATTTACACGTTTGAATTGAAGTTTCAACTGGAATATTTTTGGGTATTTCTAAAGAGGAACAGTTTACATAGAACCTTTTCCTTTTTTTGTTCATTTTCCTGCAAAGTTAATTGTTGAAGTGTTTTGCATGAGGCATATGAAGGTTCATTGAGTGCAATTTATATGATTTTTAACCTCCTTTTACAATAACGAACTGCATCAGATCCATTAGAGATAAACAGGAGGGGGTTATTTACTAAACAATTTTTTTTATTTTAAATATTGTTTTAAAGGGTAAAAACACAAATTTTCCCCTGATTTATTAAACCATGATGCTATTATTCTATATACAAAAGAGGACTTATCCCCCTATCCCGTTGCACTGTAGAAAATTAGACACAATGTATTACAGTAAAAAGCAATATTTATTAATAACCATGCTAGTGAAACAAATTAAAAATATTTAAAAAACCAACAGCGCTGCTGGAAACAAAAAACGGGGAATACCCTGATGTTAATTAGTGATCACTATTTTTTATACTGGTTGAAAAACCTTGCATAGGTAAAAAAATGTGATTGGAGCAGTATAGATAGTTTGGTAAAACGTATTAGATGTGAACTCCCGGCAGAAACCACATTAAGGGCATATATGCCAAAATGTCCCTTCTTCTCTGTATAAGAACTATATCCCAAGCAGGGTAGGGGCTGGCTCCCCTTGCAAGTCCCTCAGCGGAAGCCCCTTGAGCCGAGGTTAGATGCAGGGTAAGTAAGGAGTTAGCTGTAGCAAACGCTGGATCCAATGTAGTAGCCTAAAGGCTATATATGCAGAACCCCAGTTCAGTATGCCAGCAAAAGGTTTCCTATACTTGCCCTTGTGTGGATATCGTCCGTGGTGTGGAAGGCTCACAAATATCCGTCAGATCATCCCCGGGATAAAAACTGCATCCAATCCGCAAGGGTAAAACACCGCTTTGAGCCCAGCAGCGCCGAACTACTCGACAGCTGTTTCGCCACGAAAGTGGCTTTGTCAAGGTTTTTATGCAAGGTTTTTCAACCAGTATAAAAAATAGTGATCACTAATTAACATCAGGGTATTCCCCGTTTTTTGTTTCCAGCAGCGCTGTTGGTTTTTTAAATATGTTTTAATTTGTTTCACTAGCATGGTTATTAATAAATATTGCTTTTTACTGTAATACATTGTGTCTAATTTTCTACAGTGCAACGGGATAGGGGGATAAGTCCTCTTTTGTATATAGAATAATTGCCTTAAACGTGGCGGACACCCCTCCCCCCTTGCACTGATATATAATTGAATGCTGGCGCAACTGTGGATGTCTGCTTCTTTTTAACTCGGCGTTATAATTTAAACCATGATGCTGTTAACAGTCCGAATAACAAAGTACTCCATCTAAAACGTGCAGAGGTCATGCAGAAGTCAATGGCAGATGTCCCATTTACAACTGGAAGATATCATGGTTTGCGTTGGGTTTCATACAATAATCCGAAGAATTTTTGGTTTTTGTACAATTCAGATTTTTTCATAATTTTTCCTGCACCAGATTTTCTCGAGTAAATTTATTGATATCGATCCGAGTGCCATCCCGCGGTCAATTCACATTCTAGCTGGCGGGAAGGCATTTTGGGGAGATTAGTCCCCCAAAGAAGAGAAGCTGGGCAACAAATCTCTCCGGAACGCTATGTGTGCCACCAGCCTTATGCTGCACTGGTAAAACTGTTGTGTTTGCCTCAGAAACACTGCTATAGTTTATATAAACAAGCTGTTGTGTAGCCATGGGGACAGCCATCCAAGCACAGGATACACAGCAAATAGATAAATTCAGAAGAATCCCATTGTATACTACAGAGATTATCGGTTATCAGCTTTGAATCCTTTGCCTTTTCTCCTTTTTCAACTTCCCCCATGGCCACACAGCAGTTTATTTATATAATCTATAGTAGAGTTTCTGAAGCAAACACATCAGTTGTACCAGTGCAACACAACATTTTTTGGTGTCACTGTTACTTTAAACCCCATCCAACATTGAGTTAGCTCTATGGGTAAATGCTTTGGCTTTCATGTTTTGCTTTATGAGGTAGTGACAAAAAGAGAAATAAATAGGAGTTTTAGTTGTAAATCAGGCATGTCCAAAGTGCGGCCCGGGGGCCAATTATGGCCCTTTTTCAAATTTACACCGACCCTCAGCTTCCATCATGATATTATAACAATAAGGCCCCCCAGCACAGTGGGATCAGGAATCCCATGGCAGTGAAATTAAGGCACATTAGTGAAATGATCTGCCACTTGGTCTATACTGCTGCCTGTGTGCTGAAGGTGTTAGCAATAGACACGTACTGGCACATAGAGACGTGCGGTTTTCGCATACTTCTTTATGGCTGAAGGTGTCAATAGACGTACTGACATGCCAGTACAGTAAACTAAAGAAGTATGGCGTCACTACGTTCCAGTGCGTGTCTACTGCTAACACCTTCAGCACACAAGCAGCAGTATAGACCAAGTGGCAGATCATGTCACTAATGTGCCCAAATTTTACTGCTACGATTACTGTAATTACTGTACGATTTCCTGTAATTTAATGTTAATGGTTCAAAGAATTTCGGGCTAAATGGTCGGCCCCCGGATATTTTCACCTTAACAAATCTGGCCCTTGTTGCAAAAGCTTGGGCACCCCTGTTGTAGGGGATTGTGAAATAATATAGCTAGAATACCTTTACCCTGACCCTTTATAGAGTTGGTGGGAGACAGCCTACACGAGGATTCCATTGTGCTCCCATTTAGAGTAACTGTATACTCTGCTGGAGGTCTGGGGACATATGTAAAAAATGGTGGTAGTGGTGGTGGTAGAAAAATATTGCCACAGGGTGCAGGAGACTTTGTGCATTATGTACAGACAAACCTCTTTTATATCACTGTATATAGACACTGTTATTTTATTCAAATACTGTTTTTGTGTATCACACAACATAAATGTACAAATATGCATGTGCCCAGCAAATTTGGTACAATAGATCACAGAATTGGTGATGTCATTTGTTTTCATTACTTATTGATGTTTAATGTTTTACATTGTTAATATTGCTGATCCAGCAGAATTCTGCACTGAAATTGTTTTTTCAAAAGAGTGAACAGATTGTTTTATATTTAATCTTGAAATCTGACATAGGTATAGTTAGACATATTGTCAGTTTCGCAGGTACCCCAATCATGTGACTTGTGCTCTAATAAACTTCAGTCACTCTGTTCTGCTGCACTGCAAGTTGGAGTGATATCATTCCCATCCCTTTCCTCCCTGGCAGCCTAACAATGGAATAATGGGAAGGAAACCAGATAACAGATCCCTGACACAAGATTACAGCTTCTTGGTAGATATGAGAACAGCACTCAATAGTAAAAATCCAAGTCCCACTGCAATTCCTCCAGTTACAGAAACAATATCCTGCCTGAAAGCAGTTCCATCATGAAATGCTGGTTCTTTCTGAAAGCACAGGGTCAGGCAAAATGACCTGATATGGCTGCCTACACACCAATATTGTAAGTAAAAAATACACTTGTTGGTTCAGGAATAGTGATGGGCGAATTTATTCGCCAGGCGTAAATTCGCGGCGAATTGGCGCCATTCGCGCCGAGCGAATAAATTCACGAAACACCCGCGAAAATTCGCGGTAAAAATTCGCCGGCGTCAAAAAAATTTTTTCCGAAAAACGCGCCGTTTCGCGAATTTTTAGCCGTTTCGCGAATTTCGTGCGTACTTAAAAGTAAATGTATCTGTGTATACCTTTTGCTAACTATATAAATGAATCTGTGATCAAATATTATACAACCAAAGCATAAAATGTTCATTACCAGAATAAAGCACTAAAATGCATGTTGTTTTTTCTGGTAAACAGCATGATGCTTTATTGTCAAATATACCTGGATGCAACGGATGATACGTACTGATAGAACATGAACTCTGTGTTACAGAATGTTCTGTCTTTCAAAAGGCAGCTTATTGTGCTCCTGTTGCCTCCTGCTGTGTCTTTCTGTAGTATGTTACAGCGTCCTGATAATGAAACCAGGCATTCAAAGGTAAATTGCATATCCCAACCTATTGAAAAACATCAGTCTGCAGACTCCACCTATTAATATTTTATAATATTTTATTAATATACTGTATATAGGAACTGTGGAGTGTGGAGTGAGTAATGTGGAGTGAGTAATGGCTGAACCATAATACTTTCTGGTGGGCAGTGTCCAGTAATATATGAAAACCCTTTATATATAAGTTTTGAATATAAATTATGAAAATTTAAGGCATTGGGCTATCTTGTCATGGTCTAAACGTCTGTGGGTCATCTGGAATGCTTATAGCTTATATCTCTTTATAAGGTCTTAAAATGGGAGACTTTTATGCTTTTATATAGTGAATAAACCAATGGGTGTGCGTTTAAACAGTTGATATTTATTTTTTAATTGTATACCTCAAATGTGCTAGGCAACCATCCTCCCTGGGTACAACAAGTAAAGACTGGTGTTATTTTTAATGTATAACCAATGTTTCAGGTCTTTTGGAAAGCCAGAAACACCTCTGGCCTTTGCCTTATGCATGTGGATGACAGGCAGGTAATAATTGCTAGAATCTTTCTAATATCACCTAAGAGAGAGCCCTGTTCCACTGTGTTTAAAAAAAATCCTTAAAGGAAAGGTAAATATACGAGCTGTGCAAAATTAAAAATGGTTTCAATACACTGTAGTTAGTTAGTTAGTGAAAAAATGTAATCTATAAATGCTGGAGTGACTGGATGTCTGATTTAATAGCCAGAACACTACTTCCTGCTTTCCAGCTCTCTTGGTTTCCACTGATTTGTTACCAGGCAGTAACCAATCAGTGACTTGAGAGGGGTCATATGGGCCATAACTGTTTGCATTTTAATCTGGCCTGCATGCTCTGGATCAGTTGCAAACTGAACAGTTATGTTTTAAGTTTTACACTTAACTGTTCCTTTAAAGTGGAAAGAAACCCTTTTGGTGCAAAACCCCTCCCCCCTACCCCCCGTGGCCCCCTCGCTCCTCCCCCCTGGCCTACCCCCCCCGGGCAAATACCCCTAACTTGTTAGTTACCCCTCCGTTCAGGTCCTCTCTTTTGAGTTCACGGGCGCCATCTTCGTCCGAGTGCTCTTCTTCCTGTTCTGATTGGCGTTTGATGGCGCAGCGCAGTAGGAGGCCTTTGTCGGTTGGATCTACTGCACATGCGCCGAAAGTCACCCAAGTTTCCAAAAAAAGAAATCAAAAACTTTGTGAAATTCGGGTGCATGCACAGTAGATCCAACCGGCAAATGTCTCCTACTACGCATGCGCCGTCAAACGCCGATCAGAACAGGAAGAAGAGCACTCAGACGAAGATGACGCCTGTGAACTCGGTAAGAGAGGGCCTGAACGGAGGGGTGACTAACAAGTTAGGGGCATTTGCCCGGGGGGGTAGGCCAGGGGGGGAGGGAGGGGGCCTACCGGGGGAGGGGGAAGGGTTTTGTGGCGAAAGGGTTTCCTTCCCCTTTAAGTAACTCTTCCTCAGCCGCCTTAAATGAAACTCAACTGCTATCTCTCAGAGTACCACAACAGTATTTGGGTCATTCTTGGCACTTATAGTCTATTCACCTAATGATTATTAATGACAGCATGTCACCATCATATTCACTGTAAGTTACCCACCCACTTAATTTGTCAGAAAAAGAAGATTTCTTCTTCATCCTGCATCTGTTACACCATGGCACTAAAGGGCATGTTTACTAACATTGTGTGTATTTTCTATATATAGTGCTATCTAACTCTTCCAGACATTGAGGGCTGCCAATTATGAGGTACCAGTCCAGTGATTCCAGCCACTAACTTTAAATCCTGGGTGGATGAGTCTGTTATGTAGCATTATATAAGGGTGAAGACACACTGAGCTACTAGTAGCAGCTACTTGTTGTGGTTACAAAATTCCCAAAACACACCCGGCTATAGACACACATAGAGTGTGGAAATTAGGGGCCCATTTACTAACAAATTATTAAACTAAAAAATTTCAATTTTTTTTCCATAAATTCCCGAAAAATTTGTGGTTTTCTTATTTTTCTTAAAAACTCCAAAAATGTGAGATTTATAAAGTGTAAAAACTATGAAAACCTGTAATCCAAGTAAAAGTTGTCGAGGTGCTATAGAAGTCCATGGGAGTAGCTCTGATCTTACTGGACCGCTTCAAATCAGTTCCGACTTTTAGAGGTTTTTAGATTTTTTTCACTAGGGATTGTCAGAAAAACTCGAATTTTTAGAAGATTTCAAGGAATTTGTATTTCTTAAGTGCATTGTTCAGTGCTTTTTTCTGTACTTTTTATTTTTGGATCTTTTAATAATTTAATTCATTGACATTCATGGTTTAAGAGTTTGTGAGTTAAGTCAGGGTTTCAGAAACCTCCATGACTGTATATGTGTAAGTATATGTATAAATGCTCGCTCTCCCAACCCCGCCTAATGGTGTCTTTGGAAGATCATGCTAAATAAAGAGAAAAGCAGGTATGGTCTGTCTCCCCCCCAAAGGTAACACTTTCTTTTTTTCACTTAGTATAGGACTGACGCATGGACACTGCCTTGACGGGTGCGTCAGCTTATGCATACTTTGTACAAACTTTGCAACTAAAAGTGTCTTTTTTAAGAAAGTTACAGTTCAGTTGTGCAAGAATATTTTTCAGGGGGTTATATATTGAGAGTGCTGGCGCTAACTTGTTTAGTATGTAAATTAAGCCTTGCCCACATGCACCCAATAAAAAAGGTGAGGAGCGGCATTTCAGCTTGCTTGTTGCGTTTAAAAAAAAAAATAAAAAAAAAATATATATATATATATATATATATATATATATATATATATATACATACATATTGACTGTATATAGAAACAAATGATGTTTCCCTTTGTTCTGTAAACAAGAGGACAATGCATGAATGCTGTACAGTACATTTGGTCAACACCTACTTTTATGCTTCTGCATTAAGCCAAATCCTGTGAAGTCTTCCCCTGTGGACAAACACATAGGGAAACTACAAGGCTGTTTATTAACCTGTCTGTCAATCTCCAGGTAGAAGGCAGATGTGCTGGGATATGAACAGAGCACTAGCAGCAAAGAGCTGTTTGAGTGTCTGCAGCCAAGTTTTTTTAAATGCCTTTATCTTATATATTAATCAGAACCCTGATCAGTTTTCTTTGAAGCAAATGTGGGGAATGTAAAAGTGTAGTTTCAAAACAGTTTTGGAATTAATGATTTAGAGAGTACATTGTTAAGAAAACAAGCAAATAAATGTTTTGAAGTGCTACAAATATAAAACAAGACCATAAAGAGTGTTAAACCAAGGAAAAAATATGGGTATTATGGCAACTTCCCAGTGCTAGTTAACATTCTGCACCTTTTGAAACCTTTGTAAACCTTTCTGGCTTTGCATCAACCAACTGCAATCTACTTACCTGCATTAAAATCATGACAATTTCAGTATAGTGCTTGGTCCTTTAATAGTTTGCAACTTTAAACTTTTAATAGCATAGGCCTGCTAAAGATAACAGGGAGAATGCTCGTCACATTGCAGACAAAATGTAGAAGGTCCTGGCAGTAGGGGTGTATTCTAGTTTGCCTACAACATTTCTTTCTACAAAATTATACAGTGGCTCTGTGTATTGTATTACAAGGCAGGATAAAACCTTATTTTGGGATCACTGCTTCAGCCCATAATAGTGTATAAATGAGGCAAATTTAGTAAAGATTGTCCAGTTAGAGGCACTCTGTATGTAAAGACCTTTATAAGCATGACATATTATTTGTGCTATTGCCTGTTAAATGATCTATCACTCAAGACACTGCATTTGTGATTTCCTTCCACTTCATTGAAGCCAATGATTAAGCTGAAGCGGCATATGCAGTGTTAATTAAATATTCAAGACAATCGACTCAAAGCTCTTTTTAACATAAAACTTGTTTTGAAAATGACACTAAATACGCAATGAAAAAGGTTAACCATTTTGGAGCTTTAACCTTAGAAAATCAAGAGTGTAGGACTGGCCAGACCAGACTGACGAAGTAACTGAAATATATTACAATACAGGCAGCCCAGGGTTACGTACGAGATAGGGTCTGTAGGTTTGTTCTTAGGTTCTTCAGTTGAATTTGTATGTACGTTGAAACATATACATTTCCTTATTAAATGCAACTTAGACAAATTTCTGCATTAACATAGTATATATTTTTACCTTTCTGTGCTCCGCAGTAGACAACACACATCAGAGGGGATTGGGGAAGTATGTTACTGTAACAGCCCCAATCTGTAAGTGTGAGTTGTATGTAAGTCGGATGTATGTATATTGAGGATATATAGGATATATTGTATATAGATAAACAATATATGGACAATATGGACATGGTATTTTCCTTAGCAGCTATTTGAACTTAATAATGTAATGTATTTTAATATATTGATTGAAGAATGAGTTTTGAGGAACCCTTTTCTGTCTGTGTGAATTATGTGGTCACTCCCTGACTGAAATACATTTTTAAGAATTTATTATTAAAAAAAAGGTTAGCACACGTTTTCCTTTTGTTATGACTCTAGATAAGACTAAAGTAAATAAAAGCAAAAACAGGAAAAGTTCTTAATTTGACAGCACAAAACCCCCATAAGATATAGTAACTAAGAGGGTTATTTAACAAAATCCGTTTTTTTCTGATTTTTTAAATTTAAAAAGTCAGGCCAAACTAGAATCCAGGATTTGACCATATTTATTATTAAAAAAGCTAAATGTAATCAGTTTGGGTAAAAACTTGTTAAAATCGATTAATAACCCAAATTGTACAATTTTTCTGAGTTTTTTCCTGAATTGCTTGATTATTTCAGGCTTTTTACCGAAAACCCTGAATTTTTCATTGCAGACCACAGAAACGTCAAAATAGGATAGGGACCTCTGACGTTGACTTATACGCATCCTCGGCAGGTCTGAGATGGCTGGATTTTTTATTCTGTTTTTTTTGCTGCATCAGGCTTTAATAAATCTTGAAAAACTTGAGTTTTAAAAAAAAAAGGAAAAAGTTTTGCCCCAAAAAGCCAGAGTTTAGTAAATAACACACTAATTTAAAATCTGATTTAAACCCTAAGGATTCTAGTACAGCAAAAAAAAAAAAACTGCACCTCCAAACACAAGCAATAGGATTGGCTGCAAATTGTAACAAACTTGGCATTGATGTTTTGACCTTTGCACCATTCCCTGTGTTTAGTATTTAACCTCTCGTGGCAAAATCCAATTTTTTTGTTTGAGAAGCCAAATATCAAAATCCCTTAGATAAAAAAATTAAAACTTTTGCTCCTCTCTTTGGGGCAAATTCACTAAGCAGCGAAAATGCGCTAGCGCCGCCTTCACCAGGCAAAGTTTCGCCAAGGCGCCGCTAACTCCCTTAAAACCTGAAGTTGCGCTCAGGGAGGCAAACGGTAGCAAATTTATGCTAGCGTGAATTCGTCAAGCAAAGCAAAGTTACACTAGCGATGCCTAATTTGCATACGGCACCAAGGTAAAGTTGAATGGACGTATATGTAGCAGCAAATACATTACACTACACAAGGCTGGGAAAGCTTCATTAAATAAAATAGAGTTGTTATTTTGCCCTATACATGTGCCCACTGTATAGTTTAGGTGCCATATGTTAGGAAATGTAGGGGGGAAGGAGGGTGCCCCCAAAAAAATTTACGTTCTTTTTCAGCCTATCATTTAAAAAGGAAAAGACGGCAGCGTTTTTTGGGACTTAGAAAAAATTTCAACTTTTTTTGAAGCAATCCTATCTACTCTACTTCGCCTGGTCTGAGGTGGCGAAGACAAGTCTGGTGCAAGAGGTAATGTTCAGTAAAATGCGCAAGTTAGTGAATTTGCGTAGTTATGTTGACCCTTCGCCATATCGCAACTTCGTCTGGCGTAATTGAATTTACGCCAGCGCCCGTTGGTAAATTGGCAAAGTAACGAAATGACATATAATATAAGCAGTTTTTAGAAAATATACTAACAAAATCAAAACCAAAGAATCAAATAATATGAAATCTGTAATGCTAATATAATATTATCAACTCCACTGATTTTATTATACCATGCAATTGTTGTTCAACCTCATCTCCCAGCACTTTCTGCCAGCAAGTCAAAGGAACTAGAATTCTATATTTTTTACATCTCCACTCTTCCCCTAGCAGAAGTCACCAATTATATAAAAACTAAATAATATAATACATAAAATAAAAAAGATGCAGCCCCTTAACACCAAGAGTTCATTTGTAATTATTCTAAAAAGATTTTTGTTTTTTTCTTCTGATTACATTTACCACCTCTGACTAAATAAAATTTTTAAAATACAACCTCAAACTAATTTACTTTTCCAGAGTTGCTGGTAAATCTAGTGTTAGCAAGGATAATCCTTGATAGTCTGGATTTGTTACCAAAGAAACCTAAGAAGCTTTAAACATTTTTTTAACAATATATTCAGGGATGCATCCAGGTTGTTAAACAGAAGAACACTTCTGTAATGCTAAAAACTGATCTGATCACTTCTTTTTAACCCTACTGAAGCCAACATTTACAAGAAAATTCCAAATGTATCAGTTGCATTGTGAAACAGTGCCATTCTTGTAACAGTAAAACGTCAGTCTGACATTATTATATTGATTTACAATTATAGTGAGGGTTGTCATTTATTTCTAAACACATCTTAGATTTTGGCAAAACAGTTTTGACAAGTTTATGGGCAAAATAAAATTGAGAAAATCAGCAGACAGTGAATTGATTCTAGCTGCATCTGCAAATACATGAGCAAAAAAGGCAACTGATATGTTAATGCATAGTGAGATTAGAAGATAACAGCACAGCTCTTTTTATGTTCAAAACATATATTTACACAATCTTCTACACAGAATATTCTAATATTGCAAGCCCTGCCCTGTAGGGTTTACTGCCATTTTCCATGTGTATTGTTCATTAATGAAAGTTTTCAAACTCTTTAAAGGGATACTGTCATGGGAAAAAAAAAATTTTTCAAAATGAATCAGTCAATAATGCTGCCCCAGCAGAATTCTGCACTGAAATCCATTTCTCAAAAGAGCAAACAGATTTTTTTATATTCAATTTTGAAATCTGACATGGGGCTAGACATTTTGTCAATTTCCCAGCTGCCCCTGGTCATGTGACTTGTGCCTGCACTTTAGGAGAGAAATGCTTTTTGGCAGGCTGCTATTTTTCCTTCTCAATGTTACTGAATGTGTCTCAGTGTGACGTGGGTTTTTACTATTGAGTGCTGTTCTTAGATCTACCAGGCAGCTGTTATGTTGTGTTAGGGAGCTGTTATCTGGTTACCTTCCCATTGTTCTTTTGTTTGGCTGCTGGGGGAGAAAGGGGAGGGGGTGATATGACTCCAACTTGCAGTACAGCAGTAAAGAGTGATTGAAGTTTATCAGAGCACAAGTCACATGACTTGGGGCAGCTGGGAAATTGACAATATGTCTAGCCCCATGTCAGATTTCAAAATTGAATGTAAAAAAATCTGTTTTTTTCCATGACAGTATCCCTTTAATGATGCTGCAATCCCTAAAGATTAGTGCTGGGCAAACCTGTCCCATTCCGATTCGCTGAAAAATTCACAAAAATTCACGAAATGCATTGAAGTCAATGGGTGTCAAAATAACTGTGATGCGCTGCAATTTTTATGCGCTTGCCAATTTTTACACGTGCAACTTTTTTGTCCAAATGCATTAAAGTCAACAGGCGTCAAATTATTTTAAAGCACAAATTTTGTATGCGCTCTACAATTTTTACACATGCAACTTTTTTGTCCAAATGCATTAAAGTCAACAGGCGTCAAATTATTTTAAAGCACAAATTTTGTATGCGCTCTACAATTTTTACACATGCAACTTTTTTGTCCAAATGCATTAGGGCGTCAAAATAATTTTGATGCGCAACAATTTTTGCACAACCGATTTTTTTGTTGCAGCAAATTTTTTCACCAGCGAATTTTCACAGGAGGCGAAAAGTGGAAATTCGCCACAAATCCATGCCTGGTGAATAAATTTGCCCATCACAACTAAAAAATTTTATATTTTAAAACTATGTGGACCCTAAGATCAGACAATGAGTGCATAGTGGTCCCCTAATTATGGCCTACTGAGCCCAAAACATATAGAAAGTGTGAATCCTTTAGGGGGATCATTGTCAAGAGTCCAGATGACAAGGCAGCTGACCATTATGGAACTTGTTAATACCGTATATCATGATGTTTCTACAAAAGAGACTCTCTAACAACAATTAACTCAGGGGTGCTATAACTGCCTTTAAAAAAATATTATTTTGAGTCTATTGAAAAAGTACTATACAAAATATATCCATGACCCATAAAAAAAGAATGGGAGGGTATATCATTGGTGCTGAAAGGTTGACATTGAGTGCAAGATATATGTTTTCAGTTGTGTATTAGGATTAAAAAATGCAAAAGGTTTTCTGAATAATTTTTATCAAAAGTTGCAGTTTTCAGGGATTGCGTTTAAGGGATTTATGACTGTATGCAACAAATTTTCCCTTAACACTGTATCCTTCTGCATGAATTGTTTCAGAAAACTCGTGTTCTGCTGGTAATTTGATAGACAACAGTTCCTATGCCATCAAGCAACAAAGGGACGTTAGCTATTCACAACACTTTAGGATTCCTTTATTATTATTATCTAACACTTTACACAGTATAAAAATACCCAATAACAGAGACATCAGATTTTTAAGAGGCAGAGTGTATGTGAATTGGCATGCTCAGAGCCCATTGGGGAAATTAATGTCAGAGGCCTATTCTCTATTACATCCTGTCATTACATCTCTCTACCTCTGTCTGTCTTCTCTTCTCTCAAGCAAAGTAAATGCATAAAATTGCCTTTTCCCTCTGAAACTTGCTTCAGCTTCATTAGTTGGTTACGGTTAACATACTCTTTCTTTCTATCTGGGCTCAGGCTCTACAGAATCACTGTCCATACCTCCAGGCTACTTAGGAGAACAATGTTAACAGAGTATTTCTAGGCAACTTAAGCTCCTTAAAAGTGATGCGGTTTCCCAGTTCTTCTCTTATGAGCTCAACAACGTGAAAAATATCAATCTTTACCAATACCACTTACAAAACCAATGTCAGAGAAGACTCTCTGTGTGGATTCAAATACTTACCACTTAGGTTTCTGATTAGATCTACAATAGCTCTACTTTATTTTTATAATAGTTGTTATTGATTGGAACCTCTAGGCCTATTTTTTTTTTTTCGTTCTCTTTTTCTTCCAGTGAAGCAGTAGAAATGGTTTTATTGATCATTACAGCTTGCAAAAATCTTAGTGGTGCCTGTGGTTTTTTAATGAAATCAACACCGTCCTAATGCACTTAAAACAAATAAATAAGGCACACAAAGGGGTATTTTTAATACTCCAAATGTACAGATGTATTTTATTTATTGCAGTATTACAATAAAATCATACCTGAATACATTTTGCATGACTGTTTATTTGTCAGTGTCAGTTTTTCCCGAGACTAAAGTAAGTTTCTCACCTAAAAGTATATGCCTGCTGAGTAATTGGTGTAATTAAAACTACTCCATGTTTGGTCTTTACAGCCCAGATAATCCCCCTCCACCATCAAATTATCTACTTATATGGAGGAGCTTCAGTTCCCTATTTGCCTTGTTTAGCCATATTTATTTCACTTAAGTTAAACAAGGGGTATGCTGCCCCATCTTAAGTGGAGAATGTTCTCTGTCTCCTTATTTTTAACTTTGGTATGTTTTCTCTTATGTCTTCTTCTCCTTCCATATTGTTACTTGAAGTTCCTAAACCTGACCTTTTTTTTACCAACCTGACTGTCCTTTCTTAACTGGTTAGTTAGAGTTTCTAATACTAACAGACTACAGCTGCACAAATATGGCAGCCCCCTCATAGAGGAACATGGAGGTAAGAAAGGTAAAAGCATCAGGCAAATAAGTTTATGGCAAAATTATAAATAGCATTTAAAGGCAATGTTATGATAGATATAAACAAGGTTATTTTCTGGTGTCAGGATTCTTTAAGTCTGTATATAACCTGCCTAACTGCTAGTTGATCCAGAGGAAGGCAAAAAAAATAAATAAACATTTGAAGTGTCTCCAATTTGCCTCAGAGGGGAAAAAATTAATTCCTGACTCCAATATGTACTTGTGCCATGAGATATCTTCCTTAACCCTGTATTCCCTCACTTACTGAAAAGCCATCCAACCCCTTCTTAAATCTAATGTATCAACCAGTACAACTGATTCAGGGAGAGAATTCCACATCTTCAGCTCTTACTGTAAAAAACCCCTTCCGATTATTTAGACAAAACCCCCTTTCTTCTAATTGGAATGGGTTTCCTCTTGTCAGCTGGAAAGACCTACTGGTAAATAAAGCATTAGAGAGGTTATTGTATGATCCCCTTATATATTTATACATAATTATCATATCCCCCACCCCTAATTTACATATGCAATTTAGGATTTCGGATTCGGTTCAGCCAGGCAGAAGGATTCGGCCAAATCTGAATCCTGCTGAAAATGGCCGAATCCTGGCCGAATCCCGAATCGAAACCTGGATTCGGTGAATCCCTACTTTACATTTATCAACATTGAATCTAATCTGCCACTTAGCTGCCCAGATTGCCAGTTTGTCAAGATCCTGTTGCAAGGATGCCACATGGATGGCCCCTTGATGGAATTAATTAGGCTGCATAGTTCTGTGTCATCTGCAAACACTGATACATTACTTACAATACCCTCCCCTAAGTCATTAATGAACAAGTTAAATAAAATGCAATGCAGAGCCCTGAGGGACACCACTAAGAACCTTCACCGAGTAGAAAATATACATTTAGGGCTTATTTATTAAAATCCAAATTTTTCAAGTCTTTTCAAACTAGAATCCATGATTGGAGCTTGTTCATTATAAAAAAAAACCACACAATTTAATCGGGGACAAACAAGAGAAAATTGAGAAAAAATTTGAATTGTATGATTTTGTTTGGAATTTTTTCCCAAATCGCTTGATTTTTTTTCAGGCTTTTTCCCAAAAAAGCCTGAATTGTTCAGATTTTTGCCCAAGCAAAACCACTGAAAATTCCAAATAGGATAGGGACCGCTCCCATTCACTTATATACAACCTTGGTAGGTCTGAGATGCCGGATTTTTGGATTCTGAGTTTTTCCATCCTCAGGGAATAATGAATCTTAACAAATTTGAGTTTTTTTCAATTAAAATTTGGACTTTATATTAAAAAAATAATTTTTAGAGTTTTTGGCATTCATTAATAAAAAAAAACTTTAATGTATAATCAACAACCACCATCTTTCTATTATTTCAGTCACATATTCCTAAATTTATTTTTGAAATGGAGAACTGCACAACTGAGGCAGAAACAAACAAACCAATCAGTTGCATTTAGCCACTTGAACCAGTATGGCTTAGCAGAAAAGGAGTAGTAAATGTAGCTGACGGTTCCAGTCCAAAATACTAAGCGTGTAGCTAAACATGCTGAGAGTAACAACATATCATTTGATTTGCTCTCTCCTTTATTTAAATGTGTATTTCATCAGCATGTGGTTATGTGTTGCTATATTAGATCAGGGATAGAAACATATTTAGTTGACGTTGAATCACAAAATACTAGCAAGTGTATCTATGTTTGGAGTGAAAGCATCTCAGAGCTGTTAAGGTTTATTGTACATTTCCTCATCTAATATTCCGAGTTCAGTTTATGTACTCCTTGTGGGCAATAAACACTGCAAGCTCTTTAAAGCTACTCTAGAAAAGCTGTTTGATAGATTCTGATTATAAATTCAACAACATAACCCTCACTGAACCGTTTATCTTATGTGCTTATTTTACCAACATCCAGACTGACAAGTCTAACTATCTCTAGTGTTCCTTTTCATATTTTAATGTATGCTTTTTTCAGATAACGCTCAGACATCACCAAACTTTACATAGTTTTTTGATATTCAACATAAACTAAAGGGCAGATTTACAGCATATGTCCTTAGACATTCAATTTTTCTGAATCTTTGAAGAAGACTTCAAAACCTCGGAAAATATAACCCAAATACAGACTTGCTTTGCCGTCTGTACAAACATGTTAAAATGCTATATGTCAAGAAAAAAAGCTCTAACTATATTCTGTGGTAGTAAAAAAAAAAGCGATATAAACATTTTGTAATCTGTGGGGAAGAAATGCATTTAGAAAGATGAATGTTACAAATAAGGGAAGAAGGAGTAACTGCACAAGGACATGTTCTAATTCTGGGTAATACTTTGATACTATTGTGCTGCAATAAAAATGTTTCTGACAGCTCTTGTTTATTTGGTAGTTTTATCTATCAAACCTATATTGTCTAGGCAATTGTACGTATTGAAATATATTGACTTATTGAATTATCTTAACTATCTACCATTTTGTTTGATGTAGCTGCAAACCTGTTTATGCTCCTAAATGGCCCCCTCTTGATCTTGAGTGCATGAGTTATCTTCATAAAGCTTCATTTTTGCATTATATATTATAAACCACTATAATCTTGTGTTAATGCGCACATCTTTCAAACACTGTCACTTCTAGGGGCAGATTTATCAAGGGTTGAATTTCGAGGGTTAAAAAACCCTCTAAATCAACCCTCGCAGTAAAATCTATCGAATTTGAATATAGAATTCGAAGGATTTTAGCGCAAAGCTTCAATCGAACGATTCAAACGATTTTAATCGATCAAAGGATTTTTATTCGATCAAAAAAAAATTACTGGGGAAGGTCCCCATAGGCTAACATTGCACCTTGGTAGGTTTAAAGTGGCGAAGTATGAAGTCGAAGCATTTTTTAAAGAGACAGTACTTCGATTATCGAATGGTCGAATAGTTGAACGATTTTTACTTTGAATCGTTAGAATCATTCGATTCGATCGAATTAGATCGAATTTGACAAATTCGATGGTCGAAGTACCCAAAAAAATACTTCGAAAATTCGAATTTTTTTCCATTCTAATTATTCACTCGAGCTTAATAAATCTGCCCCTTAGTATAGTATTGTATGTATATTTCTATGTACATCTGAGCTCTTCTTTGTTATTGGAGTTGTCTGAACAGGTATGGGACCTGTTATCCAAAATGCCCGGAGCCTGGGTTTTCCCAGATAACGGATATTTCTGTAATTTGGAACTTCATACCACTAAAAATCATGTAAACATTAAATAAACCAAGAACACTGATTTTACTTCCAATAAGGAATAATTATATATTAGTTTGGATCAAATACAGTGTGCTGTTTGATTATTACAGAGAAAAATGAAATACATTTTAAAAAAACTGGATAATTTGGTTATAATGGAGTCGATGGGAGACAGTCTTTCTGTAATTTGGAGCTTTATGGATAATGAGTTTCCAGATAACAGATCCCATACCTGTACTACTGTATTGCTTAGCCTGCACCTAGCAGCAAGCAAAGTACAATTACAGTGGAATTATGTAAAAAACATGAAAAATGTATCTGATTTGTTTTTGCACCAAAGACACCATCCCCTCCAGTAAATGTAGTGTACACTGAGGATTGTTGCTAGAAGCCTTTTCATGCTATAGGTTTCTTTGCTGTCCTGGATTGCTTTATGTATATTTAAAGTATGCTATTTTAGTTCATGCTGTCTGTCTACTAAAACCCCTTGACATGGCTGATGTTTTTGTTATGACCAAATTCCTATTCTACCTGTTATACAGTCTCAGATCCCCTTTAAAAGGACAGAATGTATAACAAATGTGGGCCATTTATCTCTACACAACAGTTGTTGGGTATCAGAGAATCTTAAACAATAAAGAATGTTTTGTTAACAACGGTGTTAAGTGGTGTGTTTGTAATTATGGAACAGTTTCCAATATAAGGCAGAGGTCAAGCACAGTCAGAAATAGATAAGGAATCTGTAATCATGATGGCCCCAAATTTCTCAAATGGGATCAATGATGCCATTGAAAATACCATAACATCAGCACCCAAGCCTGATGCATCAAGACCAGTGCATCCTGACATTAGTCTATTTGTATGTATTTTTAAAGCGCTGTTAAGGAGCCGCAGTGCCGTACAATGCATAAAAGTACAATATTAATAAAAGTACAATATAGAAAAGTAAGCAATTAATACAATAAATATACACAGTACACAGAGCCCAAATAAGGACACAGAGCTTAAGTGCTATGTGGTAAGAGACAAAGTGGGTGTCTGCAGGTGTGCTAGGTCATACCTGTGCATAAATCATTTAAGTGTATAAATTCACTAAAACATATTAAAACCAAAAAATCTTCTAGTAAAGCAAAAAATAGCTGTGAAGATTATCAGCTGAATATTTCAGTATAAGGGATAACTTGGTCGCTTATTATGTTTTGCAGTTTGTGAAGAATAATGTTATGTATCTATTGTAATTATTGCATTGTTTGATTAGTTAGTTAAGTCATCTTTAAAGTTTCTACAGTATAGCACAAATTATTTTCCAAACAGACTTTAACTTTTTATAAATATACCTTCTAAATTCAGAAAAAAAAAATTCAAACCGCTTGTAGAAAAGAAATCCATTTATAAATGATTATCACTACTCTGCTAAATATTTTGGAAAAGTAAAATACATACAAGGTCGTGCAGAAGTCTTGGGCACAAATGAAACAATTTATAACATTTTTGTAATTATTTTTGAGCATGTAAACTCACGAATTTGAGGTATTTGAGGTATGAGAGCACTTTTCCATGATGTTATGCAACTGAGTTTTTTATATTTTCCAATTTTTTTAATAAATAAGGTAACATTTGAGTTTTTTTGAAAATGTGAGTAAAATAGAAAACTCTAAAATGACACTAATTTGAATTTTGATAAATAGGCCTTTAAATTTACAGAGACAGACATGTATGTAAGGAACATCATGTTCTAATATAAATGTGCACCTATCTCTACATCTATCCATCTATAGTCTAATTGTAGTAAACAATAACAAAACTTGTTATACCTTTCCAAATAATCATAATGTTCACAATTTTACTGCAAATTACTTGCAATGTTCCAGGACCACCAAACGTCATTGTGTTTAGACAATATCCTGTCTACAAGTGTTCTTTCTAATAATGTAGAATATGCAACAGATTTGTTTTTAGGCATTATTGAAACAGTGGTAGATAGTGATTCTCCAGCATTGGGCAAATAGAATGCTTGGTAGCAGCCATCATAACACATGCCAGACACAACTAGAACAACCTTCCCATTAGAAAACGTAATTCCATTGATTAAGGAATACCTTCAGATCAAACATTTCATCACAACATTACAACAGACCCAAATCAGGCTAACCCCATTCTAAAAAATATTAGGAAGTGACTTTCCGCATAAGGGACTTATATCCCAGCTGTACTATATACTGAACTCCTTAAAGGAAGAGCCGTTCCCAATATATATATATATATATATATGCAACACTGGGAGTCAGTCTTGGGAAAAGTATTGACTCCCCCTAAATGGAAAGCTATATGGAAAAACACATGTAAAATGGTAGTATGCACCCAACAAAAAGAAAGTGCATACAAAGTAATCATGAGGTGGTACCTCACCCCTGATAGATTATTGAAGCTGTACCCACAAAGCAGCCCTGTGTGCTGAAGAGGGTGTCACCATAAAGGTACATTACATCATATTCTATTGGTTAGAAGTGATTAACTTAATAAAGACAGTGGTTAAAGTGTCCTGAACTATAGAAATACCCCACCTCCTCCTGGCACTGCCGATACCGAAACTCAATAACTTGAACTACTACATGACAACTTTAACCTCAGCATATCAAACACTCAAAAAAAGCAGACAGTGAAAAGTAGTGATGGGCGAATTTGCGCCGTTTCGCTTCGCCGAAACGGCGAAAAATTCGCGAAACGGCGCCGGCGTCTCGTTTTTGACGCCGGCGCCCGTTTTTGACGCCGGCGCCCGTTTTTTCGACGCCGGCGCCCGTTTTTGGCGAATTTTTGCCGCGAATTTTCGCGGGCGTTTCGCGAATTTATTCGCTGGCGGCGAAACGCACAAATTCGCCGCGAATTCGCGCCTGGCGAATAAATTCGCCCATCACTAGTGAAAAGCAAATAGCAGGGTTGAATTCACTACAGACAAGTTAGCTATGTGTAAGTACTCAACCATATCTGTCCATTGACTGGTTTTCCATCCTGTGTATTTTCCTGTTTATTTTGTTGGTATCTTACTTAATTTCTTTGTGTTACCTCTTATTCTTGTATGTTGAACTTAAATGACAATATGGTATGAATAATGCAAAGTCATAAAATGTACAATATTTACTTTATTGCGAAAATCAATAAAATATGTAACATAAAAAAAATTGATTAGGGGCGCATGCGCGGCATGGAGTAGTGCAGTCGCAAGTTCACGGAGCTCCGTGTACCGGGACAGCTAACCCTGGTAATTAGCGTGATTGAGCCGTTTTTGTTTTGCACCAGGTCCAGCAGCCAGTGTGGGACAATATCCCCAGCATGGGAAAACGCAAAAATAAGGACCAGGCAGGCACGATGTCGCCTTTTTTGCAGAAAACTCCCTCGGCCTCGCAACGTGCACTCCAAGATGGCGCCGATGACTCCGATGCGGATCCTCGCCCGCCTTCGCAGGCCTCATCGCCAGCGCACCCAGGTTCAGAGGGGGATCTGTCTGGCGACGCAAGGGGATTGAGGCAAGTTCTACCCTCACCTGACTTGGTGACTGTACCAGTGCTCACACAACAGCTTTCTCAGCTGCATGAAAAGATCGCTGAGTCTGTCGCAAGCACGATACGCGCTGCCCTCCATGACATACGCACTGATGTTAACGGCCTGGGGGACCGGACAGACAAGCTGGAGGCGGCCTTGGACGATTTAATCATGCGTTATAATGCTCTGGAAGACAGCCATGCTACTTTGCAAGAAGAAGTAGTGTTTCTCAAAGCCCACGCTGAGGATGTGGAAAACAGGTCCAGGCGCCAAAACCTACGCATTAGAGGCATTTCGGAGGAGGTAGGCCCTCAAGACATCAGAGCTTTCCTACGCTCCCTCTTCTCCAGCATTTGCCCTGATCTCCCAGCGGAGGCCTGGCGGTTTGATAGAGCCCATCGGGCCCTGGCACCTAGGCTACCAGGTGCGACCAGGCCCAGGGATGTGGTGGTGTGCCTCCATTATTTTGAAAGCAAGGACGCTATTACCGGTAAGACTCGCAATACCCCCAACATTGAACACCAGGGTCATCAGCTCCAAATCTTTAATGATATCTCCCCAATCACCTTGCGGAAAAGAAGGGAGCTGCGCCCTGTTACTCAGGCCCTCCGGGCCCACAAGATAATATATCGCTGGGGGTTCCCCTTTAAATTGATGGCTACGAAAGGGAACCGCCAATACATACTCCAAGATCCCTCCGATGGCGCACGTTTTCTTAAGGATCTGGGTATTTCCTCCAAAGACCATCAGCAGGAGGCTTCGGTTGCAGATTCTGGACCCCAGGACAAGCTTCATCCAGTCTGGACGAAGGTGGGAGGATCATCGCCAAAGAATGTTCCGTCCTCACCTGCATCTGTGTGAGCCTGCCGTCCATCCATTCGGCAGATTTTTTTCCATTCTCTTTGTGCCTTATCCCATGCCTGCAGATGTGGTGGTTCCCGTTGCCATGGAGGATCCGTGAGTACTATCTCTGTTCTTCATATTTGTGTACTTCCACCACCTCCGGGACGCTACCCAGTAAGGCTGTGTACGGTCTACCTTGACCCCATTGACATACACCTGCAGATTTTCTGCGTGACTTTGGGTTCGTTATTTTTGGAATTTTTTCTTTATTTTTTTATTGACTTTATATCTTTTTTACTTTTTATTTTTTCTTTTTCTCCCCGGTTCTCTATTGCACTTATTTTTTTGCTACATGTGGGTTTACTTTGTTGTTACACTGCCTATATGTTGCTGGTTTTTCCTCAAATGGTTATATACTTCTCACTGCTACGCTTGGTCTATAGCACGAGTTACAATGTCAGTGTTTCATATGAGCATCCCTATCTTGATTGTACATAATGGTTAAGCTTCTCACGATTAATGTTAATGGTTTAAATAATGTGGTTAAACGGTATTTAACCATCCGAGAGATTCATCGGCTCAGGCCTGATATTGCCTTGATACAGGAGACGCATATTAAGCGTGCTGATGGTCCTAGCCCCGTCTTGAAGTCTAATCTCTATCAGGCCTCGGCAGACTCTAAGAAGGCAGGTTTGCTGACTCTGGTACATAGGGATTGTCCGTTCCAGGTTTCTCAGGTGGATACTGACCCGGCCGGCAGATATCTGATTCTCAGGGGATCACTGGGGGGCAAGCCTTTGACCGTTATGAATGTCTATGCACCGAATAGAAGACAATTGAAGTTTTTACGCTCCAGGTTGAGCAAAGCTAGAGGGGACTATTCGGTTCCCACGGTAATTGGCGGAGACTTTAACTTAGTGTGTTCGGAGTTGAGAGATCGGTCCTTCCCGCCCACTGCCAGGGACACGGCGGAGCACTCCAAAGGACTCCGCCAATTACTCCGTAAACTTGACCTTAGGGACATTTGGAGGGTGCACCACCCCACTGAGAGAGAATATACGTTTTTTTCCGCTAGACATAGTCTCTCCACTAGAATAGATTACTTTCTTGTGTCTAGAGACCTTCTCTTAGTCCCGGCCGCTTCCACTATTATCCCCACATCTTGGACAGATCACTCTGCAGTGATGCTAGAATTAGAGGTAACACACCCGCCTAAGAGGTCCTCCCATTGGCGCTTAAATGAAACTCTCCTGAATAACCCAGAGTTTAAACAGAAGGCCTTAGAAACCATTACGGAATACTTTGACACTAACCGAGGGTCGGTAAAGGATATAACATGTTTATGGGAAGCTCATAAAGCAGTCCTCAGAGGCCACTTTATTTCCGTCTCCTCTAAGCTTAAAAAACAGAGAACACTCCGCATATCGCAGCTGGAGCGTCAGCTGGTACATTGGGAGAAGTCCTATAGTCATACTCCTACCAGACTGATCAGACTAAAAATATCCCAGACACGTAGAGACCTTAAAACCCTACTTTTAGCTGACACGGAAAAGGCCCTCCGATGGCTCAAACAGAGATACTACGAGAGTGGAGATAAGGCTCACACTTTATTAGCCAAGAAGTTGCGGGAACAACTGGCCCAGACGGCTATCTCATCGATAGATACAAGAGATAACCAGCTAGTATATTCTCCTGAGGCCATAGCTGAGACGTTTAGTAATTATTATTCCAAATTGTACAACATAGGTACCCGTCCTTCTGTGTCAGGGAGGCCCGTGGATCAGCTAAGAGAGGCGTTTTTGAGGGATAATGTTAAAACTCGGCTCTCCCAATCTGATTTAGAGACTCTCAATGCTCCCATATCTGCGGAGGAGATTGCAGCTACCATAAAAGCCTTTCCCTCAATGAAGGCCCCAGGCCCAGATGGCTTTACGTATGCATATTATAAGGCGTTTCATGGTGTCCTTCTTCCTTACCTGGCCCAACTCTTTAACTCCTTTCTCACTGGTTCTCCTATTCCACCGACAATGCTGACCTCGTATATTACCTTACTGCTTAAAGAGGGAAAGGACCCCAACCAGTGTGGCAGCTACCGCCCCATTGCTCTACTGAATTCGGACCTTAAATTATTTACGAAAATTTTGGCCAATAGACTTGCCCCCTTAATGCCTGGACTTGTCCACCCTGATCAAGTTGGGTTCATTCAGGGCAGACAAGCAGGTGACAACACTAAATTGGTTAGAGGGATGGAAGACTTAAATTATGAGGGTAGACTGTCAAGGTTGGGGTTGTTTTCTCTGGAAAAAAGGCGCTTGCGAGGGGACATGATTACACTTTACAAGTACATTAGAGGACATTATAGACAAATGGCAGGGGACCTTTTTACCCATAAAGTGGATCACCGTACCAGAGGCCACCCCTTTAGACTAGAAGAAAAGAACTTTCATTTGAAGCAACGTAGAGGGTTCTTCACAGTCAGGACAGTGAGGTTGTGGAATGCACTGCCGGGTGATGTTGTGATGGCTGATTCAGTTAATGCCTTTAAGAATGGCTTGGATGATTTTTTGGACAGACATAATATTAAAGGCTATTGTGATACTAAACTCTATAGTTAATATAGGTATGGGTATATAGAATTTTAATTAAAAGTAGGGAGGGGTGTGTGTATGGATGCTGGGTTTTCATTTGGAGGGGTTGAACTTGATGGACTTTGTCTTTTTTCAACCCAATTTAACTATGTAACTATGTAACTATGTAACACCCGTAGAGCTATTGATGTAATTGATCTTATTAATAGAGCCCAAATCCCAGCGGTCGTCCTTAGTTTGGACGCCGAAAAAGCGTTTGACCGCTTGGATTGGGGCTTTTTGTTCGATCTGCTACATACCATGGGGTTCGATGGCCCATTCCTGACGGCAATAAAGGCTCTTTACTCCATACCTACGGCGACCCTTAAATTACCTGGGGCTCCTAGCCAATCTATCTCTATCTCAAATGGTACCAGGCAGGGTTGCCCACTCTCTCCCCTTCTTTATGCCCTTAGTATCGAGCCGCTGGCTACAGCTGTACGGGAACATCCTGACATCACGGGTCCGAGGCTGGGGGATAGTGAGTTCCGGGTGGCCCTGTTCGCAGATGATGTCATTCTAACCATTACCAACCCCATAATCTCTCTCCCAAATCTGCACAAATTGCTTACTCTATACGGCACCTATTCGGGTTATAAGCTGAATCTCCAGAAATCAGAGGCCTTAGCTTTGAATACTCCCTCCCATGTGAGGGAACTGTTGAAAGCCAACTTTAAATATAAATGGAGGGAACATTCGCTCCGTTATCTTGGGGTACAGTTGACGGCCTCCTATTCTCAACTATTTAAATACAACTATACCCCCCTTCTGCAATCCATTTCTTCGCTCCTGGAAAAATGGGGCACTTACACGATATCCTGGCTGGGTAGGATATCAGCTGTTAAGATGTCTATCCTGCCTAAACTGTTATACCTTTTTGAGACCCTCCCTGTGACGGTGCCTAATGCTGTCCTGCAGAATATTCAAACCATGTTTTTTAAGTTCATTTGGGCGAAGTCGAGACACAGAGTCTCCAGAAAGGTAATGTCTATGAATAGATCTCAGGGGGGATTGGCAGTACCCAATATCCGCAGATACTACGAAGCGGCACAACTTAGACAGGTGTTAGGCTGGACCACATATCACCCTACCTCTAGATGGGCACTCATTGAATCGCTTTCTCTGGCCCCTATTCACCCGAATGCTCTTCTGTGGCAGACCCCTAAACCGGTGAAGTTACCTCCCAATGTTTTGCAGGCAACTAAATTCACTATTAGACTCTGGGAACATTGCTCCAAGAAATCTCCCTTGACCAATTTCCCGTCCCCTATGCAATCCGTTCTGGCTAATCCTCGCTTTATCCCGGGGATGTCTCCCGCCTTCCAGAACCGTTGGGGTTCCAAGGGCCTCTTTAGAATATATGATTTTCTCAAGCCATTGGAGAATAGAGTCCACTCGTTCGCAGAACTTCAAGAGAAGTATCAAATCCCCCAGACCTGGTGTTATGACTTTTTGCAAATTCTACATTTCATTAAGGGGGTGTTCCAGGGGCGTCCTCCATCTCGCTCACTGACGTTCTTTGAAAGGACGTGTCTCCGGGGTCTGCCACAGAAAGCGTTGATCTCGACTATTTATTCTGTACTTAACACTGTATTAGAGGAACCGTTTCCTAAACACAGGTATATGCTACAATGGGAAAGAGAGCTCTCCACCACTTACACCTTGGAACAATGGCAGGACATATGGGAGAATGCCAGGAGAAGTGTCACTTGTGTAAGACAGAAAGAGAGCGTTTACAAGGCTATCTTCCATTGGTACTATACCCCGGTGAAATTAAGCAAAATGTATCCAACTACCTCAGCGCTGTGCTGGAGGGCTTGTGGACAGGAGGGCTCTCTCTCCCATATATTGTGGTCCTGTCCGAGACTATCTGCATTTTGGAAAGCGGTTAGGGATCTGGTGACGAAACTCTTTTTCTATGAGATCCCAATTCAGGCCTCTAATGCAATACTAGGCCTACCACATGTAGGCATCTCCCCCCCAGAACAGAAGCTTCTGAATTTCATTTACACTGCGGCCAGATTGTCTATTACTTCCAATTGGAAGTCTTCTCGTGCCCCATCCATAGGCGAGACAATTTCCCGTATCAGGGATATGAAATTAATGGAAGAAATGACGGCCAAACATCGCGGATCCTTACCTAAGCATGACGCTGTTTGGTCGAAATGGGTCTATTATGTATCTCAAACGCGTATGGTGGAAGGGGGGGAATGAGAATAAGGATGTTGATAATTGTATTGCTGATGATTGTCTATTGCAGGCCTCTTGCATCTCTATTGCTTCATTGACCTATACTTCAAGCCCTCTTGTCGTTCAATGTTTTCCAACCATCTCTGTAACTCTGTACGTTTACTCTGACATCCATGTTAACTCCCACACTCCTTCTTTTTTACCAACTGAGAACTTTGTGAAAACGATATACATGACTTTTTTTCCTGTTATGTCTGTACCTTGTGCTTTTATTATGCTTGGAAACTTAAATGCTAAACCAAATAAAATTTAAGTTACAAAAAAAAAAAAAAAAAATTGATTAATATATGTGTACAGCTCATTGTAGAGAGAAGTGAAGTCTTTCGAAAGTTAGTGCAGCGCTTCTTCAGAAGATTTGAATTGGCTAAATATCTGCATCTAAACATCAGTTTAGTGTTGCAGAATGTGGGGGCAGATTTATCAAATGTCGAATTTCGAAGTGAAATATACTTCGAAATTCGACCATCGAATGGCTATACTTCGACTTCGAAAATCGAAGTCGAGGTTTTTTTTACAAAATTTGACCGTTTTGCGGTTGAAGTAAAATCGTTCCATCGAACGATTAAATTGTTCGAATCGAACGATTTGAATGATTTCAGTGATCGATCGAACGATTTTACTTCGACTACAAAAAATGTTGGCAGGTTTAATTTGGCGAACTATTGAAGTCGAAGTTTTTTTAAAGAGACTGTACTTCGATTATCGAATATTCAAACTATTTTACTTTGAATCAAATTTGAAGTAAATTCGAAGTTGTTGTATCCTATTCAATGGTTCAATGGTTGAATTTCAAATTGTTTTACTTCGAAAATTCCCTAGAATTCAATTCGAGCCTTTATAAATCTGCCCCATGATGTTTAAATAATTTATGTAACTACACAAATTCATTCATAAATAATTAAACGTGTACCAACCAACCAGGACGGGAACTGCATAAATACATGTTTACGTTTTGCTGCATTTGCAAAAATTGCTTTGTGCACCTATTAGATTGCTAAAGTCTACTTATATAAAATATGAGCCCATGCAAACACCATAATGAGGGCCAAAGATAAGTCTAAATGCAAACTTTTACTCTTTGTTGTGGCATAATGAGATACTTCTCTTTACATTTTCAAAGGAAACTTAATTAAAAGACCACAGAAATGCTTAGAACCATCTAGGTCAGGGATCCCCAACCTTTTGAACCTGTGAGCAACATTCAGAAGTAAAAGGAGTTGGGGAGCAACACAAGCATGAAAAATGTTCTTGGGATGCCAAATAAGTGCTGTGATTGGCCATTTGGAAGCCCTATATGGATTGTCAACCTAAATTGAGTCTCTGTGTGGCAAAACACTTGGCTTTTATACAACCAAAACTTGCCCCCAAGCCTGGAATTCAAAAATAAGCACCTGCTTTGAAGCCACTGGGAGCAACATCCAAGGCGTTGGAGAGCAACATGTTGCTCACGAGCTACTGGTTGGGGATCACTGATCTAGGTGGAACAACCAAAATATAATAATCAAATAAATAATTTTGAGTATCTATGCAACAACCATGATCCTTTCATCTGTGCAGAACGTTTGGTTTGGAAATAAGAATGCAACATGTCTTCTCTGAATCTCATAAGGGGGTTTGATATTTTTTTTAAATAAAGGATTACCAAAGAATATTTCTGAGAAAATAAAATACATTAGGGATCCAAAAAATGTCTGATCTCTCATATTAGTTTGGCTTATTGTGATTTTGGGGGGCTGTCTATTTAAAATCTTTGTATTAACTTACAATGAAGCTGTGATATTTATAAAACGAATCTGAAATGCAATTACCAAGCACATACAGTATTGCCTAATGCCTATAGAGTGAAACATTTATTACATGCTCCAGAAGGTTTTGAAAACGTATGGATATACATTTTATATGTTATTGTCTTTATTACTTTTGGACCCAACATGCATATGGAGTCATTTTCTTTTGGAATAACTAATATGTGCCAAATCTTGTGGTCTGAGCACTCAATAGCCTTCATCTTAATCCAGGACCATTCGTCCAAACACTTATACTGCCATCAATAGATTTAAGCTGTTTTTAATACCTTCCTTGAACTTGCCTTGTCTCTTGTCAGCCAGCCAGAAGCTTTTTTTATCAAGAGCGTAGATTCAAAGGCTCTGCCCTGCAGCCATCCCAGAGTGCATTTCTTTGTCAGAATGCTGAGGACGATTTATATACATAAGAGACAATCTCCAGCTGGAAATCTGAAAAGCTTCTGGGTGTATATACAGTTCTCTGACCTAGACCTAGTTCTGTATTTTGATCATGGAGAGCAAGTCTCCAAACTTTCAGGCTTCTAATGTGATTCCTGCAGGGAAAAAATGACTGCTTACACAGTAGTATCTGAACATAAGATGCTTTGGAAGGCCAAACAAAGTAGAAAATTAGCTATAGTACCAGCCCTAGAGATTAGCATCCTCACTTTCTATACTTACGTTTCTTTGTCACAGGGCATAAATCTTTCAGGGATATAAACAACTAAATGAAGGGGTTTATTTTGTGGGCGTCAAAATCGAATGCTTAAAAAAAGAAAGCTGCTTTAATAATGTGTAATTAAACTGGCCATTTCCGTTTTTAAAAGGGATAATTTACAATGCAGGGTAAGGGGTGGAGAAAGGTGAAAACTGCAATTTACATTATTTACCCATGTGCATAGTGCTCCACATAGGTTTGCACTGGTGGCCCATATGTGTAAGCTTTTGTCTTCACAGAAAGGAGCACAAGTTTTGCTCCTGTTTATGTTTACATGGAAAAACCTTCCAGCACTGGAAATACACGCAGGCACAATATGGCACTTGTTTATATGTGCCATCTTCACAGACACCCTTTAGTTGCTAGCTCTAGGCTATAGGTCTTGGTAGGTAATCGTGGGCAGCTTGGATTGTGCACCTGCTAATGTGCACTGCACCTACTTTATATACACCAAGACAATCGGTCAGACTAGCAAACATGTCTATATATATATATATATATATATATATATATATATATATATATATATATATATAGACAATTACAAGAGTCCTCAGCACTCAACCCATTATCAATATATTTAAGACAGAGACATTTTGTGCATACTGCTACTGAAAAATGCCTTACCCTTTAAACAAAACATTGTTTGTCCATATATTGCAATATATTTAAGCTGGCCAACTACGTCAAAGGCATCCCATATCTGGCCAGTCCTACGCTTAATTGTCATCTGATTCATTAAGAATTCTATTGCTTCATTATACATTTTTACAAATTGTCTATGTATTTTGTGGTTACAGCCTCATTGCACCCCGGCTTAATGGTTTTAAAAATTAGTGGTGAGCACAACTTTCCCTTGTTTGTTATTGATATATATATATATATATATATATATATATATATATATATATATATATATATTTCTTCAGTCTGAATAAAGAAACGGCACTTGGGATCCAATTGTAATGCAAAGACATTGTGCCCAAAACGTCGCAAATGTGATGTGATTTTTCTAATACACTTTTTTGCCATTGGATCCCGAGTGCCGCTTCTTTATTCACACTGACTGTTTATACAAATATGGGGGTGATGTGGCATCCCTAATGAGGCATTGTATATACAAATATACTGTATATATATATATTTTTATATATACATATATAAATTGACCTTTGACCGAGATACAGTTGATTTTTTGGACATCAGAATTTTTCGTACGTCCAGTGGTGTGGGTACTACACTTTACCACAAAGATACGGATAGAAACATAGTCTTGCATGCGCACAGTTTTCATCCGCCCTCTATTTTGAGATCAATAACATACACACAATTTCTCAGGGTGTTTTGTAATAATTCTGACTTTGGGCTGGCAAAACAGCAGGCACATGAGATGCGTGAGAGATTCCTACAGCGTGGTTATCAGAGAGAGTTCCTGGACAGTGAACTGGAAAGAGCTTTGACAAAAGAAAATATAGGCACCTCAAGAACGATGTCAGGGGTATCAAACAAGGAAGACACTCTGACTTTTGTTTCTAATTTTTCGCCTGTAAGTAAACATATGTGCACAGCTATCAGAAAAAATTGGCCCATATTACAAATGGATAGTAACTTACCGTTCATCAAGGTGAAACCGCCGAGGTGCGCTTATCGTAAAGGTCGGGCCCTGCGTGACATATTGATGGTCACAGATTTGCCCATTACGCGGGAAACTACTCTGCCACAGCCATGGCTGAAGTTTAATAAGATGGGTTGCTTCAGGTGCAGTGAATGTATTACTTGTGGTTTTCTTTTAACTGGATCCCACTTCTCCCATCCACACAGTGGCAAGAGATATGAAATACGACACAGACTAACCTGTCTCTCTGAATATGTGGTATATTGCATTATCTGCCCCTGTGGCTTGTATTATGTTGGGAAATTTATCACAACGTTTCGGATCCGTATGAACAATCACAGATCCACTATACGTACTGCTCTGACCTCTGGTAAGGCTGACACCCCACTTGCGAGACATTGTGTAAATTTCGGGCATTCGCTCCCCTCCATTCGATGTGTACTAATTGACCATGTCCCCCCACTCAAAGGTGGAGGTGACAGGGGGAGAAGATTGCTTCAAAGAGAGGCCAAGTGGATTCGGACTTTGGACACAGTGGCTCCCAGGGGCCTCAATGAGATGTATTCACTGGCCTGCTTTGTATAAAAGAAACATTTGTCCGTCCCTCCTTTTTTCAGATTTTTTCAGATTTTTTCAGATTAAATCAATACTGTACTTCCTTGAGAATGTTGGCAGTATGAACTTTTTTGGATTTATGTTAGTTTTAGATAGGGGATTGTTCTACACGATAAGTGGGCAATGGAAGTGGGGACACATCGATATATTATGTTGTTTTTTGAAATTTTGACACTTATTTATATCGCACTGTCAAACTGGGTTTCAAGGAGCCGTGTAAACAGTATCAATAACATAGATGTTAATTAAAATAAAGGACCAACATGTTCCCCAGACGGTAGTAGGTCTGGGAGACATTTACAGGCCACATAAATGCATTTGAGGGGTACAGCTTGACTTTACTATTGTGATTTGTAGCAGCAACTATAAGGAGTAAACAGCCCTAGTATTTTGATATATGGTAAATATGGAACCATGGGTATATATAGATATGAATAGGTCCTTATTTCAATGGAATTCTATATGGCTTGGGTGGTGATCCTATGAATCTAGTAACTATGCACCTTCAAATGCTGCCGCAAATGGCCCCTTAATCTTTAAACAATCTTTTTTTAAAAAACTTTTTTCAAAAACTTTGTCTGTCTGAGAGCTTTAATATACGGATATCCTTGTCAACCCTGTTTGGTGATTTGTCATTTGCACAACTTTTTATATGTCCAAACAGATTAGATGGTTCACTACTTTTAACGTTTTTAATGTGGTTAACCTTTTTTACATTTCTAAATTTTTCTACATTATCTTGCAACACTTATTTGGATTTTTGGGCAATGAATATTGTATTTGATATTAACACTTTAATGTAGAATACCGTCATGAATATTTAATTAACACTGTTCACTGATTGGTTAATGCTTGTATTTATGGATCACGTGATGACTTCTGTGTACATCCTGACGACGGTTCAGAGAGAACCGAAACGCGTTGATGTGGGGTAGATTGTAATGCTCCAATAAAAGCTTTTTGTCACAATACCCGTGAGTACTCTTAACTACTATATATATATATATATATATATATATATATATATATATATATATATATATATATATATATATATATATATATATATATATATATATATATATATATATATAATACACAAAAGCCATGAATATCTTGTAAATTATATCCTTATAAACGGTGAGTAGTGATGTCATCAGTTATAAACGGTGAGTAGTGATGTAATTTCTATCACATGACTCACTAAAATTTGTGTATTATAATAAATAAAGTACCCCCAGTTGTAAAATATGAGGATATTATAAGTTACCTCGGAGTTCCATGACCTGTATAAAAACACTCGGCCTTCGGCCTCGTGTTTTTATATGGTCATGAAACTCCTCGGTAACTTATAATATCCTTATATTTTACAAGAGGGGGTACTTTATTCACTATATATATATATATATAGTCAGATTACTCACCAAAGCACTCACGGCATATACAATGATAAACTGATTGAATTTCAAAAGAAATCGAGTCATTTCGATCGACCTGGGACCTTCATTAGGATGTGAAACAAGAAGTGAAAACGCAACTTAAATAGCCTACACACATTATTGTTTCACACAACCAATAATTGGTTAATTAAAATGAATTGTGCTAAATATAAATTACCAGTTATAGCACTTCTTAAATACATGTGTATATATATATATATATATATATATATATATATTCATTACATCTATAATTTATATATGTGTATAATTAATAAATGCAAATTTTCTATGCTTAAGGGTTAAGATTTTTTACATGTAATGGTGGTATTGTCATGTCGTTTGGATCATAATATAGCATACAGATTGCTGGAAGAAGTGAGAGGATCAGATAATGAGAAAAGGAGAACTGATAAATCTGGATTAACAACACCATAGTAAGGATCAGATCTTGTCAATGAACTGACACTTCACTTCTTTTTCCATTGTCTAATTATCACAAGAGTAATGCAACAGCAACATGAACGATCACATGAAGGTGGTTAAACACTACGTTAAGACTTCAAGGACAAAGCCTATTCTTATAATGCTCTCCCTCAAATCCAGACATTAGAATAGAAGGAATGAGGGGGAAAAAAGAGCTCACTCATGGGCAGCTTACCAAGGATACTGCTAAAGATTATGCTAATCTTCAATTCATTGTCCTCTGCAAAATGTTTTCATACCATGCCTTTTATCTGTATAGAAGGGATGCGCAACCTCTCAACTCTGTGACAGGGAGCACTTTCTGTGTGGTTTCTGCGTAATTAACACCAGCACTAGACCTTTTCTTTTTCTTTATTTCTCAAGCTTATAGCCTTTTAAAGGTACCCACAGGGGAGTGTTCATCGTCCTTTGCTTGTGGCCTAACAGATCACCACAGCTTATACTCAGTTACATGTCCCATCTGTTAGTTGCAGAGGGATCAAACCCTTTTTAAGCGGCACTGTCTTAGAGACCCTAATGAGACATTGATTCTGAACAGGTGAATTCAAACACAGTGTTCAACACTAGAAAATATACCCCAGTCTGTACATTTAACTGGCAAAGAAAAAAAGATTTTATTCTATTAATTACTGATGTATGTTGTTTTGTTCAGCATGCATACATATCATAGTTATTATAACAGAATGATTGTGATAATCACATTTTCCTATTTTATTTGACCCTTTTTTTCTTCTACATATTTAAAAAACCATGTAATTGTTTTATGTAAAACAACCGAAATGCGGACGATGCTCAACTATACCAATCCGCTTGTTGTAGCGTTGGGTGCAAGCTGCTAGTTCCCCTGTAGAACTCTGAGTGTTGCAGCGTGTGTTCTTTGGTGTTTTATGTAAAAGAGACATTTTTATTCAAAAATATACATTTTGTTAATGTACTGGAGGTTTGAGGGTTCTGCTTTTATTACACTTTATTACAATTACCTTATGTCTTATCTTTTTTCCCTAATTCCAAAAAGAACTTGAAATGCTTCAGTGGTATCTGAAATATAATAAAATAGCTGCAAAAGCTCTTGTTAAATTGCCTTCTCAGGTGATAGTTGTGGGTTAGTTATGGGACTCATAGTTGTAGACCTTTGGTAGGAACCTTCAAAACCTTAGCTAAGACGCACTCTATATACCATTGCCCATTGTCCAACATCAATCCAGAGAAAAATTCCAGTTGCAAGAGAGGAATATTTTTCCCTATCCTAATGGACAGCTGGGAATAGCTACCGAGTCAGTCAGTTAATTGTAGATTTTAATTGGGTGGACAAATGTATTCTGCCAACCCATATAGCAATAGTGTATAACCATGTAATATTTGTATTCTCCTGTATTCTTACACATTATATTATTGTACATTTTCAGCTCTTTTATTAGGTTGCATGCTGTTTTTATTAGATTAACCATGGAGTTTTATTATAATGTTCTCTGGAAGTTTGAGGAAAACCCCATTTTGTGTCTCATGATAAATAATGCATCAAGATGTAGATTTAAAAAAGTTGAAACTTATAGAAGTTTGTGAAAAATCAGAATGCCGTAGTTTGTTATTGACTTTTTCCATGGCATTTTCCATTTAACGCCAGTGAGAGATGCAGAACAGGGTGAAACCAAAAGGCAAATTAAATATGTACTGGAGAAATTATTTTTACAGTTAATGGTGAATGAACCTTTTGCTGGACTTTCATTCTTTACAGCAATTGTTTCTCAATAAACAGAACTATATAAGGACCCAATTTAGTGCCAGAGTGCAAAGCATTTAGCACCACCAATAGCGTAGCCCAGAGTGGAGTGAGAGTGACCTGTTTACTTCATATGGCAAGTTGTACCATCATGTGCTCCTACTAGCATGTTATTAATGTCTATTTTAAATGGCAGATGTATATTGCACCTTAAAACATGCAATTTGTTGCCAGTTGCAGCTATTTATGGTTTATTAAGGTAAATTAAATGAATAAGGTAGGGCAATGTGGATGGTGGGCAAATTATTGTGATTGACACAGTTTTCTGCATTTAGATCCTAGCTGTTACTTTATTAATGAGTACTACTTGCTCCACTCTACCTGTAGAAGTAAAATAAACTTATGTTATACTCAGGTTCTGACTGGACACTGGAAAAAAAACCTGGTGGGCCTGCATAACCCAGGCCTCCTCTCTGCGGGTCTCCCTGAGACCCTGGGCACTGCTCCCTGACCTCCCCCACTGGCCCTGATCACATCCAGAAAAAGAAAAAACATAGGGTACATGGGTGGGGGCTGACAGAAGGGGGGTTGTGCTGGGCAGAGGGCCGAGGGAGGGGGTTGTGGCTGGGGCAGGAGGTCAGGAAGGTTTGGGGGCCCCTGAGGTGGCAACCCTGTGGACCCAGACCCCCAGTCCAATGCTGGCATTACTGACAGGGTAGTACATACTGAATATCTTATTAATGTATACTGTATGTGCCAGCCCCAGGAACCAATATGCTGGAGATGGCACAAGGGGTGGATGGTATAAATCAGTGTGGGCAGGCTTACAATAAATTGCTTCCTGTGGGTGGACTTATAACAGTAATTTATGTATGACAGTCAGTTACATTATCCTTTGCTTATGAGTAGGGTTGCCACCTTTTCTGGAAAGAAATACCGGCCTTCCGATATATTTATCTTTTCTCCCTATTAATAACATTGAGAGCAACCATCATTTTTACCGGCCAGGCCGGTAAAATACCAGCCAGATGGCAACCCTACTTATGAGTAGCACTTTGGTTAGTCCATTTCACTATAATTTTGAAGCTGCAGCAGCCGGAAAATATTGCTCCATTTCTCAAAGAAAAGCATCATAAGTCAAGATGATGCTTCTTATTGCTTTCATGCATCTAATTCCTTATAGTGCTCCATGAGAACTGGGGTCTTTCATTTTCATGAAAAATTCATCCGAATCCCGGAACCAAATCAACCATATGCAAATTGGGGTCAGAAAGGGGTTAAAGAAAAAAGAGTCTGACAGTAACCTGCTGATAAAGGCCAAATCCGGCTGAATCGTGAGCCAAATCCTGGATTCTGTCCATCCCGAATTGTGACATTATTTAAATATATCCACAAGACTAATATTTGTTAGACCACTTCATTTTCTAATCTAGAAAGTAGTCATGAAATGAAAAAATGTAGTATGAAGAAAAACAGATTCCAGCAGACTCATGGATGAAGATGAACATTGGAAAAGTTAAGAATCAGTTCTTTAAAAACTATTTCTTTTAAAGCAATAATGAATGAATAATATTTGCCTAGTAAACATTTGCAACAAACAGAAGTTGTATGCGATTGACCTGTAATAAAACTTTCATTTTCATTTCATTTGTTTTAAATGAAGATTTTTAATTTTCTAAAGATTAGAATACTGCGACAATAAAAACCTTAAGGTTAAAAGAAAAGAACTGCCGCTGATTGAAAACATTCGAAAGTGTGAAATTGGCATTTCCTTATCGCACAAAGTTTTGTTCCTATTTAGATCACATGGAACAAGCAATGGCCAGTTAGATCTTTACAAATTTCATGAAATCTTTTTCGGATATCCCGAAAATCCTTAACTGCTTGAATCTTTTGTGTTCCAGTACTGGGGACTGACCCATAATCTCTTTCCCAGCTAGTGTATCAAATCTGAAGAATACCATGTCATCGACTCCAACAGCAGCCTAAATTCACTAGGGGGATACCAGAAAGTTAAAAAAAAAAGCAAATAACATGACCACAGTGCTTGTTTTTAATGCCTGGGGGCACATAAATAGAGGTCAGAGATGAAGAAAAGATATAGTATTGTACAAGGAGATCAGTAGCGTTGAATCTTCTTGATGAAAATCTCACATCTGTTTCTTCATGATGCAAACAACATTACTTCATTTAAAAAACTCTTTTTGGATCAGACTACAACACAAACCAAAAGCCTTCTTCATTTGTTCTTGTCACGAGTACTTTGTCTTACATAGTCTGCATTACTCTTGTAAACAGTGGCAACATCAAAGTGAGAGCAGATAAAGTCACATCAGTGGATTAAAGCCTTCTGCATGATAAAGTAGCTACCTAGGGTGGGATCAACTTAATAAGTGAAAGAATGTTATTGAGGGGGAATAATGTACCAAAACTCTGTCAGCCTGCGCGTAATGTCCTAATCTAATGCCTGACACCAAGGCCTTAGGCCAGTGTTAATCAATGAAATACCCATCTGTGTTCCCTACCCTTAAAGTTAGCCTAAACTCAATTATTGTCCCTTAGAGACCAAGATGGGATATTAGGTTGAGTGAAAAGGATTGTATCCCACAAAGAAATCCCAGGTGTCAACATTGCTTGCTAAATTTCAGTTAAAGAGAGATTAAATGCCTGTCCCTCTGATGTGAAAAAGTTGTATAGATTCAATCTAGAGAAAGGAAGAAACTATTTATAAAAAGGACACGGTATATTAAAAGGAATGTAATGAAGTCATAGGGGTAAATATACTAAAGGGCGAAGTGACTAACGCTGGAGAAAATTCGCCAGTGTGACGACATTTCGGAACTTCCGATTTACTAACAGTCGCTTCACTAGCGTAAGAGATAGACTCTATCGGTACTTTGCTCCCTAACGCCAGGCGAATTTGCCCTCTGGCGAATGGACATAACTATGCAAATTCACTAATTCACCCGGATTTTACTGAATTTACCTCTTGTGCCAGACTTGCCTTTGCCACCTCAGACCAGGCGAAGTGCAATACAGTAGATAGGAGTTCCTAAAAAAATGGTTGAAAATTTTTCTAAGTCCCAAAAAACGCTGGCGACTTTTCCTTTTTTCACGGTGATAGACTGGGGTAAACGGCTTCCCTCCGACATTTCCTAACATGTGGCACATAAACTATACACTGGGCTCATGTGTAGGGCAATATAACAACTCTATTTTCTTTTATTACGTTTTCCTGGGCTTGTGTAGTGTAATGTATTTGCTGCAACATATACGTCCATTGAACTTTAACTTCGCTTCGCTTGGTGCAGTAATGATAGCGCAACTTCGCCAGTGTTTGGCACCCTGGATGCAACTTCGGATTTTAGTGAATTAGCGTTGTCCTGGCGAATCTACGCAGGGGGAAGTGTGTGCTGTGAGCGAAGCCGTCGCTGGCGAATTTTCGGAGGTTAGTGAATTTGCCCCATAGTGTTAATTTTGCTGCATGGTTATTATTTGAGCTTCAGGGGAAAGGTACACAGAGTAAAAAGTGTGTTAAAGAAATAAATGAAGGTGTTAACTGACTGCATTGAATGATACCCATAGCAGAAAATGTAATGGTTGTCTGTAGAATAAGGAATTTGTCATCAGGGTAAGCTGCAGGTCTCATAATTCAGACAGGCTTTAGTCATAAATGAGTACTATGAATAGTATAGTGCTTCTGACAAGAGAGATTTATATCACATCCCAAAGATCGTCAATATATATATATATATATATATATATATAAATTTTGTTTTTTTTATACTGTCGAGGAAAATGTAAGGATTTTTTTTTCGTCAACATAGACTCAATTTTTTTTGCCCAATAAAACTATTCCTAATGCTAATAAAATTTAGGAACTTTCCAGAATTTCAAGTGTAATTTATCCTTTGCGTTGCCTATATTGTGAAAGTTGCGTAAATGGATCAAATCCTTAGTCACCACCAGTGGACAGAAAAGCAAATCCTAAATGATTCCAACAAATATAAAGTGTTATTAAATGAAATGACTTTTGAGCGTGTTTGTATTTCTGAGAATTGTGCTTACCAAGTAACTGGTGTTAATAACAATTCTGCACATCAGCAGTAACAATAAAAAATAGAAACATATATGAACAATATGAAATAGCAGTTCTTGGTGCAATAAAGAATATACCTAATTACTGTATATTTTAATGCAAATTAATGCAAATTTAACAGTTAAGATATCAGAGGGACCAATAGCACAGTCCTGGGTGCAAGCTCAAGAGCACTAAGGGGTGCAAAATTGTGCCCTTTATGTGCAGTTCACTTATCTGGTGTGCCTGGGGCAGTGACTTGTACATGTGGAGCCAGGTGCCAGACAATGTCACAAGTTGGAGGAATCTAATGGGATACCCATAGACAGCCCCCAGTGCTCCAGAATGCAGTGCTGCAAAATGCAGGCAGTGCTTTATTCATGGGAAAGGTCCTTATGGAGGGCAAACCTACTTCTTTAGCCTGTACCTCCAGTTGGGAAAACAATAGCAACTATCACCAATGAACTTCTTTTCTACTAGTCTACTACAAGTTAGAAAGCAAAATTCAATATTTTATTGATTGCTATGGGTAGCAGCACTGGTGCAATGTAGCCCTTTTGTTAGTATATTATCACAAGAGCACAACATTTTGAGGACTCATTTACTAACCTTATGCAATGGACAAAACATCGGTACACTCCCCTATGTATTATTATTATGCAGAATGCAACATTATTTCCCAGTATTCCATTGTAATTCCTGGCACTGCAAAATTTGTACTACTACTATTTGTGTCTCATATGTTGATACGGTGCAAAAGTTTTGTCTGTTTTTAAACAAGGCACAGTTTTTAAATTAAAGTGGTGAAACAAGGAGCACCTATAGGCAAGTTACTCAAAGGGAGCCCAGTACCTTCTAGGGCTCATTTATGACAGCAAGCGCAGTCTACAAAGTGCAATTTCATACCCAAATCACCATGTTTTTGAAACCACGATGCAGCATTTTACTACTACAGCATCATTGCATTATATGTATCTGATGTGGAAAAGCAATTGTGGGTGCATATTTTGACAAGCTTGACACACTTGCATCCAAATGTCATTAGAGTTGTGATTGCGTCATTTCTAGTAGTTGCTATTATTAAGATACTATTGTGTTTGCAAGGTATTCACTTCCAAACAGGCACAAAACTAGTGATGGGCGAATTTATTCACCAGGCGCAAATTCGCATTGAATTCCCGTGATTCAACACCGGCGAACAAATTCGCTAAACCACCGTTAAAATTCACCAGCGAAATACGCTGGCATAAAAGAAAATGGACGCTGGCGCAATTTCGGCAAAAACAGACACCAGCGTCCAAGAAACGGACGTCGGTGTCAGAAACGGACGCCAGCATCAAAAGCGAGGTGCCGTTTCGCAAATTTTTAGCCGTTTCGTTAATTTCGCTGAAATTTGCGAATTTTTCCACAAATCGAAATGCCCCAAATTCGCCCATCACTACACAAAACCATTTTATTTTAATAGACATTCTCCAGTCCCTTGTCAGCAGTCAGAATCAATGAACTGTATGGATAGCCCATTAATTTTCTTCAAAATATAGTATTTTGCCTATAATAAAGAGAAATATAGAGTGAAGTTAGAAAGCAAATCTTACTAAAAATAAAATGGGAAAGAGGTCAGTTAGTCTGGGAGATGGCTTCTCGGAGTTCAAAGCTTTATCGATAGCAGGTTTCTGGATAAGGGGTCCTTTACCTGTATTGAAGGGCATGTCAGACAAGGTGTGTAAGCATGTAGAGTATGTAAAAGGCAGAGCTACAGAGAGTTCTATGTAATAGAGTAATATTGCAAGTTAGATGCCTTGGCCACTCCCTCAACAAAAAACATACAACGGAATTTGTTACTGATCTATATCAGATTAAAACCTCATCAGGTACAGTGATTAATGGGAAAAAGCTGTCTAGCCCAGCGGTATTGTCACATGCTTTTAATTCACCCACTATTTAAAGTCAACTGGAGTCCTAGTTAGAATGCACCACTTTCTACTAGGCACTAAGCAACCATAGTGTTAGTCTTAACCCTATCAAACTAATAGTTTTTTAGCTAATCATGGCCCATTGCCAAAATAATGAGGAGAAAGGTTTTTTTTGTTAGTCCCCAATTTTTGGCTAAAATTTTGATCAGCTCTCCTAGACCCTAATGGCTATGGTTATAGGAAAAGCATACATTTCTCTACCTCAGCCTGATATAGTTTCATGGCTAGACTAAACTGCAAATAAAACATTTGTGAATCTAACTGGACCAATCTTAAGACTGCCCCACCACTACATTGGATACCTTAGATACATATACTAACCTTATTTCTCATCTCTCCTTTCCTCTTTGATGTTTTCACCAACTCAACGGCAGACGCAGCATATATCTCATTATAGATCACTGCATTATATGTTATTTCTATAATTCATTTTGTCTGTGCCATTAGTATGGCTGGTATATAAGTTATGGAACTTGATTGAAAAGTATATATTACTGTATTTTATTACTATATGCACTGGAAACACATAAGATTCACTTGGAATTTTGCATTTTCTATTGATGAAAATATAGGAAACCAAACCATATAATTGCTGTCCCCCATAATTCAGAAATTAGATTGCAAGTCTAGTGATGGGTGAATTTATTCGCCCGGCGCGAATTCACGGCGAATTTCCGAGTTTCGACACTGGTGAATAAATTTGCGAAATTGCTGCAAAAATTTGCCAGCATCAAAATATATTTGACACTGCCGATAATTCCGACGCCGGTCGACAATTCTAGGGGCCCGTTGACTTTAATGGGCGTCAGAATTGTCGCCAGCGTCAAAAATATTTGTATGACGGCGGCATAATTCGCGTTTCGTGACAAACTCGCCCATCACTATGTAAGTCAAACTAATGCCACTATAACAAATATATCACAAGCCTTTAGAATTATATTATTATATTTTGTAGAATTATACACAGTCTTCCAAGAAAGGACAAACATAATAAGACAACTATTTGCAATCATAGATTTTGTCATATTGATTTCTCAATACTAAGGTTAGTAAATATGTGATAGCATCTTTACAGCAATGGTAATGCAAATTTAGGTCTATTCATCACAGTAATATGTGTCTGTCTATAAACAAAACTCTGTGTAGGACAGTTCAATTAACAGTCGACAGAGTTAATGCTTGTTTTTGAGCTGAAAAACATGAAAGACTTTTTAACCAATTTTGCCTACAAAGGAAACTTCAAGAGGGGGAATTAGTTGCCAGGCAGATCTCATTCTTTGGAGAGAAAATAACTTAGAGACTTGTATTTGCTGCAGCATAACTTGTGTCATTCATTGGACCTGGCTGAGTCTACTGAGATCTCTGCATCAGTTTTGATTTAGGCCCTAGCAGTTGTTTATGTTTTAATATAGAGCGCAAGGCAGTTGCTGGATGTACTCAAGTATGAAAGAAGTCATGCTCAGGAACATTAGATCCCTACCTTGTGATGAGCTCCAACCAGGTGCTTTAATACATAAGAAAATGCAATTGATATAAAGCAGACACTGGGTCTTCTCACTTGTTTAAGATCTTGGTTCAGAGGGATGGTAGCTTATACTTGCTGAAAGCATCTGGGGATTGATGGAAGGAATTGTCTGAAAGAATGGAAGGAATGAAATACTAACTGTGTTTCCTCATCAAAGAAATATCCTTTCTTTATTGTATTAATCGAAAAAAGTAAGGACAAATGTAATACAATTAATTAATGCAAGGAATTCTCAATGAAAAAAAAAATTATTTTGCATATTGTATGAATTTAATATAGGTTTTGCAAACCTGAAAATATTTAGCGACATCATCTGCCAAGGAGGAGAAAGAATGCAAAATGTTATAGATCTGCAGAAAGCTCTGAAGAAAAATAGCAATAGCCAATTACCAAGTTCCACAATTTCACACAAGAGATAAATCTAACAAACATTTCATAAAACGTTCTTTTCATAGGTAGAAATTAGCTCATGGATCCTTTTATATAATAGCACTAAAAATTATACTTCTTTCATAGTAATTCTCTGATATCAGTCTGGCTCACTGTTAGTTGGCAGCAGTATGTTCTCCAACAAATGAGTCTCCCTGCAGATCATCTAGGAGTGTACCACTTTAGTCAGTGTGATGCTCTCTTGTCTGCTAAACCAGCTAGGGTTCACAATCCTATAGCTACAAGTCTCAAGATGGTGCACAGATGATTTATTGATAAACTGAAAAGGTCACTTTTTACATCAATCTTGTAGGAGCAGCACCATCACAAATGTATCCTCTGTTGCTCTCTTTCTATTTTGTGAAACATAACCCAGCAGAGCAGTGGCTTGGATTACTAACTCTCTTCTCTAGCAGAAGCCTCTAAACAATCCCTATTTTCATTTTTGACAGGTTGCTAAAGCAACACACTGTGTGGAAACATGAAGTACAGGCAACTCAATGTCCCCAATCTCCTACTAGTGAAAGCCCCAGCTGTTCTCTTAGGACCATTCTCGGTTATCATTGATCTGTCCCTCTCAAATGACAAACTCCTGTGAAATGCCTGCAGAGAAACATAATTTAGGAGTTCAGTTCATATGCTGAAAAACTAATAAAAGAATTCGGAAGGAATATGTTTGGAATGAAGAAGGCAGAAACCTTTGCTTGATCCCCTGTCTAGGATTTAAAGAAGATCCCTGATGTCTCAAAGCATGTGATCAATATTCCAGGCTTGAAGGCAAGTTTTAATTGCATAAAAACTAGGTGTACTGCCAAGTAGAGCCTCCCATAGGCTGCCAGTCCTCATAGGAGCTACCAAATAGCCAATCACAGCCCTTATTTTTGAAACCCCATTCCCCTTTTTTCAAGCTTGTGTTACTCCCTACTCTTTTTACATTTGAACAGTTACAAAACTGATTATCTATCACTATGCTGTAGTTGAACATTTATCACAGCCAGCACATTTACTAACACTGGCCAAATTTGCAGCTGAGAATTAACCTAAAACTGACTGAAATAAGCTAATCACTAATGGGTTCTGTAGGTTACTGTTCTGATGAAAATTTGCCCACTGTTAGTAAGAGAGTCTGGAGTTACTACAATGAGAAAAAAAAGTTGTAGAATCCCAAAGCAAAGTAGCTTATGATGGTTAAGGAGAGCTAATACCCCCCCCCCCACCAAAAGCCCCTCTAAACTTGCAGGCATTGTCCCCCTCTCCTCTCCCTTCCACAATGTGATTTAGTGTAAAAAAACTCTTTAAAAAATCTGACCCTTAAACGCAGAGAAGAGCAGCGGAGCTCCCAGTCGCCATATTCCAGCTCTTTGATTAGTCTTTGGGTCTCTTTGCCACCATGAAGCCTGCCGGCACATGCGCAGCTGGTCCAAGTCAGGAATCGGCTTCAACTGCTCATGCACAAATTGGCGTTGAGACCCGAGAACTATACAAAGAGCAGGAAAATGCCAACTGGAAGCTTGGTCATAATCCGCTGCATTTAAGGGTCATAATTTTTTAAAGGGTTTTTTCCCACTACAGCACATCATGGGGAGGGAGAGAGGGCAATGCTTTAAGTTAAGGGGTTTAAGTTTAAAGGGGGGCTTTTGGTAGTGGGACTAAGTTCTCCTTTAAAGTTTATCTTATGTATATGTTTGTATATCATTTGTTATGTGTATGCAATGACTTGCCTCTAAAACATCCCTCACTCTCTGACTCAATTTTTTCATTTTAGCAAAACATAACTTATTTGCATTAATTATGAAAAACAGAGACTTAACGATCAATCATCAAGGTACATCAAAGGTGAAAACTGTGACATGAGATGACATTCAGAAAAGTCCAAAACTGCCAGCAAAAAGGAGAGAAGCCGCTTGTAACAGAGAACAAATTATACAATGATGATTTTACTTTGAAAGATTTACTCCATTTGATGAGCCCATTATTAACTCAAGTCTATTTATCATCGCTAGCATGTTCATGTTTTTTAATATTGTTTTTCAACTTTATGTTTTTCAATAGCAAGGAGGTCCAAATTATATTCTACCGGAATATAAATCAAACTCTCAGGCACACTTTTGTGACACAATAACTATGCCTCCTGCAGAAATCACTCTTGGGCTATAATTTCATTCCAATAAAAATGATGAAGTAGAAGATTTTTTTCCCCTCTTTGGATGCTCATACGCAAATAGTATTTACAAGTTCAATAATTCAAAACCGTTCTTTTCTGTGTATGCTGAAGTAATGAAAAAACATTTTTGCAGATATTGCATGTCAGATGTTGTTCTAGAATGATACACACCTTATGTCTGGGTGAGACAGAGTTCACATCAAACCATCTCCACAGAAAAGTCAGTTCCCCAGGGGCAAAAAGGTTAATTTTCCTGAAGAAAATCTTTAGTTTGGAGGAATACGTACCTCTATTTATTGTAGACGTAGACTTTTTTTCTTGCTTTTGTTGCTCAAAACTTAGCCAGACAGTAATTACAGCTGGTTAATAAGTTAACAAACATTTTCATAAAATATACATGTATAGATATGGGATCTATTACCCAGAATGCTGAGAACCTGGGGGTTTCCAGATAAGTTATCTTTCCATAATTTAAATCTCCATACTTTGTCTGCTAAAAAATCATTTAAACATTAAATGAACCCAATAGGATTGTTTAAACTACAATAAGGATTAATTATATTGTAGTTAGGAACAAGTGCAAGAACTGCACATTAGTACAGTTATTAGATCTGATTAGCTTTGATAAATTGGGCATTTACGCCAATATATCTTGTGTGGGGTGTATGACAGATGCAATTGCCATAATTTGGAAAATATATTGACTTGCCTGTGTGCTGGTAACAAATAATGTAATAGTCCAGTGAAGTACAGCACTCAACAACTGTATATATATATATATATATATATATATATATATATATATATATATATATATATATATATATATATATATATATATATATATATATATATATATATAAAACAAACCAAGAATAAAACCGCACTCCGAGGCCTTGAGAAAAGTGAAAAATGAAAAAGTGAGAAATTTATTTCAACGTTTCGGCACACCAACTTGGGCCGTCTTCAGGAAGACGACCCAAGTTGGTGTGCTGAAACATTGAAATAAATTTTTCACTTTTTTCACTATCTCAAGGCCTTGGAGTGCGGTTTTATTCTTGGTTTGTTATGCTATGCTATAACCAGCACCCAGGAAGTTGCCTATATCGCGAGTGCACCACTATAGACTTTATATATATATCTTCAAAACTGGAGCACTTTTGTAATCAGAGAGCAGCTGCCTGGGTGCAGGATTCACAAAATTATGTAAACCAACATTGTACAAAAACCGCACTCACAGGTGCAAAAAAATATTTGTTTATTTCGACGTTTCGGCTCCTGTACTGGAGCCTTCCTCAGGTGGGGAAGGCTCCAATATATATATATATATATATATATATATATATATATATATATATATATATATATATATATATATATATATATATATATATATATATACGGTGCCGGCGCAAATTCGCTGACAAATTCGCCTCAAATTCGCGCCTGGTGAATAAATTCATCCATCAGTAATCACTAGGCCAGTTTATTCTGGTTTCAGAAGAATTAACTTTAATTTGTTTGCTTGCAAATTTGTTTTACTGAGAAAAATTATAACGTGCCCTGTAGAAAATCCTGCTGTGAATAAAACACAGGCCATGAATTTAAGAAAACATTTTGTTGCATTTTTTTTATAAATAAATTTACGTCAGTATTTTCTTGTCAGTATTGTCAGGTGGGTAAAAAGGACGTGCTTTTAAGGCTTTCAAGTTAGCTGAGACAGCCGAAATGTTTATCAGGTACAAGGAGGCCAATGACATTACTTTATGTCTTGCTCAAAAGAGGATCTGGCAAGGATAATTTTATTTTATTGTGCATTGTACCTATGTCTTTTTGTTCCTTTGATTATGCTTAAAAAGAGAAGGCTAATTTTAAGTAACAAAAAGTTACAGTACCCATGGATATCATGGATATCATATATCAGTCAGAAATGAATGTTTACAAGTATGGACACATTTTTAATTCACCACCTTAAACCGTTGAATGTGAAAAAGCTAATATTTTTCTCTAGCTCAACATTTCTGTATGAACCAGGTACATGTATTTTTTTTATTTATTATCCTTTATTTATATAGTGCTAACATGTACATATCTCTTTGCAGGTTTTGTTCACCATTCATATTAGTTAATTTTTGAGCTAGAAAACATTAAAATAATAATTGGATATAACTAGAATATACAGTATATATATACACTTTACGCCTCCTGGTCTTAGGGAGAGGTGATTGTTGCTGAATGTTTTTAACTCAGACCACAGACGTTGGGCTGGAGGCCCGCTGATGTTTTTAACCCCACACCTGGCCACAATGTATTTTATTTCACTCGGGTAAAATGATTTTAAAACTGGGGATTATATGAAACACTTTGTTGTATGATGGATACTCATGTTGTCAATGTTAAGAAACTCAGACCACGCCCACCAAGTATGTCACTCAACCCTTTTGTCACTCAGCGCCATTTTGGAGAGGGTTTAAATAGGTATGTTTGTTATGCACAATTTTCTAGTCCTGAAGACGGCTCAAGTAAGGAGCCGAAACACTGAATACATTTTTTTTTTCATTTTTTTTAAGACTTGATTGGTGCGTTCTTTTCATTGTGGTATATATATGGTATATATTGTGGTATATATATATATATATATATATATATATATATATATATATATATATATATATATATATATATAAATATACACAATATATATCTGAACCCAAATTCATGTGCAGAATGAATGCACATTTTTCATCATCATCATACAAGTGATTATTGTCTTTTATGTAGTGATTGGCAGGAAGACATACTCTACGTTTGCAATGTCGTTCTGTGAAGCATTGGTTCATGGGGGTCATGTGACTTGACACAACAAGTCATTATTGGGGTTTTGTAATACATGTGAAAGGCGCTACATTTGCCAAGGAGCGTTAACCCATAACAGAAAGCATTTACTGGTCACATGTTGAATCCTATTGGTTGCTATAGGTTTCTGCTCCTGGAAAAAAATATGGAGGTTGGATTTTAGTGGTTTTAGAGGTTTTTAACCCACACACTCTAAAACCACGATTGTCATTGAATTAAATATGGAGGTTGGATTTTAGTGGTTTTAGAGGTTCTTAACCCACACACTCTAAAACCACGATTGTCATTGAATTTATTAAAAGCTCCAAAAATAAAAAGTGTAAATAAAAAAAACGAGCTGAAAAATACAGTAAAAAAACCTCGGTAAAACTCTAAAAAATTTCTAGAGAAGAAAAAATCTGAAAATCTTCAAAAAGTCTGAATTGATTTAAAGTGCTCCAACAGGATTAGCACAGCTTCCATTGACTTCTATAGCACCTCGACAATTTTTACTTGGCGAAATTTTGCCTTCATTTTTACACTCAATAAATCTCAAAATTTTGCCTTAATTTTTACACTCAATAAATCTCAAAATTTTAGAGCTTTTTAGAAACATGAGAAAACCATGAGAATTGATCTGCTGCTGCTTCATAAAATTGCTGAGAAACCCACAGAGTTGCACAGGACTAATACTCGTGCCATACCTGACCCATTACTTCCCACTGATTACCTGGAAAACATTTACATTTATGCAGCCTGATGTATTGAATTTGTACCATTAATCATGGGTAAAATCTTTAGATGTTTTACTTTTGAAGTGGTAAGAAGTAGTAAAGTTTCCCTGTGGTTCAAATATCCATTATAAGCAAAAACATATAAAAAGTTTTTTATGTCCATTTTGTGTTTGGAACATGTGCCCTTTGCCAATTTCTCTTGTCAATCTATATATTTTGTTTTGTTTTTATTGCATTAAAACTTTAAAGTCTAACTATCAAGTTTTCTATGTATCTTGTAGTGCTGAAACAATCCAATCCTTCTCTTTCATCTCTATTGGATATTCATTCCATACATAATAATTATATCAAAGCAGATAGAAAGAGAATGATAGAAGTCTAAGTGGGAAGCACTTACATATTTGCATCTGTTTCCCTTGATCCTACTCTAAAAGACTGATCTAACATTATGTTCCCTGTACACACTAACAAATGAGTTTACAATCTCTTCCACTTAAAGCTATCCATTGTCTCTGACTGTTTGTAGTCAACTTGTCTGTCTTTAAAAGGACTATATCTACCAGAATCCCTATTTGACCGGAGAACCTGTTTAATAAAAAAAAAAAAAAAAATACTTGACAGATTCACAATCACACGTATGGCCAGATAATCATCTGTTACCATTTGTTCCTCATTTACACTTTCTTCTTTAGATCTAAAATTTAAACGAGAGACCTCCTGGAGCATTACTTAGAGTTTGAGCATGCCTCCCGTGCAGTCTATTCATTACAGAAAGAAATTCTATTGATTTCTGACATGAGCTAGCATAAAAACATTTAAATATGTAGATAAAAATGATGCATCTCCGTGTACTTTTTAGCAAAAGAGGAAATGGGGAAAGAATACAATATTCCTTATTTTTTTTGTCTATAATGGCTATTTGTCTTTTACCGAAGAGAAACTTTACAATTACTTAACACTACAAAAGTAACAAGCCTAATGATTCTCTCTATGGTTAATGATAAAACTCGACACGTCAGATGACCAAGCGCACAGGGAAGTGCTCACATATATTTGAAATTTAATTAAAAGTCAAAGGACCATAGCAATGACAACTCAGCAGAAAGCCATTTATTTTTAAAATCTAATATACTCTTGATGACTGAAGGCTAAAGCACATGCTGGCTTCTACAGTTACCTCTAACTGATACAAGATATTTGATGATTTTTTGCACACGAGGAGGTTTTCAACTTGCAATGGAGTAAATTGGAATATTTTAATACAGTACTTTTTTAACACTGCAAAAATCCTCATTAAAACTATGTGATGGGCTATGTACTTTTTCATTATAAAGTAGCCTAACAGCTGATAAATGAGATACAATTATAGATTTATATAAATCTCCTATTGTCAAATTAGTCCAGAAAAGCTGGAGAGTTGTCTAATTTTAACTCAGTAATTCTTTCCCCTAGCACTTTTTTGTTTTAATGAGAATGTAGCCAAATGTCTTACTCTCTTAATGGAAAAGTTTGCTATGACATTTGAGGCCTTTAATGCAATGGAGACATAGCTTTTTTCTTCTTAACTTGTTGTTGCAAGAACCCCTGTTTTTCACATGTACGATTCTCTTTGAATTTTCCTGTTAACAGCTAAGTGATGGATAACACCATAAAATATGTCATTTTAGAAAACACAACAAAAACGGCCAGAGCAAACACTCCGTTTTAGCGAAGACTGAATTAACTGCAGGCAAAATGTAATTTTTATGATTACTGGAAATGTCCCTGAAATACTGTAGCTCAACATTAGATCATGTATTTATACAGTACATCATGATTATCCATTGCACACAGAACAGAACAAAAAGCATATAATATATGGATGCAAGTACAACAAAAAATAAGGGTATATTCTCAACTTCTTTCAGATCACAACATTTAAAAATCAAGGGATAAAAGAGCCATAACAATGTAAGACACCCCATCCTCCAAAGAGAAAATTTCCAAAGGTAACATTCATTTTTACGTACCAATTCCAAATTTAGTAACTTTGTGCTGACTATACATATATACAATTAGACCCATTTGTATTACAAAATTGTGTATTTTGGTGTCTCTACTATATCACAAAAAAAAGCAATGGAAAAGAATGAGCATATCTACAAGTAATGTGCAGTCAACAAAAAGCCGTACCGTTCTGTTTATAGACCCACACCCAACCCACATGATGTCATGAAAGGGGGCGACACAGTAAGGTCGTGACTTCTACAAACAGTGTGGAGAAGTCTATCCAAAGCCGTCCGACCCGGCAGTATAAATTCAACCCGCACACCAGTAATATCTACAATGTAATCTCACAGTACCTGCAGGTACTGTGGGAACCCTCTCTGGGAACTCTGGTGCTATGGCTTGGTTCAGAGGTGGTGGTAGTTTCATGGCTCAGTCTCTTTCTAGACTCCACCATAGCAAGTATGTTATTTTCCATAGGGTGTGGGGTGGAGGTAGGCCTCAATATCTGTTGAGAGGAAGCTGAACTCTAAGATAACAGTGAAGCCTGGGTACGGTAACCTTGTGAATGAAGTTAGCAACAAACCTACAATCATCCTGTTATCCTGTACATTCCAGGGCTGTAAGGTATCCAAGGCTCATGAACACAAGCAGTTCTGTGCTCCACTAAGGAGAAAAGGTGATGTTAGTATCCCCCAGAGGATACCTGCAAGAGGATGGACTTAAGTGTGGTAGGTCTCAGGGCAGAGTACATTCTCTTGGAGCACCACTATCATTTAGGTGCATGTTCAGTAATCCTTGAGTTTTGGTTAAGATTAAGAACCACTGCTTCCCATTTTTTTCTTTGTTTTAAAGCAGACCTGTCATCTACACATAAAAACCTGTATATTAAAAGTTGTTTGTAAATTTAACAGGGAACCCAAATCCTTTTTTTTTCCATTAACGCATCTTATACTTGTTATAAAGGTGTTTAAATATCTGAGCGGCCCATCAAATATTACCTGCCCCCCCCCTATATGCCTCAGGAATAGAAGTGGGGCAGTCAATTACTTTCACTTTCCATTCAGCATTTCCTACATATCACTGCCCTCCCCACATTTCCCCTCCCTCCTAACACTCTATAATTGTGTAAGGCACTTTTTATAGGCATCAGGTCCCCCATTCTGGTGCATAGTTGTATACACAAGATTTTGAGGTGACATACAATTTATCTTAATAACAGTGTCCACAAAATGGCTCCTGCCTGCTTGCTGTGATTGTGTAATTCCAAAACTGAACGAAACAACATGTAAATAATACATGTAGGGGCACATTTACCTAGAGTCGAATATCGAGGGTTAATTAACCCTTGATATTCGACTGTCAAAGTAAAATCCTTCGACTTCGAATATCGAAGTCAAAGGATTTTGCGCTATTCCTACGATCGAACAATCGAAGGAATAATCGTTCGATCGAATGATTAAATCCTTCGAATCGAACGATTTGAAGGATTTTAATCCAATGATTGAAGGATATTCCTTCGATCAGAAAATTGTTAGGAAGCCTATGGGGACCTTCCCCATAGGCTAACATTGGCCCCGGTAGGTTTTAGGTGGCGAACTAGGGGGTCGAAGAATTTTTTAAAGAGAGAGTACTTCGACTATCGAATGGTCGAATAGTCTAACGATTTTTAGTAGTCGTAGTCGAAGGTCGAAGTAGCCCATTCGATGGTCGAAGTAGCCTGTATTCCTTCACTCGAACTAAGTAAATGGGCCCCGTAGTGTAAGTAAATTTTATTGTGCTCAACTAACATGATAGAAAACAATTTGGAATTGTTTACTAGGGTGACAGGTCCCCTTTAATAAAATAAGCTATTAGCACCCAAAACACAACTTACTTGTTTAAAAATAACATTCCAAAACGGAATTACGCCCCTCAGATGGCCAGATCAGTTGATGGTGGGGGGGGTAGGATAAAACTAATTAGGGTGAGATTTGCTATGAACACTAATCTGCTGTCCTATTCTTTAAACCCCAACAGGATTACTGATGAAACAGGTCTGTTTTCTTTAGTAACCTTATTAGTAGGTAAATACTGCAAAAACAAATGAGACTTCAATCTCAAAAAGTAGAAAAAGTGTTCATTTTAGTAAAAATATGTAATATAATATTTATATCACTAAATTTTTCCTTTGCATAGTTAGGGATATTATATATAAGATAAAATATCTCTCTTGACCATAACATTTAGGTTAAAAAATAATCAGAAAGTAAAAGGAAATACGTTTTCCCTTTTTGATTCAGATTTGGATAGTCAGACATTTCCCTAAAACCTTTTCATTTACTCTTTCTACAAGGTAACAACCCTCCACAATGCAGAATCTATATTTCTGGGTTGAAGATTACGCTACAGGAAAACCATGTTGCCTAATAATGCATTTTAATCTGAGAAAATACTGTCAGGAAAAGGGTTAAATGAGCAATATAATAGCTTCCTAAGTATGGAAATGTTTTTGTTGCTGTCTTTTTCAGAAACTATTTTTCTTTGACCTACTGAGGCTAGGATTGGCTGATCACCCTTAACACAGCCAGCCAGATTGCACAGGAGCTCCTAATTCTTTTCTTCCAGTTTACCTTAATTGTGAGAGAATAAATAAAGCAAGACAATTGTATCTCCTTTTTTTCTCCCTCTGTAAATACTGGAAAGCTGAAGGCACTAAATAAGTGTGGTCGCACCTCTTTAGAAATGCAAATTAATAATTCTATACTCTATAAAATAAAAGTACTGTTGATTTTTCTCTTTCTTTTTTTTTTAGGAGGGTGCAAATTAAATATGTGACCTCAGGCTTTTTCTATCCCATAAGAATAGTGTGTCACAGAATGTAATCATAACACCAGGCGCTGGAAAGAGAGGAAATTAGAGTCTCAGTCACCTGGGTTGGAACCTAATCTCAACAAGGCGCATTGTGATGGGACTATTGTTAAGGAAGCAAAGACATCTGCACACTACAGTGGGTATATTAATGGTTATTCCAAAATTTCCACTGGCAACTGTAACTTCTAACAAGGTCAGGCATATTTCAAATTCTATTGTTAAATAGAGCGTTTACTTGTTTTTAAGCCTTTTAAATACAAACCTAAATGCAAGAGAGATATTTGTTAGCATTTCCTATGCATTTAAATAATAGAGATAGCTATGCAACAACAAGGCATTACATAGGAGAATGAATTTGTGTGACTTGGTCTCTATAAAGCAGTCTGTTAAAGTGGGCCTTGGATTGGCATGCCTGCAGTTGGCAAGTGTAGATGAAAGGTGAATGAGGGACATTACCGAGTGGAAGAAGTGGAAGAAGGATAAGCTCAAGCGGAACAAATAATAATGATTCTTTGAAGAATTTTCCAAGTTAAAGAAATAGATATTGCTTACTGTGTTCCTGAAAACAATCCTAATAAATAAACAAAGTAATAGTAGCGCCCCAGCTCCATATGAATATGCATATGAATTTCAAAAAATGGAGAATGCTTGATGTCCTTGAAATTATTATCATTGTTATATTTGTCTCACAATTATAATGATGAACAAGGCTTTTTATATGGGGTTTCACTATTAACTGGCATTTGACCTAGTTGAAGCATTAAAAAAATGCAAAATTGCTAACACCTTATATAATGTAGGAAAGGCATCCTGTTTTTTGTGAATATGCACTTATGTGGAGAGGAACAATTGTTTTGCTCTGCAACTGTACCAGAGATGAAAAGAGTACTTTACTAATTTATACTGTACTATGGAAAAGGGACTGTGAAAAGACTCTACGGAAGGATTTGGTCTTTCAGCCTTTTAATATCTCACAAGAGATTTTTCTGCCCTGATTCATTTAAATTAGTGGACACAGCGGTGTGGCTCATTGATTGTGGACAAAACTTCTGAAGGGCCTGGTGTGCACTCCTGTTAAAACGTGGGAAGAGAGTAAAGTTGGAACGTGAATTAATTTGATTCTGTACATAATTCTTTTTCAATGGGATTCAGTGTCCCATTGCAAAGGCATGAAAAAGTAGACACCGAGTTTGATTGCTCAATATTCATCTACATTTTCCTCTCTATGGGCACAATATGCTTGGCTTAATTAACTTTTCTCAAAGGTGAAGTAGTGCGCACCATCTGCTGTGAGACAATCACATTTGTATGCCTCTTGGAGTAATCCCCTCACTACTGAAATGCACTGATAAAGTAGCAAAAATATAAACTTTCCAAAGTTTATTATTTGGTAAACAAACACAAGCCATCCTGCTATGGTTACATTCATAAACAAGTTTTCTTGTCCCAAGGTTCAGCATCCAATGATTTTTTGTCTTTTTTTGCTCTACTTTGTCCCTTTTAAATGGGATGGAGAAATCTTCCTTTTCACGCCATATAAAGCCAAGCCTAAGAAAAAGCACACAGCAGGAGCATCATCCTATTCACCTACAGTACATCTATGTTTGAAACCAGGATAAGAAAAATGAAAAAGCCCTTTTGAAAAAGACACATTGAGTCAATCAAACACCAAATGCAAAATATTGAAGCAAAGTTTTGCCATTTAATTTTTTTAAGGAAGTCTCAAGGACCACACAGTGATATCAAGGGCCTGCTGAACTTGCTCTAAAGCTGGATCGTTATTTGATCTTTGTCATTGGTAATCTGATTATCTCATTGTGGAGGTAAACTTCAGACCCAATCTTGTTAGCAGCTGGCTAGGCTGGATTACTACAGTTACTGAGCTGGAAAATGAACTGAGCAGTCCGACTTTGGCCTTGCTCTCTTTGAGCCTGATATTGCCTGCTTTATTGAGCCTACTTTCTGTGAATGACTTAACAGCATTTTCTAAAAGTTTCTCTCAAGCCTCTCCTGTGACTATGCCAGCATAAACATTGCCTTGGAAAACTGATCGATAGCACTACTCATAAAAAATAGAAAAAGGTAATACATATGAAAAATTGTATTTCTTTACTTCTCTAGACAGATTTCGCTTCCGTGCTAAAATATGCAAATTCTAGATAGAGTTGTGTGGTCCCTGCTTAAAATACTCAAAGTTTTGCTAAGGGCCTTATTGCGGCATTGAGTGATTTTACAGTGAATGAACACTGCAGTGAAAGCACATAAAGTCTTGAAAAATAGCTTGAAAAGGTTCAAAGAATCTAAAAGACAAAAAGGGCTAAGCTAGGATTTTTACGTACATTGAAAAGAAGAATAAAATATAATTCTCTAATGCAGGATGTTATGGCAGTGGTAACCGTATCAAAGCATTATGTTGCATTGGGAGAGCGGCAACAATTTTCATGCTCACTATATGCAAAGGAGGAGAAGGGGCAATTTAAGTTACGGGAGCTTCTGCTGTCACATATTATTCTGCAAGTGAGAAATGCAGAGCTAGTATTTTGGCTCATAAATCGTGCAGTAAACAGATTTTAATTGAATGCTTACATTGTGAATTAGCAAATGATTGATAGGTAATGAACATTATTTAAATGCCACTGGCACTTGCTTTAAATTAACTGGTGTCAGTCAAATAGTACTGGAGTTATGATTTCACAAAAGGCCTCTGTTATTTTAGCTTCTTTTCAGCCTCTCAAGATACATGAGCTTCAGGTGCAATTAGCAGATATCAAAGGATGCTTAAATGCTTCAAAGGTATTATATGAGAAGCAGTTTCAATGTAGTGTTTTCACATATCAGTTAACAAAATGTATAAAAAATTTAACTTTTCCCCTTCAGGTTTAAAAAAAAATCAAATGAAAGAGGTTGTTCACCTTTAAATAAACTTTAAGTATGATATACTTAAAGGGATACTGTCATGGAAAAAAAAATGTTTTTCAAAATGAATCAGTTAATAGTGCTGCTCCAGCAGAATTCTGCACTGAAATCCATTTCTCAAAAGAGCAAACAGATTTTTTTTATATTCAATTTTGAAATCTGACATGGGGCTAGACATTTTGTCAATTTCCCAGCTGCCCCTGATCATGTGACTTGTGCTTTCTGGCAGGCTGCTGTTTTTCCCTTTCAGTGTAACTGAATGTGTCTCAGTGAGACATGGGTTTTTACTATTGAGTGCTGTTCTTAGATGTACCAGGCAGCTGTTATCTTGTGTTAGGGAGCTGTTATCTGGTTACCTTCCCATTGTTCTTTTGTTTGGCCGCTGGGGGGAAAAGGGAGGAGTGATATCACTCCAACTTGCAGTACAGCAGTAAAGAGTGATTGAAGTTTATCAGAGCACAAGTCACATGACTTGGGGCAGCTGGGAAATTGACAAAATGTCTAGCCCCATGTCAGATTTCAAAACTGAATATAAAAAAATCTGTTTGTTCTTTTGAGAAATGGATTTCAGTGCAGAATTCTGCTGGAGTAGCACTATTAACTGATTCATTTTGAAAAAAAAATTTTTTTCCCATGACAGTATCCCTTTAAGAGACTTATTTAAATGGCAAGACCAAATTTTTGTAGGATTAAAATGGCCATGCTTGGTGTAGCTTTTGTATTCAATAAAATGTGATCAACCCAAGAGGAAATCTGCTTTTCTAACAAAGACTCTTTTTTATGCACAGTAAAATTTGGTAAAGGCATGCAAACAAATAAAAACATAAATACAGTACAGTGAAAATTCAAGTATTAGCAATTAATATATTTCAGTGCATTGCTAATGCCATTTTATGACATAATTCTGCAGAGAAAGAGCAGCCCTTTCTTCACTGAACCCTTTTGTCAATCCTGAAAAGTTCAATGTGCTCAACAAAATTGTTCTGCTTTTTTTTAAGTAGCTGTCAAGTTGAACATCTGTAAATAACACATTTCCCATGCAGTATGAACAAAAGGTTGGAAAGAAGCACGTTTTAATTAACATTACAATATTTTGATCTTTAAAAGTAGTATAGCGGCATTTTTAGAGCCTAAATTGCTTATGTACACAATGTAAATTTGACTTTAAAATGTATTTATTAGGATACAAAACCCCAGACAAATAACACAGAACCTACAAATAACCATTATGAGTGCAGGGGTACCCAGTTCTGCTGAACAAACTGTTAACAGGCCACTATAAAGTACATTATTTCTCTTTCACTATGGTTATGACTAAGGAATATCAATCCTTACATTGGTTCTGAAGTTTTATGGTATCTCTACCAAGTTGGGTTGTTCCAGTTCCATCTCTGTCAGTCCAAAACCATTAATCAGGCCTAAATTTGTGGAAGGCCACCAAGGCCTGGGCCTTAGGCGGCAGGATTTTAGGGGGCAGCATTCTGCGAAACCACACCCACATTGGTTCAAAAACACTGGGGATGCGCTGAAATTTTTAAATTTCCTGTGCACCAATCCCCATTGCTCCAGTCCTGATGATGAAAATTTTCACGAATAAAGGGGAGGAGACAGGGGCGATGAACGGCAGTGGGCCTAAGGGCACCCTCTATGTAAATCTGGCCCAGCCATTAATGCCTGCATCCTATGACCATGGCTAGCTCTGCCACTGGTTGCTAGGCAGGTTTTGTTTGAGAGAGCTATGGAAGGTGATAAGGGAAAGCATGGTAAGACATTAAGAAGCACAAAAGGGAAATAGTTTGAGAAAGAGTAATACATTCAGAAAAGTCTGGTAAAACAAGAGCAAAACAATTATGCATTCCTCCTATTAGACAGATATAAAGCCATATATAAAATGAAGGTATGGCAACCCTTTACAAATTAAAATAAGCTTTACACCCATTCTTGTGTATCGTGAAAGAAGCCATTTAAAGAATGACGCTGTTAAATGATCGCATTTCATTTCACATGGAAATATGACATGGTAAAACTGTAATTATTTTACTCTGGAGGCAATAGGTTCATCACATTTTGAAATGTGATGTAATACATATTGCTGGTAGGTGTAATTTATCTGTCATTGTCAACTGTGTTCATCAAAAGAATAACATTAAAAACTGTAAAATAAAAATCCTAACTTTATAAATAGGGATGTAGCGAACGTCGGAAAAAAAGTTCGCGAACATATTCGCGAACTTGCGTCAAAAATGCGAACGGTTCGTGAACGTTGCGAACCCCATAGACTTCAATGGGAAGGCGAATTTTAAAAGCTAGAAAAAACATTTCTGGCCAGAAAAATTATTTTAAAGTTGTTTAAAGGGTGCAACGACCTGGACAGTGGCATGCCAGAGGGGGATCAAGGGCAAATATGTTTCTAAAAAATCCATTGTTGACACAGCGCTGCGTTTTGTGCTGTAAAGGGCAGAAATCACACTACATTTCTAAACCTGTGTAATAAAATGCTTTAAAACGTCCGGCGTCTACATGCCAATCAAGTCGTGTAAAGGTTACAGCCTGTTCACACGCAAAGACGAAACGCGGCGCTTACTGCAACGCAAAAAAACGCAAAGAGCTTTAATGAATGATACCGTCAAGTGAGCAAATGATAGTTGTTAATTACTAGTTGAGCTTGTCACCTCCAGGATGTTCGTCCTGTTGGTGGCAATATTTCTGTAGTGGTGTGTTTAGCAGTCACCGTGCTTGTGCGCACGTGCACGGTCAGGCAGAGGTAATTCAATGTACAGTGAAGTGAAACAAAAAACACTGATTCTGCAGTGTGGGCCCAGTTTTGGTCTACTTTATTGATCACCTGCGGTGACCATAAAAGATGCGATTTTGCCACTGTTGCAGAACCCTGAAAAATTAGGCATGTGTACTGTCCTGAAAAATTATGTTTTTTTTGTTGCAGCCACTGAACCAGAAGGCCAGAAACAATATGCCATATAAATGCTGAAAATATTAATTTTTTTTTGTCGCAGCCACTGCAGCACAGAGGCCAGAAAAAATATGCCATATAAATGCAAACAATATTAATTTTTTTTTGTCGCAGCCACTGCAGCACAGAGGCCAGGAAAAATATGCCATATAAATGCTGAAAATATTCATTTTTTTTGTCACAGCCACTGAAGCACAGAGGCCAGAAAAAATATGCCATATAAATGCTGAAAATATTCATTTATTTTTGTCGCAGCCACTGAAGCACAGAGGCCAGAAAAACTCAGGATTTACCTGGATTCAAATTAAACCAGTAGGGTTTGCACCCTAGTTTGTAACGGTGGTGGAGGGAGGAGGACGCTAAAGGACAGCTGTGTGTGGAGTCATGAGGCGTGCAAAGAAGGACAGCTGCATGGGGAGTCAGAAACTCAGAACAAGTCTTCCGGCGTGCAGTAACCCTCCGAGATCCACCCCTCATTCATTTTAATAAAGGTCAGGTAATCCACACTTTTGTGACCTAGGCGAGTTCTCTTCTCAGTTACAATCCCTCCTGCTGCACTGAAGGTCCTTTCTGAGAGGACACTTGAGGCGGGGCAAGACAAGAGGTTCATGGCAAATTGTGACAGCTCTGGCCACAGATCAAGCCTGCGCACCCAGTAGTCCAGGGGTTCATCGCTCCTCAGAGTGTCGATATCTGCAGTTAATGCCAGGTAGTCCGCTACCTGCCGGTCGAGGCGTTCTTTGAGGGTGGATCCAGAAGGGTTCTGGCGCTGCCTTGGACAAAAAAACATTTGCATGTCTGACGTTACAGAGTGGCCAAAGTGCTTTGTCCTTGCAGGTGCGCTCGTGGCAGGATTATTGGCACCTCTGCCCCTGGAATGTTGATGAGTTCCTGAAGTGACATCACCCTTAAAAGCATTGTACAACATGTTTTGCAGGCTGGTTTGTAAATGCAGCATCCTTTCAGACTTGTGGTATGTTGGTAACATTTCTGCCACTTTATGCTTGTACCGAGGGTCTAGTAGCGTTGCAACCCAGTACAGGTCCTTCTCCTTAAGCCTCTTGATACGGGGGTCCTTCAACAGGCATGACAGCATGAAAGACCCCATTCTCACAAGGTTGGATGCAGAGGTATCCATCTCCGCTTCCTCGTTATCAAGGACTGCATCATCCACGGTCTCCTCCCCCCAGCCACGTACAAGACCAGGGGTCCCCAAAAGGTCACCACTAGCCCCCTGTGAAGCCTGCTCCTGTTGGTCCTCCTCCTCCACAAAGCCACCTTCCTCCTCTGACTCCACTTCTGACACCTCTCCCTGCGTTGCAGCAGGTGCCTGGGTTCGTTCTGGTGATTCCGACCAGAAATCGTGCGCTTCCTGCTCCTCGTCACGCTGGTCTACAGCCTCATCTGTCACTCGTCGCACGGCACGCTCCAGGAAGAAAGCAAAGGGTATTAGGTCGCTGATGGTGCCTTCGGTGCGACTGACCATATTTGTAACCTCTTCAAAAGGGCGCATGAGCCTGCAGGCATCGCGCATAAGCACCCAGTAACGGGGGAAAAAAATCCCCAGCTCTGCAGATCCAGTCCTACCACCCAGTTCAAACAGGTATTCGTTGACGGCTCTTTGTTGTTGCAGCAGACGTTCCAACATGAGGAGCGTTGAATTCCAGCGAGTCTGGCTGTCGCAAATCAAACGCCTGACTGGCATGTTGTACCGCTGCTGAATGTCAGCAAGGCGTGCCATGGCTGTATAGGAACGTCTGAAATGGGCCGACACCTTCCTGGACTGCCTGAGAACGTCCTGGAATCCTGGGTACTTCGAGACAAAACGTTGGACTATTAAATTCAGAACATGTGCCATGCAGGGCACATGTGTTAAATTGCCCAGTCTCAGTGCTGCCAACAGATTGCTTCCATTGTCACACACCACTTTTCCGATCTTCAGTTGGTGTGGGGTCAGCCACCGATCGGCCTGTGACTGCAGAGATGACAGGAGTACAGATCCGGTATGGTTTCTGCTTTCCAGGCACGTCATCCCCAAGACAGCATGACAACGGCGTACCTGGCACGTCGAATAGCCTAGGGGGAGCTGGGGGTGCACAGGTGTGGAGGAGGAGGACCCAGCAGCAGAGGAGGAAGAAGAGGAAGAAGACGAGGTAGAGAGCGAAGGAGGAGTAGAGGTGGTGGCAGAACCGCGTGCAATCCGTGGCGGTGACACCAACTCCACTGTCGTTGTTGAGCCACACATTCCCTGCTTCCCAGCCATTACCAAGTTCACCCAGTGGGCAGTGTAGGTGACATACCTGCCCTGACCATGCTTGGAGGACCATGCGTCAGTAGTCATATGGACCTTTGGCCCAACACTAAGTGACAGAGATGCGGCGACTTGGCTCTGCACATGGTGGTACAGGTGTGGTATTCCCTTTTTTGAAAAAAAATTGCGGCTGGGTACCTTCCACTGCGGTGTCCCAATTGCTACAAATTTGCGGAAGGCCTCAGAGTCCACCAGCTGGTATGGTAAAAGCTGGCGGGCTAAGAGTGCAGACAAGCCAGCTGTCAGACGCCGGGCAAGGGGGTGACTCGCAGACATTGGCTTCTTACGCTCAAACATGGCCCTCACAGAAACTTGGCTGGGGGCAGATGACTGGGAATGGGAACTGGTGGTCAAGGTGGAAGGCGGAGTGGAGGGTGGTTCAGACGGGTCAAGGACAGCAGAGGTAGAGCAGTAAGATGCTGGACCAGAAGGAGGGTGGCTTTTAGTTTGCCTGTTGCCTTTGAGGTGTTGCTCCCAAAGTGCTTTGTGCTTGCCGTTCATGTGCCTTCGCATAGAAGTTGTACCTATGTGGCTGTTGGGCTTCCCAAGACTCAGTTTCTGACTGCACTCATTGCAAATTACAACGCTTTTGTCAGAGGCACACACATTAAAAAAATCCCACACTGCTGACCTTTTTGAAGCTGGCAATCTGGCGGTAACAGTAGAAGTTGGCGGCGTTGGCGGCAATGGCGGGTGCGTTGGCCGGCTGACCACAGGTGCCGATACATGTTGTTGCCCTACTGTTCCCTGCGAGCTGTCCTCCCTGCTTCTTACAAGTCTTATTCTCCTTCTGCCTCTCTGACTCTCCGTCTCTCCATCTGAACTATCCTCCTATTGCTCTCTTCTACTGGGCACCCACAAAACATCAATCTCCTCATCATCATTCTCCTCAGATGCATCAATTTCTTCTGACAGCTCACAGAAGGAAGCAGCAGCGGGGACCTCCTCATCACTCATTATGTCCATCTCTGTTGTGTTCTCTGCCAGAATTAAATCTGGTGTAACGTCCTCATCTCCTTCATCTTCTTCTGCCAATAATGGTTGCGCATCACTCAGTTCAAGAAACTCATGTGAAAATAACTCCTCTGACTCCAGTGAAGAAGGGGCGCCGGTGGTGGAGGTGCCCATAGTGGGGTGCCCATAGCAGTGGAGGATGAGGATGTTGTGGTAAAGTTAGAAACGGTAGAGGATGGGGTGTGCTGTGTAAGCCAGTCAACTACCTCTTCAGCATTTTGGGAGTTCAGGGTCATTGCCTTTTTAAAACTGGGCAATTTCCTAGGGCCACAGGATAGCATAGCAGCACGGCCCCTAGTGCCTCTGCGTGGCGGCCTGCCTTTGCCTGGCATTATTTTTAAAACAACAACAACAACTCAGGTGGTGTTTCTGGAGACGGTATTATTATTGATATTTAGACAGAATGTGAACAAGCTCACACAGCTAGATGGCCGTTGTTTGAAAATGAAGAACACACTGGGCAAACAATGCCTACAAGGTCAACGTATACACTACTACAGCAGTGGATACGGAATATATTATTGCTGCTTGAAAAACGTCACTCAGGCGGTGTTCCTGGAGACGGTATTATTATTGATATTTAGACAGAATGTGAACAAGCTCACACAGCTAGATGGCCGTTGTTTGAAAATGAAGAACACACTGGGCAAACAATGCCTACAAGGTCAACGTATACACTACTACAGCAGTGGATACGAAATATATTATTGCTGCTTGAAAAACGTCACTCAGGCGGTGTTTCTGGAGACGGTATTATTATTGATATTTAGACAGAATGTGAACAAGCTCACACAGCTAGATGGCCGTTGTTTGAAAATGAAGAACACACTGGGCAAACAATGCCTACAAGGTCAACGTATACACTACTACAGCAGTGGATACGGAATATATTATTGCTGCTTGAAAAACGTCACTCAGGCGGTGTTCCTGGAGACGGTATTATTATTGATATTTAGACAGAATGTGAACAAGCTCACACAGCTAGATGGCCGTTGTTTGAAAATGAAGAACACACTGGGCAAACAATGCCTACAAGGTCAACGTATACACTACTACAGCAGTGGATACGGAATATATTATTGCTGCTTGAAAAACGTCACTCAGGCGGTGTTTCTGGAGACGGTATTATTATTGATATTAAGACAGAATGTGAACAAGCTCACACAGCTAGATGGCCGTTGTTTGAAAATGAAGAACACACTGGGCAAACAATGCCTACAAGGTCAACGTATACACTACTACAGCAGTGGATACGGAATATATTATTGCTGCTTGAAAAACGTCACTCAGGCGGTGTTTCTGGAGACGGTATTATTATTGATATTTAGACAGAATGTGAACAAGCTCACACAGCTAGATGGCCGTTGTTTGAAAATGAAGAACACACTGGGCAAACAATGCCTACAAGGTCAACGTATACACTACTACAGCAGTGGATACGGAATATATTATTGCTGCTTGAAAAACGTCACTCAGGCGGTGTTCCTGGAGACGGTATTATTATTGATATTTAGACAGAATGTGAACAAGCTCACACAGCTAGATGGCCGTTGTTTGAAAATGAAGAACACACTGGGCAAACAAATTTAAACAATGCCTGCAAGGTCAACGTATACACTACTACAGCAGTGGATACGGAATATATTATTGCTGCTTGAAAAACGTCACTCAGGTGGTGTTTCTGGAGATGGTATTATTATTGATATTTAGACAGAATGTGAACAAGCTCACACAGCTAGATGGCCGTTGTTTGAAAATGAAGAACACACTGGGCAAACAATGCCTACAAGGTCAACGTATACACTACTACAGCAGTGGATACGGAATATATTATTGCTGCTTGAAAAACGTCACTCAGGCGGTGTTCCTGGAGACGGTATTATTATTGATATTTAGACAGAATGTGAAAAAGCTCACACAGCTAGATGGCCGTTGTTTGAAAATGAAGAACACACTGGGCAAACAAATTGAAACAATGCCTGCAAGGTCAACGTATACACTACTACAGCAGTGGATACGGAATATATTATTGCTGCTTGAAAAACGTCACTCAGGCGGTGTTTCTGGAGACGGTATTATTATTGATATTTAGACAGAATGTGAACAAGCTCACACAGCTAGATGGCCGTTGTTTGAAAATGAAGAACACACTGGGCAAACAAATTGAAACAATGCCTGCAAGGTCAACGTATACACTACTACAGCAGTGGATACGGAATATATTATTGCTGCTTGAAAAACGTCACTCAGGCGGTGTTTCTGGAGACGGTATTATTATTGATATTTAGACAGAATGTGAACAAGCTCACACAGCTAGATGGCCGTTGTTTGAAAATGAAGAACACACTGGGCAAACAATGCCTACAAGGTCAACGTATACACTACTACAGCAGTGGATACAGAATATATTATTGCTGCTTGAAAAACGTCACTCAGGCGGTGTTCCTGGAGACGGTATTATTATTGATATTTAGACAGAATGTGAAAAAGCTCACACAGCTAGATGGCCGTTGTTTGAAAATGAAGAACACACTGGGCAAACAAATTGAAACAATGCCTGCAAGGTCAACGTATACACTACTACAGCAGTGGATACGGAATATATTATTGCTGCTTGAAAAACGTCACTCAGGTGGTGGTTCTGGAGACGGTATTATTATTGATATTTAGACAGAATGTGAACAAGCTCACACAGCTAGATGGCCGTTGTTTGAAGAACACACTGGGCAAATAATGCCTGCAAGTGCACTACTATTGGTGCACTACTATGAAGAACAGCAAACAGCACTGTACACGTTAAAGAACAGTAAGATAAGTAAAATAAAAAAAAAATTATATGTATATTAAAAAAAAAAATTCTCGGGTTGGTGCTGCTGAACTACTAGGAGCAGCACAGTAGCACACCAGTCCCACTCCCCAACACTGCTAGACTAATAGCACTGGGCTCTTATAGTAGCAACTAGCAAAGTAAAAAAACAAAAAAGAAAATAAAAGCAGTCCTTACAAGGACTATTGGGTTATTACAGCAGTCAGCAGATGAGATCAGAAGAGATCAGTGCCCACAGCAGGCAGCTACATACAGAGCACTGCAGTAGAAGGTAGATTACTAGCCAGCAAAGCTACCTAACCTAAAATGTCCCTCAAATCCCTGCAGACTTCTGTCCCTCCAATACAGAGCAGTATCAAGTAGATTACTAGCCAGCAAACTTACTATCAACTGTCCCTCAAATCAGTGAAATCACTAACAGCTCTCTCCCTACACTAGCTCTTCCAAGCACACACAGGCAGAATGAAAAAACGCTGCAGGGCTTCAGTTTATATATGGAAGGGGAGTGGTCCAGGGGGTGTGGGGGTGGTCCAGGAGGGAGAGCTTCCTGATTGGCTGCCATGTATCTGCTGGTCTGGGGTGAGAGGTCAAAAAAAAGCGCCAGGTAAGGCGAACCCAAAATGGCGAACGTCGCGCGACGTTCGCGAACATTCGGCGAGCGCGAACACCCGATGTTCGCGTGAACAAGTTCGCCGGCGAACAGTCCGCGACATCCCTATTTATAAAGCCCTTGGCAGTCCAAGTTTGCGGAGATGGGTGTGCATTTTATATAATGCACAGGGCTTCCCAGCAACATTCTAAAAGAAGTGAGGTCTGAGACACAAAAAGTGCAAAGTGGTAAAATGATGAGATTACAGGTCCAAGACGTTGCAGAGTTAGATATTTTATCTCAAATGACAACACATAATAGTATAGGATTACCAAAGTGGGGAGGGGGGAAGGGCAGAGTGAAAGTAGTTAAGAAGTAGGCATTTATTGAACTGGAAACAGTCTGTAGAAGGGAAGGCCAGTGTTTTATAGTAGGTGAAATATACTATTTTAAGTGAGGGCATTATAATTTGTATCTTGCTTTTTTTTTTTTTTAGATAATGAAGGTATGTTTTCAGGGGTCATGGGTCATGTCTGAATTGTAACTCATATTCATCCATTGGGTGCTGACGATTTTTTTTATCTTTTTTTATTATTATTATTCAATAAAAATTAAAATGTTAGCCATACCATGCTTTTACTTCATAACGATCTCCAACAAATGAAGCATATTAAGGATCCAACCCACAGGGTAGAGTAGGGTTCTCTTTTTCCCTCTTTCTCAAAATAAAATTGCATTTAATAAGATCAAAGAGATTAAACTGTGTGTTGATGCACAAAAATATCAAACCAACCTAGGTATGGGATCCGTTATCCAGAAAACTCTGAATTATGGAAAAGCCATCTCCCATAGACCCCATTTTATAGAAATAATCCGAATTTTTAAAAATGATTTCCTTTATCTCTGGAAAAGTAAAACAGTACCTTGTACTTGATACTGACTGAGAAATAATTAATAGAAATAGAATAGATTAGAATAGAATAGAAATAATCACTATTGGATGCAAAACCAATAGTGTTTTCATGATTTTCTAGTAGACTAAGGGAGTTATTTACTAAAATCCAAAAATGTCTCATTATTTTCTTAAAACAATTTTGACCAAACTCCCATCCATAAAAAAATCTGGTGCGGGAAAGACTCGATAACAACGGGAACAAATCCGAATTTGTGCATTAGTTCCGAATTTGATGTTCGTAAATTCTTTGGTTTATTGTACAAAATCGAGAACAGCATATCTTCCAATTGTAAATGGGACATCTGCCATTGACTTCTATGTGACCTCTGCAGGTTTTAAACAGAGTAGTTTTTTATTCGGACATTTAGCAGCATTGGGGTTTTTTTCTCAGAAAGAATGGAGTTTTTCCCTTTAAAACTCTGACCAGAAAAAAATTGGACTTTAAAAAATAACCAATTAAGGTATGAAGATCCAAATTAAAGAGCCATTAGCTGGAAAATCAAAGTTATGGATCTTTCAGATCTATTACCCCAGGACCCAAGCATTCTGGATAACAGGTCCCATACCTGTATAATGTAATAGTTACCTGTATAATGTAATACAATACATACAATGTAAACTTTCTTTTGATACATCAAATCCATATAATGAATATACAAAATAGCTTGAAATTAATAAAATGAAAAAGATACCCGTTTACCAAGACATGATTTGTATCTTATATGGTATTCTTCTAAAGCAGTAGGACACACTTCTATGATTGCTTACATTCCAGGTAGTCAAAAAGCTAGTTAGGATTCTGTGTTTTAATACAGATGCCTTGACTAGTATTTATTTTATATTTTCCTGGGTATTTGCATAGGTTTATCTTCTGTTTGTGTTTTTCTTAAGCAGTTTTAATTTGTCGTGCAATTTTGCAACAATTTTCTGCTGGGATTTTTAAACCATCTGCTGCGTTTTTTTACCCAACATCATGTTATGCTTTAATGATGAGATACTGAAATATTGTCTGTGTATAAACCATTGATTTGTTAGTTTTATATTTATTTAGGAAACACGCATGTTGAAGTGGGGGAGGGGTAAAGTGTCCCAGTGCTGCATTGACTGACAATACTTTTAAAGCATCATTTTCACAAGGTGAGATGCTACTTGTATTCAAAGCGTGACTGTACATGATTGAGTATGAAACTCTGTAGAACAGATTAATCATTCCCTGTCATTACTATTTACATGCAAATACTATTCACATATAGAAACGCTCCTGGTACAAATATTATTAAAATAGTTCAGTCACAGTCAGGACCCAGGGCTTATTTTAATAGAAAGCTACGCGAAAATTCGTGGCAAAAATTCGCTGGCGTCAAAAAATTTTTTTTTCGAAAAAACGGACGCCAGCATCAAAAACGGACGCCGGCATCAAAAACGGGCGCCAGCATCAAAAACGACACACCGGCGCTGTTTCGCGAATTTTTCGCCATTTCGCGAATTTCGCTAATTTTTCGGCAAAGCGAAACGCCGCAAATTCGCCCATCACTAATTCTTATGCATTTGGTGAAATTTCCCAATATTGGAAGTCTTTAACACAACAAACAAGTCCCTTTACTCTATAGTGGGCACTTTTTGGAATACCTCCCCCACAACTAAAACTCACATGTTCTGAGAGACACCTAGCAGATTATTAACAGCTGCGACCAGGAAAACCATCCTCCATCACTGGTTTTTCATCTCCACCACCACTCTCACTAGTTAAACAGAAATCCCTACATTTTTCACATGGAATGGTTGGAATCCACCACAAATAAAGAACAATACACAGAAAAGTTCTTCTCAACCTGGATGAGTTACATATCCTCACTCCCTACACATATCAGACATCTCACAATCTATGCATTCAGACACACCTTTTGGTACAACACGGAATTACTATCCAACAACATCATAGTACAAGAAGCCTCAAAACCTCCACCGACCACAAGAACAGAGCCCACGATTACCCCCCAGGAGTCACCAAATTAATCAGATGTTGTCTACAAGTTTTTTATAATTAGCATTTCTAAGCCTTGGATGTGGGAAATATTGATGTGTAGATAACTGTTCTATTAGTGACAGCTAAGTTGAATTCATAATTTTGATTATTATTAGTAACTGCTAAGATTTTACGGACAAAGGAATTTACTTCATGTACCTCCAATCTCCTTTATGACTGTTCATTTTTTATATTGTTATGGAAAATTAAATAAAAACATATAGTAAAAAAAACAAAAACAAAAACGGGACAGTTTCGCTTATTGCTACCTAAAAGCAGTACCATAAGCTGGAAGCAGTGAAGTAATATAAGAATCATATAATACAGAGCTTCTTATCTGTCCTTGACCCGGAATATAAAGAATTTGCAGCAGTGATGGAGAGTGACAATAAGTAATTCTTTTTTACATGGTTTAGCATAAAAAATTATTATGTTTAAGCAAATTGCATTAGACTAAACTAACTGCATGTTAAATAGAACCTTTTATATGATATAAAAATACCTCTTCTACAATAATATTTAGGAATGTTTCCAAAAATAAAATCTTTACATTTTTAAATTTTCAATCTATAGAAATATAAATTCCCAGCCTTGCATTCCTAAGCAGGTTTATAGCTGTAATGACCCATTTTCCAACACCTGTCACACATTGCATGATTATGGCTCTTAATTTCGCTGATGTTCTACATTCTAGACGCTCTAGCTTACGTGATAAGTGTTTGTGTTTGTCATATTGCTTTCCCAGTTATTTACTGGTGTAGCTGAATTTAGCCTGCAGGACTAGTAAGAGGTGATAACAACTCCATTCATAAAGCGTTAAACCTTCCTACTAAATCTTCGGTCTGGGGCACTTTTCAAACACATTTCAAATTAAAACTCTAACAGTAATTTTAAACGTATATAGCTAATTATCATCTTGTGGAATTTGCCATTATTTTTTTATATTGATATATATTTGTGTGTACAAGTAAAAACATTATACCATTACTGTATTGATGCATAAGATACATGGATTTAGATTGTTTCACAGTAACTTGATGGACATACAGTGTGTTTGTAAATTGCAGGGGAGATTCGGGCCCCTAAGCCACCCAGTTCCTGTGATGCGGTCCCCGCCCTTCCCCACCTCTCTTACCATCTTCCATTGGAGCAGGTCCGGGGGGCCACATTGCTAGTACAGACAGAGCGCTATTGCTCTCTCATGCACTTTGCACTCCGATTTAAACCCCAGAAATTTGTCTCTTAAAGTCACCAGGAGTGGCTTTTTGTGGCTCCTGGTAACTTGCAGGGAAATGCCGTCTGAAGAATGGTTTTTATCTTGCCTCATGGCTGGTGCGCCCCTGGAAAATTGTTTCCCAATCCAAACTGTATTGAAGTAGAAATATTATACAAATATAATAAAAAAAATAGAATTATAAAAAAAAAGCCTGGTTAAATGGTTAAATTAACTTTTCTCGTGGTAGAACAAGGCAGTTTTTCATACAGACAACAGTACTGTGTAAAATAAATCCCATGATTTGCTCCACTAACTTTCCAGGTTCCAGTACCACTGCCTTCCTTCTTATCTATTTTAAGGCTATTTAGCAGACACCCTGAACCATAGGGTACCCCACAAAACGGCCTAGCCTATGTCTCTAGTCATAAACTCCAAGTGGGTCAGCATGCTGGATGAACTCCTAGGGCAGTGGTTTCCGCATGCTTGTATCAAATGGACATATCACATATGACTGCTTAAATCCTACATAAATCAGTTGGCCAATATACAATATCATATTACCATAAATAAATATTTTTATACTACTATACAGTGGTTTCCAAACTTGATTTGGGTGGGTTTGTAGCTTATTTTCCTAAGTAGTAACATTCAAAATATGCCAGAAGCCACAGTCATTAACCTGGCCATACATATCCTACCTATACCAATCATAGATGTGGACATGTATGCTAGGAGGGGGTGCCATTTCAAGAATTTATTAAATAGCAGTTGACCAGACACATTTTGAAATCACTAATGTTATTCAATAGGTACACCAGACTTGTACAAAAAAAGATAGACATGGTACACATATTCTATATGAGTGTTATTGACACACTCATACAGAACATGGAACTTCAGAACGTGATGATTATACACATAAAAACACAAAATATTTTCATAGCCAGTAAAATAACATCCTGCACATCCTCTTGACCCATAACTTTTTAACATTTACTTACTACAGAAGAGTATCATTATGGGATTGTGGTTTGTACTTTAATATGCATATGTATTTATGGCTAAATTGAAGGATGGCAACATATTATTCTACATGTAAAACCAATTATACTGTATATTTTGGCTACATAGATCATATACTTATAGTCTGTACAGCTGTTGAGGATACTCTACTAAACTTTATTTCTGACTTGAATACTATCCACATTAAAAACAACTACATTCAAGCATCCATATAATGCAGATAGTTTCCAACCCAAAAATTCAAAAACTCCATACCTTATAAGCAAGTCATTAGTTATATACCTTACCTGTTCTGCAGCTACAGAAATTAAAGAACATGTAACAACAACAGGCACATTTTCTTTACCCAGCCTCAGCCCCAAAATCTTAGATAAAAAATAGTAAACCCGCTTGTGGTTTTCTTTTTACAGACTTATTCTTGTTTTCTAACAAATGGCTTAAATAGGCATAAAGGTTATGCACACTTATGAAGTATAATCCCCAGACAACAAGTTAATAAATATCCTATGGTCCTATTTCTCGCTAAGAAAACCATATTATGGAACACAGACACTTCATGCTTGTATCAAATGGACATTTCACATATGCCTGCTTAAATCCTACAGTTAGCCAATATACAATATCATATTACCATAAATAAATATTTTCATACTACTGATTGATGCAAAGGTCATTGGGAAGGCTATTGTCTCCATACTTATCGTGTCAGTGTCCCTTGCATTAACCAGGCTTTTAAAAATTACCTATATGGTGATGCCATTGTGGAGTAATCAAACAATTGAAAGCTTCTTATAGACTCCTAAGAGGTTTGAGGAACATGTGGAGAGTCATAGGGGTCCAAAACAACTACTGCCAAGGTATAAAACCAGCTATTAAGAAACAGTTGTATTAGTAGTAGGGTAAGCTATGCACTTGCATTGTCCATTTTTCTTGTGTATATATAAGCCCTATCTAGACCCTTGTCTAGAAATATACACGTAGCTTTGTTGTCTTCCACTAGTGCTTAATTTCATCTACACACATCTTGCTACTGCTTGCTGAAGCTGGTGGCACCTATTAGCCAATTAAACCAAGAAACAAGGTACAAATACTGATGGTAGTGGAGACTAGACATATGTATTCCTTTTCGGCGTTATTGATTTTCTTTTGTCCCTTACTAGAAACTCAATATTCATGAGTCCCACTCACCAGTATGGTAGCATAGGTTTTTTGTTCCAAGTTTGCTCAGTCACTACCAGGTCAAATTCAAAGTAAACTTTATTGTCATCTCAGCAGTATACGAATACACAGTGAGACGAGACGACGTGGCCCAGCTAGTACAGATATCAGAGTGTCTCTGAGGTAGTCCAGGTGTGTAAAGAAAAGTTCAGTTAACAGTTCAGGTGTATCTGGAATGTAGTGGGAGGGCAGGTGATGTGTATGAGCTGCATCTCATCTCTGGACTGGAAACCTTAGTGCCTTCTAAAATCTAGGGACCTATATATATCTATATATATATATATATATATATATATATATATATATATATATATATATATATATATATATATATATATATCCAAAGTGAGTGCACTCAAAACAGAAACAATCAATGCCTAGGAGCAGGTTTAAATTGTATTACAATATCTTTGGTACAAACCGCACTCCAAGGACTTCATATGTGAAAAAAAGAAAAAATTTTATTTCAACGTTTCGGCTCCTCTGGTTCGGCTCCTCTACTCGAGCCGTCCTCAGGACAGCTCGAGTAGAGGACCCGAAACATTGAAATAAAAATGTTTCTTTTTTTCACATATGCAGTCCTTGGAGTGCGGTCTGTAACAAAGATATTATATATCTATATATATATATATATATATATATATATATATATATATATATATATATATATATATATATATACACATATGCTCTCCTTATCATCTAACAAATGATCATTGTAAAAGTTCTAGCAATTAGATTCCTATCTTCTTACCAAGTGTTTGCTATCATTACACTTACCGACTATCATGCCAATTAGCCTCCAGAGAAGAAGAGAGTAAACTCTCACGAGCAGGAAAAGATACATTCTCTGGGTCATTTCTAATCTCTTACATTTCAGTAGATGTGATCTCTTGCTAATTGCCTGCTCAATAGCTTCACTATGTAACATATCTCTCAGTACCCTTTATATGTCAATTGTACCATTTCTATGTGACTCGTTAAGACTTCAGAGATAAAGAAATGAAAAAGTGCTATCTGCTAATTATACCTATAATTTATTTTGCACTGTGAGTGTTTTTTGTACGTGTTGTCACTTACCTTTTAAATGTCCCGAATTGGACATAAGAATTTGATTTCTATTTAAGATTTATTGCCTTTCTTACACAACCATTTTCTTATTGCAACAATAGCTTTCCAAAAAAAAAAACTTAATTAATAGTGCTGTGTATAAATAAATAAGCTTAGCACAGTGGTGAGTCGTTCTGCTAACATCCCCTTCCCCTCCCATGTATCTGCTAATAGAACTTACTCAGGTGTTATTTAATGCAGTTGTCATGTTTCGTTATTAAAAAATGTATTTTGTCAGACTCGCATTTAATAAGCAAATGTCTACCAAACTGTTATTCTTTTGGAAATCACAAAGATTCAAGCAAGAAAGCATTGCAGTCAGCCTGTATATACAAACATCTAAGAATTTCAAACAGACTAGGTTTGTAGGGGAAAAAAACTTTTTGCCTTTGATATCTGTTAGAAGGATAAAATGAAAGGGACAGTGATACATATTTTAAGTCATATGAATTCACAATGGGACTTTAGAATAAAGAGATAAAACCTTTGAACTAAACTATGGTCCATCACTGTGTACTCCTCTCTCACTAGACCTTATAAAGGAAACTGTGAAAGACAGGGGCACCAGCTGGCTTTTGCCACTACATTTCCACTGACACAATTCAGCAGAATCATTCCCAGGCTGTACCACTGTATACTGGATAGCATGTCATTGACTCCTCTTGGACCAAATCTCTTATCTTGTAGAGTTGTTTTTCTGTCAAATGCACTGTGAAAGCATCCACTCATGAGCTTACATCTTAGTGTCTCTTTGTACTCTCTCAAAGCCTATAGACTGGAAGGCTGCATTAAGTTGATTAAAGTAGTATCATACACAGCTACTTAGGCTCTTATTGTGCCCTTAGATTAAAGAAAAAAAAAACCTTCTCTTAAGATTTTTTTTGTAAAACCGAAACTTTGAAAGGGGTCAGCACAAGACAAAGGCTCCAATAGAGGAGAAAAAAAAGGCTTTTACAACAAATTATTTCTAATTACCGCTTTGTTCCAAAAAGGCAGCAGTTGCATTGACCGGAGAGCGCAATTGCCATTTCTCTATAAAAAGCTTTTGTAACTCTAACCCATCCACTAGTAATTTTCAGATATACTTATTTAAAAAATTGCTCTCTTGATATGGAATTATGCTAGATTGCAAAAGTGGAGTTGAACTGATCCAATTGATTTTGTTATTTTTCTGTCTTCACTAGTAATAAAAGAAAATTGGTGTGTATCCCAGTAATAACAGGGAAACTCTTGGGTCTTTGGGTTTATAACTCATTCAGTATCAGTATTTTGATATTTAATTTTTTGGGATGCACAGCTCTTCCAAGAGAGATGTGTTGATTGGAAACAACTAGTCTGAGCTATTTGTCTTTACTAGGCTACTTAGTTTTTATATAAATGTAACCATTGAAGTTACAAGATATATATAAATATACATGGGCACTCCTCTGTGTAGGAGCATGAATATGCATATAATGCTAGAAACTCTGCTGGGAACTCTAGCGGCAATGAAATTGAGAAGAGGGAACTAATGTGACAAATATGGTGGCACTGTGGTCAGCTTTGCTCTTTGCAGTGCTGGCATTGATCTGACTCATACGCCATTTGCATGGAGTTTATGTGGGTTTCCACCCACAATAATATACTAGTAGGCTGTGTAAGGTGACCCTAGTGAATTGGTGCATGTGGTAGAGAAATTACACTGAAATCTCCTCTGGGGTAAAGATTATTCTCTGTGAAATATCTCAGCACTGCACTATTAGAAAGGATAATAAATTATATTAGCAGGTTTTATAATCACAGTTTGTTAACTGAACACTACTATGTAATTATTTATGTAAGAAGTACCAGTTAAATACATATATAAAACTGTAGGGCTAATTTGCGGCCACTTAATACTGCTGAGGCTACACAAAGTTTTCCACTATTGTTGCCAGAATAAACAACATTCTTTAACAGTTCTTGAGCATAAAGCTGCTCCTTGCACTACTGCATAGTTGTACTGAGTGCCCTCAATTATGATGGAATTTTGAGGGGAAGGCTGAATTTTGCACTTGAAATTTTACTGCACATTGCATTGAGCATGTTTAGGTACAGGTAGGAGACCTATTATCCAGAATGCTTGGAACCTGGGGTTTTCCGGATAATGGATCTTTCTGTCATTTGGATCTCCATAGCTTAAGTCTACTAGAAAATCATTTTAAAGAGAACTAAACCCTAAATATAATATGGATAAAAATTCCATATTTTATATAAATGTCTATATAAATGTCTCCCATTTCTCCTATCCGAAAAATTTGTGAATTTGCTGCAAATTTAGAGAAACAGCAAAACTGAAATAATGTCGCCTTCATAAATTTTGATACCTGCGTCAATTAGCATCAATTTTGACGCCGGTGTTAAAGTCAATGGGCGTCCAAATAGTGTTGATGTGCGACGGTTTTGCCCTGACCAAATTTTTTTGACGCTGGCGAATTTTCACGTGAGTTTCGCGCATTTATTCACCAGCGGTGAAACGCCCATCACTAATACTGAACATATTGTACCAGCCTAAGTTTCAGCTTCTCAATAGCAGCAATGATCCAGGACTTCAAACTTGTCACAGGGAGTCACCATCTTGGAAAGTGTCTGGGACACTCACATGCTCAGTGAGCAGCTGTTGAGAAGCTAAGCTTAGTGGTTGTCGCAAATTATCAAGCAGAAAATTACGTTGGCCTGTATTATAAGCTGATGCTACAGGTCTGATTATTAAATTCTGATGCTAGTTGCACTGGTTTTTGTGCTGCCATGTACTAATTATCTATATTAATTATTAATCAGCCTTATATTGTGACATTTATATTCTATGTGTACTGTATATTTTGAGTCAATCCTTAAGGTGGCCATACACTATAAGATCCGCTTGTTTGGCAAGGTCGACAAACGAGTGGATCTTGACCCAATATGCCCGCTAACGGCTGGACGATATAGGATGAATCCGAACATTCGGCCCTGTAGCCAAACGATCAGATTACGATACTATGAATGGGCTCCGACAGGTCGCAGGACAGCATCAACTAGCCGATGCGGTCCTGGATCGTAGCAAACAATCAAACTAGACTGATCGATATCGGGCCGATTTTTTGTCTGATATCGATCGGTTGGACCCGTCGGAAGCCCCCACACATAGGCAGATAAGCTGCAGAATCGGTCTAATGGACCAATATTGGCAACTTTAATCTGCCTGTGTATGGCCCTCTTTAGGCTCAGTAAGTGACAGCAGCACAGATTGCAGTGAATTGCAGAAAAGAAGATGGGGAACTACTGGAGCAACTTTGGAGACACAGATCTTCCCTGCTAAAGGACTGTGGTTGCCTTGGGCTGGTACAGAAACCCAAAACATAATGTACCACATTTCTAGACTAATTATTTAGTAAAGCTTTAGTTCTCCTTTAAACATTAAATAAACCCAATAAGCTGCTTTTGCTTCCGATAAGGATTTATTATTATTTATCTTAGTTTTTGATCAAGTTCAAGGTATTATTTTTATTATTACAGAGAAAAATTAAATATTTTTTTTTAAATCTGGATTAAATTGTTAATTGAAGGCTGGATAGAAGCAGAATGGAATGGATAATTCATAAACAATACAAACTAAATAATGAAAGTCAATATAGGACCAACTGAAGAGTTGCTTGTAATGAGCCTGGCCAAAACATACCAAAAGACAACTTGCAAATCTTAATAGGAAGAGTTTCAGTGTTTCTAAACAGAAAACCCTACTTTGCATAGTAACCAAATTAAGGTTTCACACAAGCTATATCCACTGAAACCTGTGCAGGCTTTGCGTATTCAATATCAAGTTCAACTCCAGCACAGGTACTTTTTCTAGACTACATTTAGTGGCTGGTCAATACAGTCAATAGCATAATCTATAACCAACATCAGACTGCAGCCTCAGGGCCCCCCCCATGCCAGACAAAAACTCTCTGGTCCCTCTCCCCCTCCTGCCCTCCACGCCTACCTTTTCTTAAAGACAAAATGGCAAATATTGGAAACAGCTTCTCAACTCAGGTTGGCCACACATAAAATCCACATTCTAACTGGTTTATTATTGATTTGGGTACAAACTGCATGGCTGCATAGTCCTCATCATGCATCAAAAAATATGGATTTAATGTGTGTCTGGTTTTAAGGAGATAAACACCACCTGGTTCTTGCAGGCACCTACTCATGAAGCTAAAGTTGGGAAAACAAAGTTGTCTTATAATAGCTATTTACCCTGGCAACTAATTTGTATATTTCCAATTGAATTAAAATTTCTGAAAGACTGGCCTATTCCTCAACATAGATAATGCATAATTAAATACAGTATCATGAAGCCTGCAGGATTTTTTCCCCATTTTTATATCTTATTCTGATGACAAATGCATTCCATTACAATTCACTAATCGGCCATTTGACATTACAATTAACTCTGAAATCATAGTAATAATCTATGAGTGCCTGTGTGTCTGGTTCTAAACAGCTAAAATATATATATCCCAACTTTAGCTTCATGAGTAGGTGCCTGCAAGAACCAGGTGGTGTTTATTCAGATGAGCGAGCCTGTTACAATGTATTCTTTCTTTTGGATAAAACATTAGTGTATGAGATGTGACAAATCAGATGTTCATCTTCCGCACCCCTGCATTATTTTACATTGAGAATTAGATGATTGCCGGCTTTCTGTTCTTTTAGATTTATTCTTTATGAAAGATCTAGGTACAAACTGAACAATTGGTACAATCATGTTAAAAATGTAAAAACGGGATGTCACATGGTTGAACCACAGCCTTATTATAAATGAATTACAACTATTTGAGTGGGTTTAATTCTTTGATGGACTTAAATGGTCACTAACTAGAATTTATTAAAACAATGATGTCTTGAATAGAAGTCTATGGGCAGAATGGGACCACAAAACACCTGGTCCAGGTCTGTCTAAGCCATGTTAGCTTGCATAATAACTTACATAGGACAGAAACCAATTAAATATATGCTTGCAGACAACAGTTGTTATTCAGTCATTATAACTTGAATTAATGGTAATAAAGGAAAAGGTATTATACAGTGGACATGCTAAGACATGACTGAAAGAGTATGAAAAGGGTATTCCTGAGCTGGAAAGATTATGAAGATACAAACAGTGTCATGTTTGCATAGATATAAAAATGTCTAATGGGGAGATAACTCCTTATGGTTGTAAACACAAATAATTGTTAAAAAACCCTAGACCAAACACTTAAGGACTGATAGGAGTGAGTAGTGAGGAGCAAATCTGTCCCATTTCACTTTGCTGGAAAATTTGCGAAACGGATTTAAGTCAAAAGGCGGGAAAACTGTTTTCTCAGTCCAAATGCATTAAATTCAATGGCTATTTTTCTTGTGGCGACTATTTTGTCCAAATGCATTACTGTAAATGGGCATTGAAATTGAAATATGAATAGGAGAATAGAAAAATGAGTAATAAAAAGTAGCAGTAACAATAAATATGTAGTCTTACAGAACATTTGTTTTTAGATGGGCTCAGTGAACCCCATTTGAAAGATGGAAAGAGAATAATTCAAAAACCATAAAAAATAAATACCCTTACATTTTCTAGTAGATATAAGGTATGAAGATCCAAATGACAGAAAGATCCATTATCTGAAATACAGCAGGTCCCAAGCATTCTGGATAACGTATCCCATACCTTTACTATACTGTATATTGCCATAAATATAAGATTGTTTTGGAAACTAGCCTTCACAACCTAACTGTGTAGCAGGCCCAGCCAAGATTTACAATTATGTGAATTTAATCTCATTTTGGAGTTCTAGTCAAAATTTCTTTCCCCCTTGGTGCCAAACTCTGGGGGCTCATTTACCAACGTTGGACACTTATTTCCCAGTACAAAAAGCCACAGCAACCAAAGATTTACTTTCTTTATTCTACCACATGTAAACTGATCAAAATCTATTGCTGGAGAGTTACAGATAACTCTAGTACACGCTTTCCCAGTGGTAGTAAATTAAGCGTCGCTGTCTTCTACATGGTACTCCCCTTTATAGGATAAAATATTTGGATTGCGTAATTATGTGAAATGCATAAGAAGGAATTAAGTTGCTTTACCTGTGGTGATGCCCAAAGATCATAATGGCAAGGTGAATTGGGCTGGTGATTTCGAGACAGCACTTCTTTTTAATTAACATAGTCCATAGTCCTTTTTTAATGTTAAGGTGCCTATTTACTAACAATTTAATTTTTTTTTTTACGAATCTCTAAAAATTTGTGCGTCTTCATTATTTCTCAAAAAAAAATACAATTTCTTTGCTTATTAATAAATAACTCTCATTTTGGACAGTAAGATTTTGTTGAACCTAATAGATTGTGTTTGTAATGAAGCACAGCGGCAAATGTCTTGTGAATCTTCCAATACATAGAATGGCAATAAACGGTGTTAAATCTAGATTGGTTAAAAAAAGAAAAGAAAAAAGCATTTTGGCAGAAGATAACTATTGTGAAGGGTGATATAGTAAGGGGCATCACAACAAGATTTGCTAATACATACTTGTCAGAAATATCAGCTCCCAATTTACTACTCGTGCACAACAGGCCAGTTGGAACTTGTACGTCGATCCAATTTGTCACAGCTTTTGTTTTTAGTCTTCACGAAACTGTCTTGTGAACACAGTGGAAACAGCACTTTTGTATCCCATGAGTCAATCAGATGCTTTTGCCTCCTGCTGAACCAAACTATCAGGTGGCTTCCAGTGTCTAATTATCAAAAAAATGAAATATTATAATGTATGTGGCTGGGCTGGAGAGATTTCATTGCACCGAGTTTATTTTAAAGTATTTTTTATACTGTAGAACATTAATCAGCATTTAGTAAATCATTTTTAAATCACTATTGTTGAAAAATTGCAAGTGGTCAAGGCTGTCTCATTAGGAGTTGTTAAGCTACACACTTATCTCAACATTGTTCTATATTTTCTTCCCCTAAGGGATGCTTATTTTTCCAACATGTATAAACAATCAAGCCAGTTGTAGTCCAGCTTATTATGGCAATGTTTATTTTTACCCCAAGAGCACACATATAAATAGTTTTTTTTTATTTGTTTTTTCTTGTTCTTTATAATGCTAAAAGATACGGTGGGAAATTTTATTTTATTAGTTTGGTGACTTTTCAAGTAGATTAACGAAATTCTAGGCTAATATAGTAACTTTGCTTTAGGTGAAATAGTTTTTGTGAACTGAGCTGCAAAGGAGATGAAACCTTGATTGAAAATTTGGTAAGTTGGAAAAAGTAGTTGAGGAGGTGCATTTTTGACGCTTTCCTCAAACATATTAATGGTTTGCTTTATGCACCACATTTGTCAATACAGAAGTAGAAGTATAGGATAATTTCTTTTTGGAGTTGGTAATAACCAAAAACAAACAATAATAATAACTAACTAGTACATGTATGGGATCTGTTATCCAGAATGCTCGGATAACGGGCTTCTCGGTAATTTGGATCTTCATACCTTAAATCAACTAGAAAACAATGTAAACATCAAATAAACCCAAAAGGCTGGGTTTGGATCACACACAAGGTACTGTTTTATTGTTAGAGAGAAAAGGAAATCATTTGAAAAATTATAGATTATTTGAATAAAATAGAGTCTATGGGAGACAACCTTTACATAATTTGGAGTTTTTTGGATAAGGGGTTTCCAGATAACAGATCCCATACCTGTAGTAGTAGCTTTTGTTTAGTATAAGCGAGGAAATACACCACAAGAATATTATTTTATAATTTTATTATCACATCATTTGTGATGTGTGGTTAATTGCAAGTGAAAAAAAAACAACCAGGGGGTTATATTGGTGTGTAAACTGCACTTGAGAGATACCGGTAACTTAATCCTTTATCAGCACAGTACTAAAAACAATGAAGAAAAGTAAAATATTTTTTTTTTCACTTTTGTTAAAAGATAGAAAACTGCATGATGCTGAGAACAAACACTTGACATTAACCTGCTTAGAATGATTGTCCTGGCACTGTTTTACTTTAATTGTTTATTTTCAACCAGTTTAGGGTCTGGCCATGGGCAGATTCGGGGAGATTAGTCACCAGGCGACAAATCTCCTCTTCTTTGCGGAGACTAATCTCCCCGATATGCCTTCCCCTGCCTTTTGCCGGCTAAAATCACCTGGGGGCAGACACACGGCATGCTTCATTTTTCGAATTCGCCCAAAGTTTCCTCGTGAGGTAATTAAGGGCGACTTCGGAAAATTAAGCGTTTCATGTGCCTGCCCCCAGGTGATTTACATTTTAGCTGGCGGAAGGCAGGGGAAGGCAGATCCGGGAGATTAGTTGCCACAAAGAAGAGGAGCTTTGTCGCCTGGCGACTAATCTATCCAAATCTGCCCATGGCCAGACCATTAAGGGGGTGGCACACAGGGAGATCAGTTGCCCAGCGACAAATCTTTTCTACCCGCTGGCAAGAATGTGAATCGCCGGCTGGATGCCATACATTTAGCTTCATTTTCTGAAGTGGCCCGAAGTTGCCTCACGAGGAAACTTCGGATGACTTCGGAAAACCGAAGCAATACGTCAATATGTTGACACTCTAAAAATACTTGTTAATAATACATATGCCATCCTGCCAGCGATTCGCATTCTTGCCATTGGGAAGGCATTTGGGGAGATAAGTATAAAAAGTTGTCTAGACAGCGGGGCAAATTCACTAATGGACGAATTTTAGTCTGCAAAGGCTTCGACACACTTTGCAGCACTTTATCAGGCGCAAATTCGCTACCACTACACTAATTCACTAAAATGCAAAGTTGTGTCTCTGCAGTTGAACGCTGGAAAAGTTTAGTTAGCACTAATTTGTCAGTACGAGCATTTCATAGCAAACTTTCACTAATGTTCAATTCTGTCTATCAAAACTTTGTTAGTACACGAGTCCGTTTGAATAGGGCATGTGAATATAGGCCATATATATGTCTTTATTAGTGATATTGGTGCAAATGCTTGAAGTGGCCACTTATTATGAAAAATGTCCAAGGAAGCAAAATACAGACAAAAGAGATCCTCTAATGTCCTAGACATGAGCCCACCCTAAAACAAATGTGGCATACCCCTCAAATGGTTAAAAAAATGTTAAAGTAAACATTTTTAACAGTTACCACTTTTAAAAACAATCCCACTTTAAAATATGATAAAGTGCCAGCATTTTTTATCAATTGTATGACTGTAATGACATTATGTCACTGACAAAAGATTGAGGAGGATGTAGCTGAATTGTATCAGTTTGAAAGGGGTAACGTTATGGAAAATTGACACTTTAGTGAATTTACAGAGTAACGATCATTCACCTGATTGAAAATTCGCCTGGCTGAAAAGGCTAACTTAGTTAGCGATATACTCTAATGCTAGGATATTGTCCTCTATGCCTGTTAGTAAATTGGCCATCTCCCTGAGGATTGTATTTCTGGTGAATTTTCGATAGCGACTGCCACTTCGCCCTTTAGTAAATCTGCCCCGGTGTGTATGTAAGAAACATGGGAGCATTTTTTGTTGTAGCATAGTGGAAAAATGCTTCTCTAACAAGGTAGGGTAATGTGTAAGCTATTGCAGAGCTAAAAATGCCTTAACAGCAACACCAAAAATAAAAGTGTTTGAAAGGAATGAAAATATTATGTCCTGTTGCCCTGCTGATACAACTGGTGTGTTTGTGTCAGAAACTCTACTATAGTTTATATAAACAAGTTGCTGTGTAGCCATGGGGCCAGCCAATCAGTCTGAAAAAATAAGAAAAGGCACAGGATGAATAGTAGATAACAGTGTAGAATATAATGGTGTTTTATCTGTTGTCAGCTTTGAATGGCTGCCCCAAGGCTACACAGCAGCTTTTTCTACATAACCTATAGTAGTCTTTCTAAAGCACAAACACATGTTTTACTTGTGCAGGGCAAAAGTACATTTTAATTTAATTACTTTAAAACACTTTCATTTGGTGTTACCGATCCTTTAACTGCAATGCTTTTTCACCTTTTTATTGACGCCAATACCTTGGTCATTTTAGTGGTTTCCCAAATTTTGATAGGGTTTTACAAATTTTTCAGCAAAATGAAAGAATCCAAGAGTCAAGTCAAGAGAGTGAAGAGTGAGTTTATTGTCATTTCATCTATATACATTTGTGCAGTACACATTGAAGCGAAACAGATGCAGTGAGTGGGGTAAATGTCCGTGATGGAAGGAAGAGAGACACCTATGATCTTCTCTGCTGTCTTTACTATCCTCTGTAGGGTCTTGCACAGTTCCCAGCCCAGACAGTGACACAGCTGCTCAGGATGCCCCTCTGTAGAAGGTTTTGAGTATGGATGGTGGGAGATGGGATTTCCTCAGCTTGCGCAGGGAGTACAGGCGCTGTTGGGCTTTCTTGGCTAAGTAGCGGGTGTTGTGGGGCCAGGTGAGGTTCTCCGCCAGGTGGACACCAAGGAATTTGGTGCTTTTGGCGATCTCCACATTAGAGCCGTCGATGTACAGTGGCAGGTGGTCACGCCTAGTCTTCCTAAAGTCAACAATCATCTCCTTTGTTTTGTCTACATTGAAAGACAGGTTGTTAGCTCTGCACCAGTCTGTTAACCGCTGCAACTCCTCTCTGAATGGTGATTCATCATTATTGCTGATGAGACCCACCACGGTCATGTCATCAGCGAACTTTATGATGTGATTCGTGCGGTCATGCGTCAGCAGAGCGAACAGAAGAGGACTAAGCACACAGCCTTAAAGGAGAAGGAAACTCCCTGGGCGCAAAACCCCTCCCGGATCTACTGCGCATGCGCCGAATGTCATGCAGTTTTACGATTTCACTTTGTGACATTCGGCACATGGGCAGTAGACCCGTATCGGTAACTGTTCCTACTGCGCAAGCGCCAGAAGACGCCAGTCAAAGCAGGAAGAAGACGCGTGTGGGAGAAGATGGCGACTGTGAACTCTGTGGACAGGACCTGCGCAGAGGGGTGAGTAACAAGTTAGGGGCATTTGCCCAGGGGGACAGGTAGGCCAGGGGGGAGGAGGGAGGGGGGCAACACAGGGGAGGGGGAAGGGATTTGCGCCCAGGGGGTTTCCTTCTCCTTTAAGGGGCTCCAGTGCTCAGTGTGGTGGTTCTGGAGATGATGTTTCCAATCCTGACTGACTGAGGTCAGTTTCATCACTGGCCCTGTGTCTACAGCTCTAGGTTGTATATCCTCTATGTTTCCTCTGCCAGCTTTAGTACATTGTTTATAATTTGAGTGAAGCGGTTGTGGCTCAGCTAAAGGTAAATGTGTGAGTGTGTTGGATTTATGTCAGAACTGATATTGTCGAGCTGGAAGAGCACTTGGCTTTACTTTTTTGTGGACTTTACTTTCCCTCAATTATAAAAGTGTGTAATAAAATGTAAAAGTATAATTACTACTGTAAGGTACAGTGCGCTGAATGGTAAAATTATCCATGCAGCCACCAACTCAGGGAAGTATTAATTATTCTGCAGGTATACAAGCAAACCTTACAGTCGGCTGTTATCAGCAACTGAGCCTTATTTGCACTCAGTGTTAATAAATAGTTGGGACTGAAGACTGTTTGCTGCAACTGAATATGCTACCTCCCACAGAGTTCTCACTGGATAGATAGGTTCTTCCTTGTCTGCATGAAAACATATTATCATAGCAGCAGGAAAAACAATAAGAATAAAATAGTAGCAGGCTATCATTATTAAGTGAGAAGGAATATGATTGATTTGTCAATTGTATTTTCTTACGCGATTATTAAATATCCCTTTCGTAAACCTTATTTTAGCTAAAACAGTAGAATTCCTGAAAAATAAACTCTGTGGGTGTTTCTGTGAATTTACTGTGGTGGGCAGAATATAAATTGCTGAATTCAGTAGAAAAAGCTTCTATTATTTAGCATTGACAGAAGACATTGTGGGCATAATTATATATGGTTTCTATGTTTTGGATTTGATGTGATCTCCATGCTTTTATGTTTCTCATTTTATGGAAGTAATATTAACACAATCAGAAATGTGTAAATACCCAGCCCTTTCTTAAATACTGATATCATTCTGGTAGGGATGCACCAAATCAAGGATTCGTTTCAGGATTTGGCCAGTATCCAGCCTTTTTCATCGGGTTTCGGCCGAATCCAAGTGCCTGGACGAACCGAATCCTTGAAATAAAGTGACTTTTTGTCACACTAACAAGGAAGTTTTAACAGCATTCTGCATACAGTTCTCTTTCACTTTACCTGGCCCTAATCTATATATGTAAATTCAGTATTCGGCGGAATCTTTCACGAACGAATCGGGATTCACAATGTGGTTTTCTGGATAACAGATCTTTCCGTGATTTGGATCTTCATACCTTAACTCTACTAGATAATGATGTAAACATGGAATAAACCCAATAGTTTGGTTTTCCTTCCAATAAGGATTAATTATATCTTAGTTTGGATTAAGTACAAGGTACTGTTCTATTATTACAGAGAAGAAAGATGTAATTTTTAAATGTATTTATATAGTCATCTACCACTGTATAATAATGCCACAATAACATGAATTTCCTGTTTTTTTTGGTTTTTTGCATTTTAGTCATTGTGACAAGTGACAATGGCCAATCTCAGTAAAATCAGGACTAACACAGAATAAAATCACAGCATTAGAGAAAATGGAAAATGTTTAGCCTGTGCAGACTGCATGAACAATGCTGTGCAAAAAGCTTTAAGGCTGTTTGGGATGCATCATACCTTTTAGTCAATAAATAATTAAATCACTTAATGGACAATGCATTACAAGAAAAACAGGCAAATTACAGAATAATTTAACTTTTGCAAAGAAACATCGCAACTTGCAGCACGTAAAACACTCCACTTTGACACAAAATGCCCGAAGCTAAAGCAATTAGGCCTGCAAAATATTGCCGTCTGACATGATGTGTATGTAAATTTGTCACTCATTGGCGAGGGTTTGTAACAATCACAACTAATGCTCACAATGAGCGAATCCATGTGGCAGAAATGTTTTCTGCTAAGGGTATTCTGAAAAACAGTGGTTATGTATCATTTAGGCATATTATCATAATACATATGGCATTTCTTCCATGAGAATGAGAAACCATTTTCAAAGAATTTCTCCTTGACTGAATCTTCAAAGCATTCCCTTCTTGGAATCTATGCAATTAACCTTTCTGAGGTGTAGCTAAAGAACATTTGTGTAGAATGAAGAATATTATAACTGGATTTTGGAAAATGGTTTTGCATATTAAGTATATGTTCTTATCTGATAGTTTTCATGTAGGTTCCAAATATAGTAGTTCCAAATATTAAGCAAATGAAATGGGTAACCCCAGCTATTTTGTCATGACTTTGAGACATAGTGGGAGTAATTTATGACAGCGGTTGCCACCTGTATCAGTGAAGCAAGTTTTTAGATGGGAGTTAAATCATAGCTGCCATGAGTGTTTGCCCTAAAATGTATGATAATAGGAAAATGAAACACTAACACACAAAGGTAAGCCTTGGTAGTAGTTGTAGCAGTAGCTTGCCTCTGGCAATGAGTGAATCATTTAACAAATCCTTAAACCAGTTTACTGATTTGAGATGTTAAGCCCAGTCCAAGTGCCAGTCACTATCATGGATGTTTCAGACCTTAGTCCAATGCCATTGATAGTTTATTGGGAACCAGAGGTGTCAGTTGCTTTCTGTAAAATGTTGTGGCAAAGGGTTCATATCATATATACCGGTAAAGTCTAGGTCTTGAACCCCAACCACAGTGGCAAATGTTTCATCTCAATGGGGGCCACAAAAAGTCAGATGTTGTCACTTACCTGTGCATAGTGGGGATCAGGACCGCCATCAGAAATCACAGGGCCCCATACGACAAAATTTCCTGGGCCCCCTGGGCTGCACTCACCGCAAGCCCCACCTACAGGTCCGCCCTCCCCATCCCCACAGGTCCGCCCCCCCCACCACACAGTAAATAAACAAAGAAAATATTGGTGGCTAGGGTTCCCACATGTTAATAAAAAATAAAAAGATATTGGTGGTCAGGGCCCCCCATAAAAAAACATTTGTGGCCAGAGCCCCCCCCCATTAAAAAATATTGGTGGCTAGGACTACACATGAGAAAAGAAAAATTGTTGGCCAGGCCCCCCCCCCCACATTATGATAAAATTGGTGGCCAGGGCCCCTTAAAGGAAAACTATACCCCCCAAACAATGTAGGTCTCTATAAAAAGATATTGCATAAAACAGCTCATATATAAAATCCTGCTTCATGTAAATAAACCATTTTCATAATAATCTACTTTTCTAGTAGTATGTGCCATTGGGTAATCATAAATAGAAAATTGCCATTTTAAAAAATAATGGCCGCCCCCTGGGATCGTAGGATTCACTGTACTCACAAACAAACCAACAAACCATACATGTTAGGTCACATGAGCCAATTAACAGACAGAGTTGGGTCTTTTCTTCCTGTTACAGTTAGAGTTGAAGTATTTCTGGTCAGGTGATCTCTGAGCCAGCACAGAGACCATCACAAAATGGGGGCTCAAGGCAAGAGATGTAAAAGGGCAATATTTACTTAAATATATATTCCAGTTTGGTAAGATTCTTTAATATGCCACTTAATATGATATGAACTATCTGTTGCTTAAGTGTTCATTTTGGCGGTATATTTATTTAAACGTCCATGCCTTCCTGAAGTCAGCAGCGCTCAGAGGGCCTTCGGGGCCCCATACAACTCTCCCCCCTGATGGCTGCCTTGGTGGGGATACGTTATCCTCTAGGGATCCCATTGAAAATTTCTACAGAGTGTTAAGACCATAAGAAGAGAATCCGGACCATGTAGCAAATGTAGCAAATAACAATAGCCCACTAAACAAACTTTGCATATTCACACAAAAAAGCGTTGCCTAGCCAACTTTTTACTTGTTCTGCCTTTCGGCCTCCCTTATAAGAACTCTGGCTTCTCCATTTCCAAACAATTGTCTCTCTGTTGCTTTTCTGGAAGGAATCAGGCATGAAGTACACTGCCCATTGGAACTGTTTTATAAAAGAAAAAACAGATGAGACTGACTGATAGGGCAGAATACAGCAATAGAGAGAGAGAGAGATAAGGAAAGGGTTAATGCACAGTCGTTTATGCGTATTTTGATCTAAACAGGTATCAGCAAAGTGTCATTGGTGAATAATTACTGTGTCCTCGTTATTGGGAAAAACTATGCTGAGCACTAAGGGAAAACAGGTGCAGAGCAGTGGCATGATTTTTATCATAAACTCATGTTTATGTGATAAACATCAACAGCTTAAGTGTGTGTATATATATATATGGACACTTGCTAGCATATGTCTGTATGAGAGTTTATGTGTGTCTGTGAGAGAAAAAGCATGTGTTTCAGTGTGGCTGTGCATGTACAGTATGTGTTTGCACCTTTTGGAGAGTGCACATATATTTTTGCTTTTATCTACGAGTGTGTGTGTATAAGTGTACGCATCTGTGTATGTGTGCATGATGCCTCAGTGTAGGGTATAGCGGAGCTGGAAGAATCCACAAACTGCTACTTAGAACTCAGCTATGCTTCTTGCTGCTCTCTAGTGATGTGTGGGCTGGCTCCAAACCCGCAGCTGTGGGTAGGGCTGGTTCAGGCTGGCTGCTGCACAAAATCGTTGGGTCTAGCACTATAGGCTGTTGCCCGTCCCAACCCTTTTGTAACATCATTGCGGGAAGGGGTCGGGCGCGGATCTATAAATAAAGGGGGAAAGGTGGCCCAGGCCAGGTGTGGGTCGGGAGGGGATGGGTTAGGGTAGGGTGCAGGTTAAGAATTTCTTGAACTGCACATCACTGCTGCTCTACACTCTTCACTTCCCCTTCCTGTGTCCATAACCTTTCTGATGACTCCACCCAGTGCTAAGCTGCTAATGCATATTAATATGAACAATTAACGATCATACAGGAATGAATGGAACAATAATACAGTGAAATGCAAGTATGTAACAGTAAGACTCATTAATAAATGCAGCGCAGTTTCCATACACAACTAACTACAATGTCCACGGGACTCACCAATATGGATACAATTTAGTGGCTGTTTTGGTAAATTGCTCACAAATTGCATAGCAAGATTTCTCCCCTGTATTTGTGTAAGACTGGCTCACTTCTGATGTGCAGCAAAAATATCGGCACTGGTGCCCAATTCACTTGCTACAATTCAATTATTGATGCAGTCTGCAACGTGAAATTTGGGATTACTGTCAGTAAATCCGAGTTCTTTAGCATCAATGGGTTCACTTGCACACAATTCATCAGATCAGGCTAAAGGGGCACATGCCACCAGTTCAAAGGAGCATTCATGGGCCCCTCTGAATAGCATCAATTTTGTGTCCAATTTAGTTCTTAGTACTCACGGTTGTGTTTGTAAAACATAGATTATGCATCTGTTTCAGAGTGCATGAAATCTAATCTAGTAAGAAAGTCAAGTGAAAGCACATAAGTGTCGAAGTGCATGTCAGTGACCATATACAGCATGTGTGTATGTACAGTAGGTATCTGTGTGAGAATACACATGGTAGGATATATTTATCCAAAACAGATTGTGCTTGCCTGTTTGAGGAAATAGGTGTTTGTGTAAGAGGCTATTCATGTGTTTGTGTACGTCTGTGAGTAAATGCCCATGTTTGTATAATTCTTCATCCACGATAATGTGAGAAAAACATATGTCTACGTGAAGGTGGTTAGAATTATGCGGATGCATATGTTTGTGTACCTGTGTGAAAGTGTTTGTGCTTGTGAAAGGGTGTAAGATATATATAGATAAAGGGTGTAAGGGTGTATATATTTAAGATATAAAGTTTCGCCAGCGCTCCGCAAATTCACTAAAATTCGAAGTTGCGCTCAGGGGTAGCGTAAGGTTGCGAAGTTGCGCTAGCGTTGATTCGCTATGTAAAGCGAAGTTACGCTAGCGAAGGCTAATTTGCATACCGCGCCAAATTCAAATTTCAATGGAGGAATACGTATCAGCACTACAAATGCCTAGAAAACCTTCAAATCAGCAAATAAAATTTTTATTTTGCCCTACACATGTGCCCACTGTCTAGGTAAGTTGCCATGAGTCAGGAAATGTAGGGGGGAAGGAGGGGAGCCCCAAAAAATTTTTCGATCTTTTTCAGCCTATAACCCATAATGTAGAAAACACACCAGCGTTTTTTGGGACTTATAAAAAATTTTGACTTTTTTTGAAACAATCCCTATCTACTCTATTGCGCTTCGCCAGGTCTGAGGTGGCGAAGGAAGTCTAGCGTAAAAGGTAGCGTTCAGTACACTGCGCAAGTTAGTGAATTTGCGTAGATACGTCGCTAGTGAAAATTCGCCAGGCGTAAGGGTGCGAAGTAACACTAGAGAAACTATGCCAGCGTTCGTTAGTGAATTTGCGCAGTAACGAAAATGCCAAATGCTAGCGAATTAACGCTAGCGTTCGGCGCTTCGGCGCTTAGTGAATTTGCCCCATAGATTTTGAACTATAATTATTTTTCTGTCAGAACAGGTTGTAGTTTCTGGGGTTCCCTGGTAGGTTTTGCCTAGTGTTCTTATTTCAGATGCAGATCTATTATCCAGGATGTTGGGATCATGTGATTTTCCAGATAAGGAATCTTTCTGTAATTTGGATTTACATACCTTAAAACTGCTAAAAATTATTAACGCATAAACAAGCCCAACAGGGTTGTTTTACCACCAATATGAGTTTGTGAAGCTTAATTACATCAAGAACAAGGTACTAAAAAGACATGGTCACTTTATTTTGATTCAATCAACTCCACAAATAAAGACCAGATTTTTAAAATGCTTCAAATTTAAACAGACTTGTTTAATTTTTCTTATTTCATCTAACCATGATAGGGTTTCTTCAGAAGACATTGGCTCAATATTTTCAGTTTCTTTTTCATTCAGTGGACTTACTTGTAATTCTGGTTAAATCAGTTTATATTTACCCCCCTGTTTGGTTTACTTGTTTAATTTTATGTACAGTTTTCTTTTACTCTCTCCTCGATTTTTGAGGGCAAAATTGATATTTGGGACATCTGTTCGTACTCTTATGTCTGAAAACGTTTCATTTGGTGTGTTTATTGTTAAACTTCAATAAAAATATTGAAACCCAAGCACAAGGTACTGTTTTACAAAGAAAAAAAGAAATCATTCAGAAATAAAATAGTGTATAATTACAATAACAATGGAAAATAGCATTTCTGTATTTCAGAGATTTTCTGGGTAATGACTTTCAGGGTAATAGATCCCATACCAGTAACAGCACAAAAAGGTTATAATCAAATTGCATTTATAAAACATACAGTATCTTATAGGTACTGTGAGATACATAATGAAATATAGTAAAAAGAGTCAGTATTGCTTAAAATTGTTACCTTTTTTTTCAAGTATTTATTTAACAATCTGTGGGTAACGAGTAAGGGTATTTCCTGTCTGCTACCCATAATAAGATATACTAGATTACTTTGTGAAAATACCCTAATAATCCAATGCAACTATTAGAAAAATTTAATTTTTCTTCTAAATTGTATCAAATGGGTATCTTCCCAATTAAAGGGGCCCAACAGCCAAAAACGATTTCTTTGCATAGTGAAATAAACTGTAATTCTAAGCAAATTACCAGTACACATTATTTATAAATTTTCAAGGGTCTTAACATTATTTGTAAATTAATTGCTATTAAGCGCAACATCTGTCTGAGACTGTTTACACTTTCTGCACTCCTGTCTCTGACTCCTGAAGCAGTGTTGCATTAAACCTGATCAAAACAACAGAAAGATACTTGATTATGGTTACCCTATATTGTTTTAAGAGTCAGAGCCATGGAAAAGGATGGAAACAAATAATATTGCTTTCAATAGAAATTAAATGTACAAATGATATATTTTGGAATTGTTAATAAATATATATTGTGGCATTGCTTAGAATTCCATTTTATTTTATTATACAAAAAAAATCAGTGATTGGGTGGAGGACCTTTTTTAAGTTGGGATATTGTCATTGACATTTTTCTGGTTTTGCATTTTGCATGAATGGTTTTACTTTTATTAGTCATAAGCAGAGATCGAAACTAAACAAATGCTTACAATGTGTGCAAAGACTTATACAATGTGTATATTAAATAATTAGAACTCTTCTAAGTCCTTTCTACACTATATGCCTAGTATAGCTAAACTAGTTTAGGAGTGTTGATTTTTATGCTTGTTTTTACTTTAAGCCTGTACAGCTGAGACTATGATGCCTAGTGTCGCTTAGAATTATGTGTAGTATAACGGATACTATAATGCCTACTATACTATAATGACTACTGTATTATACAGAGACTATTATACTGAGTGAGAACTATAAGAGCAATGTTGGTTCTCCAATTCGGAATATCAATGCTGTCATATCAGTGGTATCTATACATCAGAATATGGGATTTAGTGTTAAGTAGCTCAGTGTTATTGCTACATTCTCTTTCATTTCCAATGCAAACTGCAGTAAACAAGCAGTCAGCACAACGGTTTTCACTCCTTTAAAGGGTGGTGCACGTCCACCAGTGGCCACTTTCCACTGGCACCACAAATCAGCAAAAACTTCAGGACTGAAACGTTGCCGTGATGCCCCTGTGAAACACGAATAAAGGCGTTTTAAATATAAAGAATCTTGTTGGTTCTGTCCTGAAGTTCTTGCTACAATGCAAACTGCAGCATAAATGAGTAATGCTTTTCTTCAAGCACTTACACTCTACATCAGAGACAATCTATGGCAAAATAGCATCTATAAGCTTCTATTGCAAATGTGCACCTACTGTATGTCTTCCTTTGTATATGGGGCAGTGACTGTCGCAACATGGAGGGATTCATTGACATTTTGCTTGAAGTTGCCAAGCACAGCAAATACCTAATGTTTTCCTTTATGCCTGAACAATGTAATTATCTTTTCTCACCTGCTTCAAATCTCAAGACACAAGTGCAGCACAGTCACTTACATTTCCAGCTCATTAGAGCATGCACTCTCATCAAAAGGGCAAGATAACTCTATCTGCGGGAAATCCAGGTTCCTCCTTTACACCTGCCTTACATTTGTACCAGCTTGGAGAGCAAGCAAATCAGTAAATCCAAGCATCTTTCAAGGGAATCTGGGCTCAAGCTCCAGACTAGGCCATACTGATCCACAGTACTGTGATTTACTGCATCTCTGCCACTAACAGAATATACACATTTTATAAAATCCATCAAAAGTTCTAAGTGCTATGATACAAGATGCTTAGAATTCTATGTCCCTGCATTAGCATGCCATATGGCACCTCTCATGCTGGCCAAACTGCTCCAGCAGAGTTGTGGATTGTTGCACCCTGCCATCTGGTAATTAGAACTGCTGGCTGCCCCCGACCTCAGCAAGAGCCTGCCAACCCCATGTTAGTACACTCATATAAATGAGTGTCCAGAGTACAAGCACATCATTCAAGTAGCCCAACCTAAACCCACCTATCAGATATGAAATACTGTGTCCTTTTTGGCACCAGTATTTTAAGATTGGTTTCTGATTGGCACTGACTTATCCCCTTTAATGACATCCCCTTTAAGTCAAATGGGATTCCCAGATATTTTCTCCTGTTCTGCGAGCTTCCTTGTATTCCAGGCTTCCTGTTGAAACAAAATCCCATTTTTGGTGTGTCTTTGCAACTAGAAAAAATAATATATTACTGCTATATCCCACAGTATGAATGCAGCACCATTTCACATAATAATCACCATTATTTTCCACTCCAAAAAAAGATGGTAGTGATCAGACACTACCATCTTTTTTTCCTTTAAGCTTCTCTACCAACATATACTGTAGAACTGTGCCATCCTACTATTTCAGGTGGACACTCAGAACTGGCAGACTTATGATATTGCATCATATTTATAATTCTGTTTGTCCTTTTAGCACCAATGGCTTATGTATTATTATTATTACTTTCCCTTGTTTGTTATGTATTATCCCAGCATTTTGGTTGGGCTGCTAGTTCTGGTAAGTTGGAATACACAGCTCTGTTTATACCCGAAGATAGCAGATTCATCAAATTTGACACTGACTTTAAAGAGTCACATGAAATTTTCTCAGGGAGAAAATCAGAATGAAAATAAAAAAGTGGCACTACCATTTAAAAGCATCTTTTCAATTAGCCTATTTGCAAGTATGCTGTATAATCAAATCCACATTAGTGTTCTAATTCTTCTCACATTAAGAACTGGAAAGCATAGGGCCTTTTGTTTTTGGGGGGAGGGTTGTTTTGTTTTTTAACAAATGTGTTTTCCTTCCCAAAAGCTGAAAATTTGTTGCACTGGATAAAAAAGGAAAACAAATACATATTTAATATGTCAGCACCTGGCTTATAGTTTCGGGGTATTTCACCATTGCCCATTCGGGCTTCCATCCTAACCAGCTTCATTAAAGAATAAAAGAAAAATAATAAGTCATTTCACACCCTGTCCAACCATTATATAATAATGACAAAATTGTACACAAGGGTATAACATTATGCCCATCTGCAATCACAGTCTCTTTGCAAAAATCTCAATTCACACTTCACATGCAGCTAACCCTGTTGCCATCTCTTCCCAAACCCATCAGTACTGCAGCTGCACAATTTCACAGCCTAACATCTTAAAATTCATCCCTTTGGCACCTTTGCATCACTTCAGTTCAAGAAATAGCATCCAGCCAGGAATAATTAAGCAGCACCCAGATGTTTGGTTTGCTCTCCTTAAACCATTTCCGAAAAATACATAATTGGTCTTGTATTATTTTTCAATGCCACAAAGATTCATGGAAGGTGAACAACAGCTAGTCCCTAGTTTACGTTAGTTGAGCGCTTTGTAGTTGAGACTTGAACAAGACGCGTGATAATGAGTAGGTTGAAAGAAGAGAAGGTGTTATCTCATTAAGGTAATGAGTAAGATATGCCCACCATTACATCAGTTTGAAAATGTGGCAATTAAAGCGCCCTACTTGCTCTCCTTGAAGACAAGAGAACAAGACAGTCTTCTTGCAACCACTATGGTGGGTTAATATGTGTCATGTAAATGAATAGGTAGACTAATTCTATTTAATTTCCAAGCACAGAACCTTTTTGTTCGGATTTTGTTTTTATACGACAATTAAAATGGTGGGGACTAGAATCCATTTTTATAAGCCCTGCTATTGTTTAAAACTCCAAATGTCAAATTATACAAATGCTTTGTGCTTATAAATATATATATATATATATATATATATATATATATATATATATATATATATATATATATATATACATATATATATATATACTGAACCCTTTAAGGACAACCTGTACTATAAATGAAAAGCAGAAAAAGGGAATAAATAATAATATAAAATATAAAATCTATTTTCCCTGTTGTAGTGTGAGATCTGATTTCAGGTCAAAACATGTGGATACTACACCGCACTGAGAAGAAAACAGAATTAGCATTTTACTTTTTGAGACACTGAACAGATGAAGTTTATTCTATGAAAATGGGTTTTGTGTTGATTTGTCAAATTCCCTCTGCACTGGCAGGCATCGCCACAGACTTGTAGGGGCACTTTCCCATCTACCTACAAAGACGTATGCACTCCATATAAATATATATACCTAAAACACATTATATTGTAAAAAAAAAAAAAAAAAAGTTGCTTTTTTTTTTAGAGAGATAAATAGAAATTTTTCCTGATGAGGGATCTTTCTGTAATTTCGATCAACATACTTTAAGTCGACTTATAAAATCAATAAATAAAAATTTAAAAAAACCCAATAGCATTGTTTTGCCTCCAATAAGGATTAATTCTATCTTAGATTGGATCAAGTACAAGATTACTGGTTTATTATTACATAGAAAAAAAACAATTGCAAAAAAATTTTATTATCTGATTAAAATGGATTCTAAGGCCTTCCCATAATTCTAAGATTTCTGAATAACAGGCTTCTGGATAACAGATCCCATACCTATATATAATTCTCAACTGTATTCTGGGCCATGTTTTTTGGGGGGAATAAAACAGCAACTGTATTTGAGAAAAACATCGGCCATTAAAACTGGAACTGAAATCAGAGCAGCCAATTTACTTTACTAAATGAGGTGGAAGGGTCACAATGTTTATATAAGTTCTAATAGAATTTTACTCTAATAAATGGCTTTGTGGGGATGCTTAAATTATGTGAAAATAATTGTGCCTTATACAAGTATAATTAGTTTTTCAGCCACATCGGGACACGTGGGGAGCTAAATAGTGGTAAAAGGCAATTGTCAATTGTCAGCGAAAGGCAAGACACTCCCCCCCATAAATTGCTTTGAAAGCACAATGCTATGAATTGCTGACTGTTTATCACCTAACAAGATATGCCAGCAGCCCCTTTTGCAAATGCAATATATAATTGATGTGTAAGATTTCATTTATCAGATAATGGGTAAATAGTGTACAATTTAACCTTTTACTGCCATTTTTTTTTAAAGAAGATGCAACATCAAAAATATACTTTATTAAAATTGTAAATCTTTTTTTTATTCAGACATTTTATAGAAAAATTAGATTGTGCCCACTGTATTCTGATGTTATTGTTATCATTAGAACTTGGATTTCTTTTTTTCAGAAAATCCCCTCCTTGTGGAAAAATCTTTGCCTTTTATATGGGCCTGCAGCCATTGTTTTCTAGACAGAATGAATTGAAAACTGGGCCTGTCTTCTTTAATACGAACCTAGGAATTGGATGCGCTGATTTCAACTTTGGTAAAGCATTAAATACAACAAAATTAAAAAACACCAATTTGTGCCAATTTGTTAACCACCCAATTGCTGACTTTTTACTCTGGACCAGCACATCTCCACTTTAAATAACAAGCAAATTCTTGAAGAGCACAATTTCCCTGCTCACAATTGTCCATTATGTTGATTTCAGCTGGGTTCATGCGCAGTACACTAAGCACCACTACTAAGTAGTGATGGGCGAATTTGACCCGTTTTTCTACGCCACAAATTTAGCGAAATTTGCGAAACTGGTGAAAAATTGATTGGCGCCGGTGTCATAGTTGACGCCGGCGCCCATTAAAGCCAATGGGCATCCATTTATCGCCGTCCAAATTGACGACGACTAAACAATTTCGACGACACCGGCGAATTTTCGCCAGCGTTTTTTTGCTGCAAATTTATTAACCGGCGGCAAAACGGGCACATTTGGCATGAATTCGCCAATCACTACTACTAAGTACTACTTTGCACCTGTAGTATAATTACGGGATTATGGGTCTGGATGCTATGTTACCTTAGAGACTCAATGTTGGCCAGATAGTGTCTCGGGCAGGCCATATTGGGGGGATGGGTCCGGTGCAGATGCCTCTGAATGCTCTCAGCCAAGGCAGCTAAAGGGACACATGACAGCATGGGAAACAGAAGATCCCACATCATTCTGACTGAAATTGTATGTATATTTTCAGATTTCAGTGCTCAGTATCTGCTCTCTTCTTGGGACCGTTGTGTATACAGCAAAAAGCATAGGGCAGGAGGATATACTGGAGTCTGGGGTGCACTGTAGCCCTTACAAGTCCCAATGCTTGGAAGGTTGAGGTGAATAATTTGGGAGTAGGGATGGGTGAATTTGACCTGTTTTGTTTCACCAAAAATTTGCTGCCGGCGAAATGTCGCCGATGCCCATTAAAGTCTATGAGCATCAAAAAAATTTAGTTGCGCGGCTTTTTTTGATGCTCGCCTCCAAACAAGTCTGTAGGCGTCATTTTGCGGCGAAACAAGCAGAAAAAATTCGCCCATCCCTATTTGGGAGAAATATATACCAAATATTTCATTATGTACAATGTCAAAACTATCTCCCTTACCCAATCTGCTGTACAACCTTGAGGTCAACAAATTGGGGCAAAGTTTACCAATTTAATTCTTTATCTTGTTTTTAGTCTTTGTGCTGATATGATAGGACACTTGTAGAAGTCTGGACCTACCACCCATTCTCAATTATTGCTGACAAACAAAGCAGCTCAGCAGATGCTCCTAATTTTTCAGTTCTGAAGGCAGAAAGGGTATTCATGCAGAGGGATAGAGGTCCGTGAACTAGAAGATCACTCTAAGTCCTGTTACAAATTAAGATATTGTGTTAATATTGCAAGCACCTGTCTTAATTGGTATTGTAACTGATAAACTCTGTTTCACTGCATTTTAGCAAATATTCACTTTTACTCTACAGTAGGTGATAGGTATTGCCTATATATTTGGTTAACCAGAACAAAGAATGCTTATTAAATAATACAGACATTTAGGGGCAGATTTACATAGGGTCGAATATCGAGGGTTAATTAACCCTCGATATTCGACCATCGAAGTTAAATCCTTCGACTTCGAATATCGAAGTCAAAGGATTTAGCGCAAATAGTTAGATAGAACGATTGAATCTTTCGAATCGTTTAATTCATCGATCGAACGATTTTTCTTCGACCAAATATAGCTAGCAAAGCCTATGGGGACCTTTCCCATAGGCTAACATTGAGTTTGGTAGCTTTTAGGTGGCGAACTAGGGTGTCGAAGTTTTTTCTTAAAGAGACAGTACTTCGACTATCGAATGGTCGAATAGTCGAACGATTTTTAGTTCTAAACGTTCGATTCAAAGTTGAAGGTCGAAGTAGCCCATTCGATGGTCGAAGTAGCCAAAAAAAACATTCGAAATTCGAAGTTTTTTTCCTCTATTCCTTCACTCGAGCTAAGAAAATGGGCCCCTTAGTAGACTCTACCTGATGTTAAGTTTAAGGCAGCTATTGAGCAATTGTTTATGGTTTGTTCTCTGCCTAAGGTCTTATGTGACTTTGCCACTAGATGAACAGATCCAGTAGACCAACTCCGAATAACTTGCTCACAGTCATTGAATATAATGGACACATTAATGGCATTTTTCAGTAAAATTTGATTCACAACAAACGTCATTAGGCCAACAGATGACCCCACAATGGTAATATATATATATATATATATATATATATATATATATATATATATATATATATATATATATATATATATATATATATATATATATATATATACACAGTAGATATGTATGACTGTATATATGTTTAACTTTATTTGTAAAGCACAGTTAAAGGAACAGTTCAGTGTAAATATAAAAACTGAGTAAATAGACAGGCTGTGCAAAATAAAAAATGACACTCACAAATAACAGAAAGAAGATGATGAAGTCTACCACCACACTATTTCATACAATAATGCAGTTCATGCTCTGACATGCCAGACTCTGTTGTTTCCAAAATTACAACTTGTATGTGACAGTACTGTCTAGGAGACACACTGGGATCCCCTAAATCTGACCCCATATTGTAATACAAGATGTTCAGTGATATCTCATAAACATCTTTTAACAAATGTGAATTTTATGAAAATTTTAAATTAAACCCTTTACTGTTCCCAAGTGTCAGAAAACAAATATACCCACCCTGGCTATAATTCTAATGGGGGAGATGATTTTGCAAGTAATTTTTTTAGAGAGGCTTAATTGTTTTGTCAAGGGACTTCCTTACAGTCCAAGTGCATTAAGGGGGCTGAGGCCTAACAGAAAGGTCTTTGTAGCTTGCTAAGAATGTGGATATGAATTACATGGTAGAAAAATATAAATCCTGCAACAGATGATCACATCAAGGGGAAATTTGTACTATAATTAAATATTATCATAATAATTATACTGACTTACTACTGCTTTTCTTCATTGTTTAGATTCTGACACTTAGGGGCAGATTTACTAAGGTTCCAATGGTAAATTCGAATTTGAATTTTCTATTTTTTTTTTATCAAAACACAAATACAAATTTTAAACTACCAACTCCAAATTGAATTTGAATGTGAGATTTATCACACCTCGACCGTGGAAACAGTTCTAATTTGACTATTTTCCACCTTAAACCTGCCGAGTTCATGTCAATAGCAGAGGTCCCTTGAACTATCTGAACTATCTGAAAATGAGCCACATTTTTGCCAAGTTTCGCTTAGAAAATAACACCCCATAGACTCAATGTGAGGGGGAAAAATGTTGCACGTCAAAAAAATTTGACATGAGGAAAAAAAAATTCGGAGGAAAACTTGATTCTAATTCAATTCAAATATGATGTGAGGTTTCAGGTCAGGCTATTTGATCATATTTTAGACATTCTTATGTTTTCATAAATAACATACCATTCGAATTTTGAATAAGATCAAATTTATTAGAGTTTTTAAAAAAAATCACACTCTGACATTCGACCTTTGAATAAATAACCCCTTTATTATTTGTGACCCAGCCTGCCTTATTTAGGTCTACCCTACCACATTTAATATGTGCTGTCATATTTTTCCATGTGACATGGTCTCTCCTAACAGACTTTCTGTCCTCTCTCCACTGCCTTCTGCTAATCAGTTTGCATAAATGTGATCGGCTCATCTACTGCACCAGGAAAACTGCCATATGGCTCCAGCTCTCTGCTTGTAGTCACCCCCTACTCCTGCTCCAAATAATGGAAACTCAGACTAATAATTTATTTGAAGTTTAATTGCTCATGCCACTATGAGTCTATTAACTTTTGACTTATATTCTTATATTATGCTCAATGCCTCATAGTGATGTGTGGGAGGACCAAACGTTGTCATGCACCCCTTCATATTCTGCTCTTTCCCAACCCATACCCAGTCCAACTAAGTGAGCCCTTGTCACTTATATTATGTCATGAACTTTAAAAAACAGAGACAAAGAGAAAAATTATTGTGGTGTAGCACAATAGTAAAATGAGTGCACCTTTCTCTGACTATAAGCTTCACTCCCAATATTGTGCTCTGGGTGAGACCTTAAATTGTCCTACAACAAGACAATGATCTCAAATATACATCAAAGCCACCATGAGCTACTTCAAGTTTGGGAACGGCACTTACAGTCTCCTGACTTAAACTTCATTAAAAAGAGTAGATCTTAAACATGATCTCAGAATTAGAAGTGATCTGCAAAAATCCATATGACAAGATCTGAGAGACAGCTGGATGCAAAAGGTGTTTATAAGCTGTGATCTGTGCTAAAGGGGGTGTTACTGTTTATGTGTTTGTTGTCAGCCAGTATAGTAATTTTGTGAATATTAAGTCATGATTAGAGAAATTCATTTAGCAAAGGTTTTTTCTGCCACCAAAATGGTGCTTTAACTCAAATGCCCTGGGGCTCATTTATAAACAGTGATCGAATAGTGATTAACTTTTTTTCAGTCAGCTGCGGGTTGAGCACTGAAAGCAAATATCTGATTGTTTACTGCAAATGTACAATTTGTCCACTGCTTATAAATGAGCCCCTGTGTGCATAATTTTTTGTGGTTATGCCTTAAAATCTCTTAAGGACAATCACGTGAATAAAAAATGATACCAATTTTGTCCAGCCATATATATATAAACACATGCACAGTAAGTATGTTTACTGTGTAAATCTGCACTGCTAGAAGTTTAAGTGAGCCCCACTGATTCTTACAGCAGTTGTTTACCACGTCAGGACTGAGATCCCAAATATCAGATACACAGAGGCCCAAAAAGCCCCACACACTCCCAATAAATAAATAGTGACTACAGCAGTCCATCTGGCATTTGTCCTGGCATGTTCTTTACTACTTCACTTAAAAAAACAACTAAATATGTGATCTGGCAGTGGGTGCTCAAATGTTTGTTTTTAACTGACCAATATCTCCACCACCTAGAAATGGGAGACATGCATGAGTCTGGGACTCCGAACTACAAACCGATCAGACAACAGTTTAACATATTGATATGATGCAAATAATATAATTGTGGTGTAGTTTGTTTTTTCACTGCCCACAAACACTGCACTGTCGCAAATAACTAAGTGAAGTCACACTTGTACCTTGAAGTGGCAGTTTACCAGTGGTATGAGTCCAGTTATTTGGTGTGCTTAACCTTAGCCTAATTAATAGTAATGACAATGACAAACAGGCATGTGGTGCACAAAACAAATGCTGCCATAATGCAGATCAATATAAGTACATTTAATTGAAAGGATTAAAATTGCACTTACAAGTATAAATTATGCAGCATCCTATCAATTAAATTGATTGCCAGTCATTATTGTCCAGCAGCAGCTATCCCACCATTCACTGCCACTTCAACATCTGCTTGTGTTGATGTATTTTATAATATCAGTTAACCACATAATAACTTCTTAAGAAACCTGCACCTCAGGTTGAAGACTTCCGAATCATTCCAGTGTAAGGTTTGGCAGTTTGAAATCAAATCATTTATTTGCTGTCCCAGCATGTGATTGGTAACCTGATTAAGACTTTACAGTTACTCTGAGTTGGCCCCTTATTCTTTAAACATATTGGGGCTTAGCACCATCAGTTCAGTTCCCACAATTTCCCTGCAGTCAATTGTACATAAAACCACTTTAATGAAAGGTACTTGCACTAAAATGTGTTAATTGCATTTCTTTATAGTTGTGTTTGATGCCACTGAGTTCTTCCTCCTTTCCATTCCAAATTGGAATCTGCTGCTCCTATTGCCAAAAGGGATCCCTGAAGCAACCACCACCTCCTGGTCAGGCTTTAGCTCCAGGGTTCCATTCACACCAAGCAGCAATATGAGCAGCACACTTGTGCCTAAAAAATGGAGCTTAGGCATCACTCACATGGTGAATATTGGAAATGTCAGCAACCACTGGAAATTATGCCAGACAGACATTGGAAATATTGGTGCAACTGTGCCCAATATAAGGCTTTATGCGGATCAATTTGTAGAAGAGGGCTCACAAGCAGCTTCCACCAGCGACAGACTAACCTGAAGATGAAACAAGAAGAATGCGCCGTGAAAAGAGGCCGGAGAGTCTGGACGAAGTAACAAGAGTTTGAAGGCTGAGGTCAAACAGGTCCGGGTCAGAGGCAGGCAGCTCAGATTCGTAAACAGAGTCAGGCCGAGGTCAGATGCAGGCAGATTAGGTTCGTAGTCAATATCAGGCCGAGGTCGGGTGCAGGCAGAGTTCAAGCGAGTCAGGAATAGCCGGGTCAACAACAGGAGATCAAATATACAGTATAATGCTGGGGTCTCTTGGAAATGAACTAAGATAACCTTGCAATTTGTTTGTATTTCAACTGAGTTGATATAGGCCTGGCGTGAACTCGCATGCGCAGAAACGCCGGGCGACGCAACGCACGCACGAACATACGCACGCGCGCAAAGACGCGCGCAAAGACAATGCGCACGCGCATCAAAGAGCACGCTTGCGCACATACGCACAGGCGCGCTTTCACCCGCGACTGCGACAAACTACTTGCCTGCAGGGACGGACAGAGCCAGACATCCCTTCCACACAATGGTGAGTAGCCTTACACCCAATTTGCAACAAAGCATAGATGCAGCTGTATGTATTTTGGCAAACTGGACTTTATTGCATTAAAGAATTACCTGTGAATGTGTCCTATTGTTTGTCCCTTTTTTTTCTCTCTCTTTTGTGTTTCCTATTAATGTGCTATCCTTTAGTATTTTGTTTGTGATTGGTTAGACTACCCCTGAGGAACTTAATTTATACCCTGTAAAATTCATCTTACTTGTACACCTCACCCACATTTGGTTCTGAGATTCCTCAACCACCCCCTGAACACAAATAGGTATAGCAGAAGAAGTACAGTGGATGATCACAACTGGAAATCAATGTTATGGAATCTGGTGCTAATACATAGTTAATGTATGTATACATGCAATGGGAACCCTTGTAAATATATATTCTTATAAAAATATGCACTATATATGTATACCTGTGTGCCTCTTTTGTCAATTTAACTCCAGGCCAGTTCCTCCTGCTGGAGCCACATTAAGTCTTATTGTGAGCCGTGGGACAGGGGGATATTTGTTGGGGGGCCCTGCCGGTGACTAGTTAGGCCACTGCTCCAGTCTGAGAACTGTACAACTTATTTGAAAATGTGATTTGCCATTTTGGATTCATTTGTTGGCTTATCATCTATTTGCTATTTTTCCATGCAGTGAACCTTTCATCAGAAAAGGGGGACCAAATACCAAAACCTGCCTATAAAAATCTCTGTATGCATCTATGTAATATACTATGATTAGCCCCTTTTTAGCTTTGTCCTCACCCACACTGCATTGCAGGTACCAGTCATTTTAAAGGCAAACTAAAGCTTAGCAAATAAGTAGTATAGAAATGCACCACTTTATGTTTTGGAGTTCTATAACATCCCAAAACAACCACAGCTCTTTTGTAGTGAAGATCTGTACCAACAAAGATGCCCCTAGTAGTGTCCCATCTTCTTAAATGCTGATTCACTGCACGTACTCTGTGCTACTGAGCTTAGGGACCCCAAATATACTGTAAATAGAGAATAAAATGTCATCATATAAGGCTGATTAGTAATTAATTGCATGGTAGCTTGAAAACCCGTGAAATTTGCACCAAAATATAATAATCAGCATTGTGGGATCAGGTTCTATGACAGGCAAACCTCATTTTCTGTTGAGAATGCCCTAAGCTTAGCTTCTCAACAGCTGTCCAGTGCACATTGAGGATGTGCGTGTGATTGATGCTCCTAACAAAATCCAAGATGGTGACCCCTTTGTGACAATTTTGAAGGACTGGATCATTACTGTTATGGAGATGCTGAAACTTTAGCTTTGTGCAACAAGTTCAGAATATAAAATATAGAATTTCATTGTTTATCCATTTTTTCTTCAAACATAGGGCCAGATTCAATTCAGTGAGAAACAGGTTTATAACGTAAAAACACAAGGACAAGATTCAATTTGAGATGCAATTCAGTTCAGATGGTTTATCACATGAAAACTCTATTGAAGTCTGTTGGGAAAAACTGGAACTGAACAAAGAGAAAAGTTTTTTCTCCTCAAACTAAATTGCGTCCACGAGTTTTTATATGATAAACCATGAGATAACTTTTTCTCACTGAATTGAATCTGGCCCATAGTCACTCACTAAAATACAAATACATATAAATTCAGGTTTATCTAGAAATATAGATACTAAGGTTCTCCTTAAAGGGATACTGTCATGGAAAAACATGTTTTTTTCAAAACGCATTAGTTAATAATGCTGCTCCAGCAGAATTCTGCACTGAAATCCATTTCTCAAAAGAGCAAACAGATTTTTTCATATTCATTTTTGAAATCTGACATGGGGGCTAGACATTTTGTCAGTTTCCTAGCTGCCCCAGTCATGTGACTTGTGCCTGCACTTGAGGATGGAACTACATTCTGGCAGGCTGTTATTTCTCCCACTTAAAGTGATACTGACACAAAAAAATGAATTTTAGCATATGAATGTACATTAAATGTAACCTATAGGTCATGTTGATCATTTGTTGCTGAGAGGTTTGTTTTTGTATATAATTGTTAGTTGAAGTTCCTAAGCCTGACTCTCTGACACTCTGACACTCTGACTTTGCCAACCTGACTGTCCCATCTCAGCCTGTTAGTTACAGTTTCTAATGCTAACGGACTCCTGCTTCACAAATATGGCAGCCCCCTCATACAGGAACATGGGGGATCAGACAGGTAATGTAAAAGCATCATGCAAATTCTTTATGCCAAAGTTAGAAGTAGCTTGCAAATCCAATATTATAATAGCTGTAAAAAAAGTTTAATTTCAGGTGTCAGTATCTCTTTAATGTAACTGAATGTGTCTCAGTGGGACTTGGCTTTTACTATTAAGTGTTGTTCTTAGATCTACCAGGCAGCTGTTATCTTGTGTTAGGGAGCTGCTATCTGGTTACCTTCCCATTGTTATTTTGTTTTGCTGCTGGGGGGGTGATATCACTCCAACTTGCAGTCCAGTAGTAAAGAGTGATTAAAGTTTATCAGAGCACAAGTCACATGACTGGGGGCAGCTGGGAAATTGACAATATGTCTAGCCCTATGTCAGATTTCAAAATTGAATATAACAAAATCTGTTTGCTCTTTTGAAAAATGGATTTTAGTGCAGAATTCTGCTCGAGCAGCTCTATTAAAGGAGAAGGAAAGCTACGGAGGCATTTTATTGCCAATAGATTAGCTGCAATAGTGCAAGCTAGAATGCTATATTTATTCTGTAGAATGTTTTACCATACCTGATTAAATAGCTCTAGAAACTCTCTGTTTGTTTAGGATAGGAGCTGCAGTATTAAAGTGGTGTGACATCACTTCCTGCCTGAGTCTCTCCCTGCTCTGGGCTCAGATTACAGTAGAGAAGGGAGGGGGTGGGGGAAGAGGAGCAAACTGAGCATGCTCTTGCCCAGGGCAATGAGGTTTAAACTGAAGGCAGGAAGTCTGATACAGAAGCCCATGTGTAAACAATAGAAGGAAAGAAATGCAGCGTTTCTTTTGATAGGGGACTCAGAGCAGCACTACTTTGGGGGTTTACTGTTATATTTAGATGGACCTTTCTGATAAGGCTTACTTAGTTTTAACCTTTCCTTCTCCTTTAACTGATGCATTTAAAAAAAAAACATGTTTTCCCATGACAGTATCCCTTTAAACGCATGGGATCAGTTACATACTGTACTCCAGTACTGCACAAGGTAAGGCCAGTTAAAATATGGAGATATCTTAGCAACTTAGTGTACTAAGCAACTTGAAGCACAGGGCCACTTTCAATTTAGTATTAAAAAGATTTAGCACATGAAAACTCATAGGCAAGATTTAATCTGAGATGCAATTCAATTCAGAAATCACGGTTTATCATGTGAAAGTCTATGGGAAAAAACTGGAACTGTATTTGAAGAAATGTTTTTTCTCCTTGATTGAATCTCGACCATGAGTTTTCACGTGATAAAATATGAGGTAACTTTTTCTCACTGAATTGAATCTGGTCCATTGTTTCATTCAGTGCTTTTGATTAGATGGGCGCTTCATGATACAAATATATAGGGAATAATGTATCTCTTTTTATCAATTATTTGTATGCTAGAAGTCAACAAGGAGTTCTGGGCCTGCATAAAACCAAGGCCGCAGGACAAATGTTTTATGCAGGTGATGGAACTACAAGGTGACTTCTAAAATCCTCATATTTTACTGCAAATGGTACTTGGGTTTTTGGCATACAAACGTTCAACAAAACATGTGAAACAGGTGACTTCACTATAGAATGATTATAACTGATGACATCACTGAACACAAATTATAAGAATATGTTTTAAAGGTTATCCAGGGCTCCTGAGGCTGTGTATTATTGTTATATAGAGACATTCTCTGCACTGAACCATGCTGCAAATGTAGGCCATATCCACAGACAGGTTTCCTGCTGTAAGAACTACAGCTTTTTTTTAACAAGCCCCTTGGTCAAAGTTGTGAAACTTTCATTTAAATTGGCTGAATTTCTTACTAAGCTAAGTTACCAATAACATACATTGTGATGTGTGGAGACACAAGCATTGTCAGGCATTAGCTTGAAGGGTCTCCTCAGTGCACAAGAGTTGAAAAATCCGTCTTCACACCTATGTTAATAACACGTTAACATCACCAGTGCTATTATGGGGGAGGGGTGTCACTATAGAGGCATACTTTGGACAGATTTGTCTATGACTCATTCATAAAGCCCTTAACTAGATTTTAAAAATGGGGTCAAGTGGTGCAGATGCTTATTAAATATATACATTGCACCTAGCTAATTACAAGAAACATGTAAACTTCTTTCAGATTCTGCTTGCTTCTGTTTTGCTAAATAACCCCAATGTCACAGGCAAGGGGTATTGTTTAAGCTACAAGAAAACCATGGTATATTCTTAACCTTGAGGTTGCTCTTAGATTTTATGACTTTAATCAGACTGACCCCTACCTCAACTGTGTGGTGGGTGAGGGGTTAATCAGGGTAACGAATGAGGAACCACAGGATGGAGTTTGAGGGCTTGAGAGCAGGGAGTTGGGTAGCAAATCTGGCAAGAGACAATGGGGGAGAGAAATGGTATTGAGTTATAGATACTGGCTGCTTGTTGTTCTGGAAGTGTTAGTATGGTATGAATGTGAGGTGGTAATTATCCACCAAAGAAATGTAAAGAAAATGAATATTCCTGTTACTAGTGCGACTGCACAATTGAGAGGAGGTTCAGTACACCTGTGGTGCATAAATTAACTTTATATTGAACACAATAAGCGGTGTCATACAACAAACAGTATTACACTATGATATTTCTTTGTTTGTTCTCCTGAACCTTTGGCCCCTTCCAGATCTCAATGAAATATAGTTTTCCGCCTGAAGTAAATTCTAGTCTTGCCCCTTATGCCTTGTGATAGTTTCATTTGGGGTAAAATCAGATTTTTTACAGATGTGCATTGTAGAAAGGGCAGACATTTGGAATATAGGAACTCCAGTTAGTGCATTCAAAGGCCTTAAATATAAATTTAATACACAATACCTAATTGTCATGAGATTGCATGTTTTTGTGCAATGTCATGGAGGATGTTTGAGCAACTCAGCCAAGATAAAATGCAGCAGCCCTTTTCCACTGACTGTCCATTCTCTTGATTGGGACTCACACTTCTTAATGGCACAGGGTACAGATACAGATACTATGTTCCATCTGGAGTCTTGCTATCAGTTAAAGAAGTCCTGTAAAAAAACTGTTTGAGCCATTGATTTTTCACTAATTTAGATAATCTGATATTTACCAGCCTTCTTTTTATAATGTAGAACTACAGTATATATATATATATATATATATATATATATATATATATATATATATATATATATACATACACATATATATATATATACATACTGTATATATACTTACTTAGTGGAAGGATGAGCACACCAATATCATCTTAAAGTGTTGATTTATACTGTGCTTCCCAATGTTTCTGTCCACATTTGGACCTTTATAAAGCATTCAGTGAAAGTGAAAAAGCACAGGTTTAAATACCCAATATTCAAACACTGAAAAAAATTAAACTATAATATGATTGGCTAATTCATGTATGCAGACAATGATATAGCACTTTTTTAACACTATAAGATGATATTGGTGCAATCATCCTTCCTTTAAGCCAGTGATCCCAAACCAGTAGATTGTGAGCAACATGTTGCTCTCCAACCCCTTGGATGTTGCTCTCAGCGGCCTCAAAGCAGGTGCTTACTTTTGAATTCCAGGATTGGAGGCAAGTTTTGGTTGTATAAAAACCAGGTGTACTGCCAAACAGTCTCCTGTAGGCTGCTAGTCCACATAGGGGCTACCAATAGCCAATCACAACCTTTATTTTGCACCATCCAGGAACATTTTTCATGCTTGTGTTCAGGGTCGGACTGGGGGGCACGGGGCCCACTGGAACTGATGATTTGATTTATTTATCAGAAAGTACGAGTGTTAGCATAAAACGATAACATAAAATCAAAAAACTGGCCCCCCAGTCCAACCCTGAACACAAGCACGAAAAATGTTCCTGGGTGGTGCAAAATAAAGGTTGTGATTGGCTATTGGTAGCCCCTATGTGTATATATATATAAAAAAAAATTCTTTTTTATTTTATGTTATCGTTTTATGCTAACACTCGTGCTTTTTGATATACAGTATAAATAAAGGGCTGTGCTTATCCATTCAAATGTCAGCCTTTGTGCTCTCTGCTGCAAGTTATTCTAAAATTATGAATTTAAATACTTTGTAAAAGCCAATAACAATCCTTGTGTCCTGCCACTGAGCTGACGCTGGGAGCTGTCTCTGGTGCTGTAATTTGCCTAAGCCCCGAGTAAGGGAGACTGCGCTTTCTCTCAGCTGGACTACTTACAACTGTATCACAACTGGGTGATATTTGGTGACCGATCATAACACATGTGCTTCTAGATATATAACCACTAACATTTACATAGAGAATTGCACCCCTGACACACAAGTTCTCATGCGCACACAATCGCACAGAAGAAGGGAAGGCGCTCAGACAGGCACAGTTAGGCTACTGATGCTGATAATCATTTACTGATGAATCTATTGTTTTTATTGACAGAATGTCGCACAAGTTCGTGTGAAAGGGAGGCTTCTTTTCAAATACTGGAAAAACGTATGGGAATCCCGATCTTACTCACGAAATGGCGATAAACATTTGCCAATATATAAATTGCGCTGTATTTACATTCCCAATGAAGTTCAGTACATTAAAGGAAAATATCCTTAACTCGCACCTAAAGTGTAGTCTCCAATAAGGCTACAGATCTATGAGGTGGGATCTATTCATTACATCAGTATATTGCTGACAAATTTCACTTTATAAAGAAAAAAAAAAAAAGGAAGAGATCACCAGGACAATTTAGTGACAGTTCTCAGTTGTGAGACACTCTAGGCAGGAATCGCACCGTTGGGTTCAGCCTTGGCAATGCTCAAACTTGCTCGAGGCCATGAATCAAAGAAACTATGATCTCTTAGAAAGTCCATAATACGCATGTTAGTCAAGGAAAAATTTACATCGGAAAAAAAAAATCTAATTTTGTTTGCCCTAAATGTATTATTTTCTTAGAAGAACAAGTGGGTTATTTAAAACGGGGTTTTACGACAAAGGACTAGAAAGAAAGAAAGAAAGAAAGAAAGAAAGAAAGAAAGAAAGAGGTGGTGTGTATTTTACAGTAAAAACAATATGATTTACGGCAAACGGGGTTCTCCCTAATTGTTTATTTAGTTGATTTGTTGCAATGCGTAATAATCTCAAATGTTACACTTTGAGGCGCATTCCGTTTGTATACGGATATGTCTTTTCATTAAATCATACATACAGTATCTTTCAAACTTTTGTTTTGAGCCTCTTAAAAAAAATAAACATGCTGACCAAGCACTAGCCCTTTAACTGTTTCACTGTAGCCCATATAAATCTATAGTGTGCTTTGTAGGAATCCGTTGCCTTTGACTGGGAATGCGCCTTTATTGGGCAACAGCAGCAGCAGCATTGGTTAAGCTGTACGGTCCCGGCTCAGTGTAATTACCGCAGCTACACAAGGATACAAAACGATAGAGGCGTTTCTGGGAGTTCTGTCCCTTTTGTTGGACTGCTGCAGAGGTCAATATGGTTTTAACGCAGATTTATCAGCAGAGAAATCAGCAAACCATTCCCTAATTAGCAAAGCCTAAATAAATGTGCCCGGGGGCTCTAAAGAAGGTTTTTTTTTTAAGAAGTCACAATGAAGGTCCAACCTACTGGAAGCCTCAAAGGCTCTCATAAGATACAAGTCCATGAATCTTTTATAGGTAATTGCTGTATATCTTTCTAATTTTATGGAAGGAAATCTGGTCTTCCACCTTGAAAGGTTTCAGCTTATTATTTCTAACCCTCATACATTGTGGCAGGTTCAGCCCTACAGCGCAGGGGGGACATTCCAAACTGTGAGGGATTCTTTTTCGCTTGGAATACAGCCTTTTTTTTTTGTTAGTGATTCCCCTTAGCTTTTCTGATTTATAGCTGCCCCTACATAATTAGCTATTTTTAAGCAAACAGTCCCCCAGATCATGAAACAACTGAAATAGCAATGGATTTCCTGGTTGTTGTTTTTTTATTCCTTATTTTTTTTAAACTCATCTATTGATTATTCACATTGCTGTCTTTAACAGGACGTGTAGTGATTGTTGGTCACCTTTTTCTAGAAACACGTTTCAAGTAGGACATACATAGTCGTCCGTTTTATAAGGGGGGTGACAACTAAGACATTTGTAAACATTTTGAAAATTTAAGATTTTTCAAAGTGAATGGCCACTTGTTTTAAGATCACAACGCTTACTAATCTAAAGTCGTGTGATGATCATGTTTTTGAATCATTTGCGTATGATGCGTTTGGGTGTGTGTGTGCGTGTGTGTGTGTGTGAGAATGAGAGTGAGAGAGAGAGCTATGGAGAAAGCTCTTTAAGTCTTCTGTGCGGGTACAATCTTTGTTTTCATCAAACTTCTTTTTTGTATTTTTTTTATGTTACTCTTCTGTACATAAATAGTGACTGTGTATGATATATATATATATATATATATATATATATATATATATATACTGTGTGTGTGTGTGTATATATATACACACGCACACACAGTATATATAGTATACAGTATATATATGGCCTAATGGGTCACTGGTGGTGTGCATTTGGATTTGTGCAGTTTCTCTTTTCTTGCAGGATATAGGATATAGGAGTGTGTGTGTGTGTGTTATATTTTTTTTACTCTCTTCTGTACATAACTAGTGACTATCCTCTATGTGTGTATTATATATACTGTGTATATATATATACACAAACTGCTGGTGCATACACGGACTATACATCAAAGCCTGGGTGCTGGTTAAAAATGTTATAAATATTAACACAATGAAACAAAACCGCACTACACAGGACTTTTGGGTGCAAAAACTTAATCCATTTATTCCTTCAACGTTTCGGCTCCTCACTCAAACCTGATGACCCAAAAGTCCTGTGTAGTGCGGTTTTGTTTCATTGTGCCTATATATATATATATATATATATATATATATATATATATATATATATATATATATATATATATATATATATATATTGTCTGTGTGTGTGCCTTATGGGTCACTGGAGATGTGCATTTGGATTTTGCAGTTTCCCATTTCTTGCTGGATATAGGTTCCCAACTAAGGAGTGCTTGTGTGTGTGTGTGTGTGAGAGCCTGATTGTGTATGTTTCCCTTGGCCTACTGTATATAATTGCTCACCCATGGCTTTCTCTCGCCTACTGTCTGTTGCCCGCTTCCCCCCTTCCCACAGAACAGCTGCCAGGCTGGACCGCATGTTCTCAGTTCCCAGGCAGGCCACACAATCTAACAAATCACTCGTTTTTCTCATTAGCTTGTTTAAGATTCATACAAAAAAAACGGGGACACAAGGCAGCCGACGGCTATCCCTTAAAGGTCTTTACTGAAGTCTTGGCTTTAAAGCACAGGGCCCATCTAACCCAGAATGAATGCACCAATCTCTAAAAGAGAAAAAAAAATAAACCAAACTCGCCTTCTTTATTCCCAGTCCCTGAAATCAAATTCTCACAGTTGGAAAGAAATCAACTTCGTGTAAAAACGCCAAACCAAAGCCACTAAACTGAAACCAACAAAAATCGCGTAAATGATGCAAATTTTAATTTTATTAAAACCATTTTTTTCTCATGTCGGCAATTGTTAAAAAAAGATAGCTTTCTTTCGTTTTCGTTGACACATGAAAAAAAAAATCGACATCCTTCCTCTAAGCATTTATTATTGGACTGGGCCAAAGGACATGAAAGAAAATAAAAAGTAACAAATAGTTGTGATTTTTTTGTTTGTTTTTGGACCACATATAATAAATATGATATATCACACAGTCTTTTTTTGTTTTAATGTACATTGATTTATATTGAGGAACATGCCACTCTTCATAATGAAAACGCTCACTAGAAATCAGTGCAAAGTTCCCTTCTCCTCCTGCTGGGTCGGTACCGGGCTCCACATTGTGTTAAAGTCCTTCCCCGGAATCGTTTTCAACAAAGTGACTGTATTCTGCCCCTTGGGGGCCACTTCTGCCTCTCCTGAGTTTCCTCTGTGCCTGCCAGTTGACACTCCAAGTGCCAGTTTTAGGCTTAGTTCTGTTAAGTGGAAGCGTTGTCTGCTCGGTGTATTTGGCCTTTCATGTATGGGGAATTTATCGGGATTCGCAGAAATTGGATCCTCTGTCTCTCTCCCATCACTAAGCTCATCTGTCTCCGGTTCTGATGTCCTTTTTTTTGGAGTACTGCAATGGTGACTCTGTGCTGCTTCGGTAAATAGATAGTGTTTCACCGGGTGAGAGGGGTACCTGGGATTGGGTTTCCAAGAGGGTTCAGAGCTGGTTGCCCCCCTGGGCCCAGACCATGGATAAGTACCCTGGGGACCAAGGGTCTCTGTAGTTGTGGGTGGGGGGCAGGGGGAGTCCTGTACATACTGCTGTACATTGCTGCGGCTGCTGCAGCCGCTGTGGTACTGTCCATACTGCTCAGAAGACTCGGGTGATAGAAATAGGGTGATGGGAACATTCTCTGCAGGGCTGAATAATTGCCGGCTTCGGCTAGTAACTCCAATCCAACCGCAGTTTGCCTCTTCCACTTGGTCCTAGAGAAATTCATTAAAAATAAAAATTAAATTATCAACAAAATGACTTTATTTGACTGGCACACGCCATTCACTCACATTAAAAGGAAAAAAAAAAGGTTAATAGAAAAAAAATAGCAGCTCAGTATATTTGTTATTTATTTTAGCAACATGAATATTGGTCTTCTGTGCCCTACACCAATCCATAAACTATACTGATCGTTTCCTAGAGAGCAGGACCCTGTGCATCTCCCCAGCTGCTGTGGATTTACTTAAAGGAAAAATAAAAGCTGTCTAGATCCCTGTCCTTATCCCCCAGCCGGGAGTTTAGTCTTCTCAAATACCAATATTTTCCGCAGGCTTTAGCACAAGCGCCTTGTTAATACTGTTTTTTTCTAGTCCAGTCTCTGTTCTGGGCCAGGGGTATATATTTTGACGGGTGTATCGCATTCAACGATACACGATTAACGAGATTTATATCAGCATAGTGAAGAAATTGGGGTGTCTCGCTGGTTTCTGGATATACATATAAAACAAAAGGCAAGGGCTTTGGCTAATTAAAACTCACTGTTTTATTTACTTGGATAATTAATTGTGTGTTTTCATCAATATTTTCTAGTGATTTAGATACAAATCTAGTTTATTAAGATTAAGAGCACACGAGGATGAATAAATAATAATAATAATTTAGATGACTTCAAAGGACACTAATGTTTTTTTGGCAGAATTGTGGTGGCTGCGGCGCTATGTAATGAGACAGAAAATTATGGAAAAATATTACTGGATTTCATTTGCTTCTATAAAGCCACCCTGTAATCTGCAGGCCCTGTAGACAAGTCAGGGGTCATCCAAACCCCCCATTCGTTTGTAGTCATTGCTTTGTGCGCAAGAGTTAGAGAAATTTGATCGAATTCTTTTCTAATTGAATTATAAAAAGGCCTGTATAGTGCAACGCTGCATAATGAACTTGTACAGGGACTGTGGTGCTGGGACACTGGAGGAGTAATATGTCCCTAGCCTGGAACCGAGATTTACCCATTATTAATTCATGTGTATATTGGTTCAGATTTTTTTCCCCTTTTCTTTGATGCCATTAATTAGCAGCAATTATCCCTTTTATATACAATTTGTAGGGTTGCCTTCTGTGCATAGGAAACGCTCATCATCGTACCCAGGGAAAGATCAGCTGAATTTGGGGCTCTTTTCTTCGATTGAATCTAAACATGAGTGGCAGCTATTTCTGCGCCTTGTGCTGAGATCTGCATCGCTAATGAGTCGGGCTTTATTCACAATGGATCAGTCCTTAGACCTGTAATATATTACGTAAGCATCCCATTTAAGGAGCTCCGCGTAGTATAATTATACACACAGCAGGCCCTGTGCCATCTGGGGTGAGCAGTCAGCCCGGTGCCTTTCCATATACTGGTACACATGTAAAAGTGACCAGATGCCCAGCATTTCTCAGATCTCTAACTCCCCATGTGTATATGAAGATGATGATGTATTTGTCTGCGCGTCCCCCCAGCGCTCACCTCCTGTTCTGGTACCACGTTTTGACCTGCGTGTCTGTCAGGTTGAGGGCTGCTGCCAAGTCCATGCGATCCTGAACGCTGAGATACTTCTGTCGCTCAAAGCTTCTCTCCAGCTGGTTGAGCTGATTGTCTGAGAAGGCTGTCCTGGCTTTCCTGGGCTTTTTGGATCGTACTGGGGGGCTCTCCCGGCTGCTTGTAATTTCCCGATCGCCCTCTTCTTTAGTGCCTGTAACCCAATACACAAATGCAAAAACCAATGAGATTACCCGACAAAATAATGTTATAATATAACGATTGTGTCCTTTTCTGGAACAGACTACTGAAGCTAATCACTATTATCATCTATCTATCTATCTATCTATCTATCTATCTATCTATCTAATCTATCAATCATCTATCTCTCTATCATCTATCTATCAATATATATCTATCTATCTATCTATCTATCTATCTAATCTATCAATCATCTATCTCTCTATCATCTATCTATCAATATATATCTATCTATCTATCATCTATCTATCATCTATCTATCTATCTATCTATCTATCTATCTATCTATCTATCTATCTATCTATCATCTCTCTCTCTCTATATATATATATCTATTTATCTCTCTCTCTCTCTCTCTCTCTCTCTCTCTCTCTCTCTCTCTCTCTCTCTCTCTCTCTCTCTCTCTCTAGTATCATATCTCTCTCTCTCTCCCTATCTATATATCATATATCTCTATGTCAAGTTACTGATGAATCAAGGGGTCTGACACCGAGTTATTGGATTTGCAATACGCAGTCCAGGTGAGAACACTAAAATTTCCACATTCTATTTGTCAACCTTGTATTTTTTCTGAAATGAGGAGAAATCGATATGTCAAAAACCATCTCTGTTTGTAGCAGTTTTTTTCTCCAGCGCTCCTTTATCATCCCTGCAGGAAGAACAATAATCTCTCTAATTGACCCACTGGGGAGGTTGGTGCACACACCAAAAAAAAAGGAAAAAAGGGGGAAAGGAAAAAGAAAGAAAGGACAGAAAAAAATCGCTAAGACTGACTGCATATAATGTATATCTCGCTCTTACATTCAAAAATATTACTACAACAATACGGATAATTATTTTCCATGTTTTAAGTTTGTTTTACGATTACTGTGAGGGTGTTTCACTGGTCTCAAAGTGGATAATTAGAACTATACACACGGCACCATGTTGTGGCGGAATAGGTATATATTTTTTTATTAGAAAAGCGAGATTCTTTTAATTAACACTGTGGTTTGCAATTATCAGCCCCGTATTTAACAAGGGATTAAGTGCAAATGAATTCATTATTGCATTGGTATCATAATTAGAATTTCTGCTTCCTGAAGATATGAATCCTTTGCTTTATTTTGACAAAACACTGACATAAAGGAAATTATATCTCGCAATAAGATTTTTATTTCGACGGATATTCCGTTTGTGAACGGATGGACAGTTAAAAGACACGGGGATATAGAGAATAGAATAAAGAGAGACCGACAGATAGATAGATAGACAGACAGACAGACAGACAGACAGACAGACAGATAGATAGACAGATAGATGATATTCAGAACAGAGATCAGTTTGATTTTAAATCAGTGTTTTTCAAGAAACTCGAATTGCGTTGATCTTTACTTGTAAATGTAACATTTGTATTTTTGTTTTTTCATTTGTAACTACGCGCTGACTTACGTTAAAAACAAATTTCCTTCTAGCTAAGGGGAGATGACATACAGTAGGAATGGATCTAGATGTTTAAACCTATCTTATAGAATTAGAATGAAGGGTTCCCACTAACTCCAGCAGGAAAAAGAATCGGGATAAACGGATCCACTGCTAGTTTTCCAGCCATTTATTGTAGCAATTATCAAGCTACCTTCTGACACTTACCGTGCCCTTTGAAGTCTGTATGCAAGTCTTCCCGGATCTTGTCTACCTTCCCTTTGGCATCTTGCATCTCCTGTTCTAGTTTGGGCCGGAAAGTTTCCGAAGAGCCATTGCCTTCCAGTTTGGGAGTGTGATGAGGAGAGGGAACGGTTGTGCTGTATGGGGCGCAGGCAGCCAAGGGTTTGCTGTCCCCCAAAATGTCTTTAATTAGAAAGGAAGAGGTAGAAGTCCTGGGGGCAGAGCCGTGCTGGGGAGGCAGTTGCTGCTGGGGAGATTGCTGCTGCTGCTGATGCTGCTGATGACTGGGGTGCAGGTGCTGCAAGTGCTGCGCTGAGTGATGGACGCTGTCCACTAGCCGGTGCTGATCTACCGGTTCCATAGTGACTGATATGGGCGAGGATGGGGAGCTCCCCACAGAGTCTATCTCCGAATCAGGTGACAGGGGTCCCTGGCCTCTAAAATCCGTAGCCCTGACATCCCTAAAGTCACCAGTGAGCATGCCGGGACTGACTGCGCCGGCGTTGGACAAAATTGTGTCTATCCCAAAGCTGGATCCTTCCATGCTGCTTCCCATTCAAGCACAAGTCATACCAATCCTGTCGGGGCAGGTTCTCTAATCGCTTCTCCCCCAAGAGAGGCACATGGGTTACAAAAAAAAAAGTTTTCCTTACTTTCAACGCAAAAACAATCAGGAATAACAGTGTATTTAAAATAGAAAAAAATAAAATAAAGGAGCTAAAAAGAAGAGTATAAAAGTGTGAGCAAGGGTTGGTGTGAGCGGTAGCCCCGAACACAAGCACACGTGTGTCTGAATCAATGTGCTTCCCCTTTGCAATATGTCATCCTAATAGCCCCACACCCGCTGGAGAGAAGGCAGCACTCTTCCCTGTGCCCGTGGGCTTCTGCTTGAACTTTCTTTGCAAAGTTGAGGTTTTGTTCCCAGACGGTTCCTGGCGGACTCCCGACCACTGCCGCTCTTTCCCTTGTAATCCTTCTCCTGTTGGGCTCCAGTGACTTCCTCCCGTGACGTCACGGACAGGGCAAGAGCATCGCCACGCCCCTCTCCGGTTCCTCTAACCCTTTGCATAAAGTACCGCTCTCTGCAGCGATTGGTCGTCGGAATGGGAGAGACCCGACGTTCTGTCTACTCAGCCTATCGCAAGAGGCCCGGGAATCGCTCTTGCGGAGGAGAGCGGCTAAGGGAAAACGATGCTCTTTTTGACTGGGTTATCTCCTGGGTCGCTTTCTTTAACCTAAAGAACAGTAAATTAAAATAGGGCAAAAAAATTCATAAATAGCGCCAAAAAGCAGCAAGAAACAATAACCAACGATTTTGACTAATAATATCATCTGCGGCTATGCCCAAGGCTCATGCCATAGTGAGAGCTGTAGATGAGTTCAACCTATAGAGATAAGAAGCCAGGAAGTTGTGTGTGCAAAAGGAAAGCGACTCATCCCTATACCGGACACAACTTGTACACTCAAGCCTCTACTCCAGTAAGTCATTGTGCTTGTTTCTTCTTCTCTCTGAAACACTTGCCTGTTCTTGTATTGCGCATTCTTCTACTAAATATTCTTTATTTCTTGGGAATAAAAGCAGCTGGGCATCAATGACGTTTTGTGTGTATTTCTTTTCCTATCCATACATTGTGAGCATGCCATAGACCCGTTTATACATGCCTTTTTCCGATTTCTTTATTCATTTTAAACCGAAAAAAAAGAATAAGGGCACCAGTGTGTGTATATATTTATCTATACATTTATTTGTGCTCCAGCTGCGCTATGTCATGGTACCAATGTCTGGTTGTAGCTTTCTCAAAGTCTCAGTCATTTGCTTCTGGGGAGAGGGACGTGATTTGTTCTTTAGGAAGATGAAAGTTTTCTGTATCCAGACTGTATTGATGTCACACACACACACACACCATCTCCATCTGCAGAGACTGTACCTTGGCTGCCACTATTTGTTTATTAGCATGGCATGCTCGCCTGGGTAATTAGCCCATCATAGTGTGTCAGTAGGAAGGGAGATAGATATGCGCATCCATTGGGACTGGCAAGGAATTCCGTGCAGAGCATCATTGAATTGCACTCATTTCTTTAGGACAGCTCCAACCTGTCTCTTGTTGGATGTCAGAGCAAAGGCAAGTGCTTGTGACAAGGCTGCTTATTACTCCTGACTAAGTACCATGTTCAACCTAATTAGCCGAGTAATTATAAGGTGCTAATGAAGGATTTCAAGTTACATTTTGCTTGGAATTAACATTTTTAGGGATTCATTACATTCAAGGTAAAACCAAGCTGTCTGTGGAGACTCTGCCACCCTGATTAGGAGCTACAGGCTCTGCATTTAAATGTGTGACGGTGAGGGGAAAAGAAATGATGTTTAACTGATGGAAGAGTCAAGTGTAAAACCATATGTTATTATGATGTGCCAGCAGTACTGTCTATCCACACATCCACGCATCTAGGGAAAGCAGTGCTTGTACTATATATGTGTGTGTGTCTGTGTGGTGTATATATATATATATATATATATATATATAAAATCACATACAAATACATACACAAACATACAGTCAGTGTACAAGGCATTGGGTACAGACAAGGCCCACCTGACTGACTGGGATGAAGGATTTGATGGAACATTTCGTTTTGGTTGCAACACATCAAACCAATGTGCCATTTATTTATGTGTTTGGGGGAGACTTATAAATGCGACCATGTTACTCATGCGACACACACTGACCTACTGTCTGTACCTTACAAATGATATATATATATATATACACACACCTACAGTATATAATGACTGTACCATATTTAGTGCCCCTAGATATGCACATTGGCACTCCAGCAGGGCACACACACCGCATTCGTTTAGAAGAATTACTGGGGAATTAAGAAAATAGCAACAAATATAAAATAATCTTTGCTCACGGATATATTTTAATATGAAACATACCCATGCGCATGAAACGCACCACAATTCTGAAAAAAATGTAAACTGATAATGCGCGTATGTATTTCGATATTTATGTGTAAACACACATACACACAAAAAGTGCCTATACTTATTTATATGTGTGTGTTAGTATTTATATTCACACAGAAGACAATATATATACATAATATATATATACATATATATATGCCCATATGAAATATACTAATAGTATGTATAAATGTGTTAATTAAGGCTCAAAACCACGAATGAAATGAAATGACAGCGGCGGAGGCGCAAGTACAGCGCTGCTGGGTGCTCAGACATGGGCCATTCCTGTACAGCGCTGCGCCTGAGAACAAGGCAGGGAGTTCTCTCTCAATCGATAACGGTGTTGTGATTAATTATTCATTGTGTTCTTCAGCTAAGATGAACTTGTACATGCTATAGCCAAGCTCAGTGATATTTCTTGGAAAGAATTTCTGCACATGTATGAGGGAAGAGCGGTGCCAGGCATTACATTAGTGCCAGGGCCTGTGAAAGCTGCCATAGCGCACTCCTCACACTAACTTCTTAGTGTTTCGCTTCGGCCACAGACACCGTTATGGGAGTCACTGGAATAAAATGTGATTCAATTCAGCTTCCCCTGTGTTTGTTTGGAAACGACTTGATTTTTTTTGCACTATCCTTTCTGATCCCGACTGTTTTTACCATTTATTGCACCTAAATGTGGGCTCCCTGGAGTTTTTTCTTGGAACGTGTGTAACCTCATGTCTCCATTCCATTATTATTTCATTTATTATAAGCCACTTGCATCATTAGCAACTTCATGTAGAAAATGTCGCTTAAATATTGTCGGTTTTTCCTGTCGAAGTTGCTTCAATCTCTTCTCTACAAATTGTTGCAAACACGGAAACAATTCGGCAAAATAACTAGCAACGAAAATAAGGGTTTCCAGGGCCGAACCCCTATAGTTAATGAGATAATTAAGTCATTATCTGGTCCGCAGTTCATTTAGGTCGGTGCTCAGTTGGCCAGTGTTGCAATTATTAGCATACTCCAGAATTTAAAGAGATACTGGCATCAGAAAATAACCTTTTTTTATTATCTATCATAACATTATTTTTGAATGCTATTTATAATTTTGCCATAAAAGTATTTGCCTGATGCTTTTAAATTACCTTTCTTACCCCCATGTTCCTCTATGAGGGAGCTGCCATATTTGTGCAGCAGGAGTCTGTTAGCATTAGAATCTCTAACTGACAGACTGAGATGGGACAGTCAGGTTGGCAAAACAGTCAGGTTTAGGAACTTCAAATGACAATTACTTACAAAAGCAGAACTATCAGCGAAAAATGATCAACATGACCTATAGGTAACTTTTAACTGTAAGACATTTTTATCATTTCTTATAATCAATGTCCTACTCCTACACATAAATCCCAGTGTTTTTGGTTTAGTAACTTATTTTTATACAATGCTTCATCCAATTGTATATTGAAGTCGCACTGATGTCTATGGCCACTAGGCGGCGCTAACTGGTGAAAGAGCAGGTGTCTGAATATTTCAGTAGGGTAAATCATTGCTTGGTATATATATATATATATAGTGTTCACAGAGATGTGATGTGTTATACCTATACATATATACCTACTGTAAAATCCTAATTCATAGAGCAATCATCTATCTATTTCTGTCTTATGAGTTTGCAGTAGGCATTCTGAATGAGTGTTTATACAGTGTAAAGTGTTAGAAGGTAGTAATTGCTCATGATTACTTGATCTGTTTATCTGTGCATAAGGTGTCATAATTCTAGTCGCACCTACCCTTCCTCACACAAGCAAGTTCGAAAAAAATCAGACTCTTAAAGACTGAACAATTACACCCTTTCTGGCAGATAAAGATTTGTTGTATCCTGACTGTGTGTATAAGATTTCATCTAAACAAAAAATCAGGTTGTGTGCTTATTTTTACATTCACTGACCTTTACAATGTTCAGTAGTTAATACTGAATGTAGCTTAATGGGCATAGATAAATATAGATAGATATGTAGATAGATAGATAGATAGATAGATAGATAGATAGATAGATATTGGGAATGCCACAAAACAGATTAGGGTCATTCTCAAAGAATACAGAGAACATTTTTCGAAAAATGAAATTAAAGAATTTTTATTTCACAAATAAATATTTCCTTCCCCTCTGATATAAATGCATGTTTATAAAAACATAAAACACAACAAAAAGTATTCAAAATCTGCTAATGAATATCCATTCTAATCAACATTGTAATGTTTATATTAACTCCTTCCTTCCCAGACTGTCAGTTAAACCTGTCAGGGTTCAAGGTCGCGTATGGACTGGGATAAGACAGCTGCTCTAATAAAGGGTTAAGAGATTCCCCTTAAGGCTTATGTCCTAGAGCATACAATTTTAGTAGTGTTTGGGAAGAATATAGCAACATTTAATAAAAACCTATACAAAATATATATGTGCTTTGGAAGATGTATTTATATTTGGCGCTAAATGGACAGTGTGTAAGGGTTACTTTTAATTTTTTTGTCAAAAAATGTTGCTTAACTTGCCACTCCTTATCCTATCACATGAATATTGTCCACACGTAACACATGCCACTTAGCAAAAATGTGTTTTTTTTTACAATTCATTATCATTAAAAATAATCTTATGAAACATGCAAACAGAGACAAACAAACACACACATACACACACACATATATACAAAGGAGCACACAAACACATATTCATCCTTTTGTAATGTCCTTAATATTTTATACCTAATTTTTCATTTTTAAATGTTCAGATCTTGCATTTTTTTTTACATAAACCAGTTAACGAATAGTAACACTGTACAATTCACTATTTCTCGCCCCCAGTCATCAACTGTCAACTGTGATAGAACTGAATAAACTTCTAAGGGCCAAATGTGTCCCCTGGTGAGCAGTTTCTTTCATGGGTGCCATGAATTGGTATTAGTGTTCTGCCCTAATAATAATTAGTAATAATATTAATTATTTAGTGTTCTTAACACACCCAATGATATTAAGGGGTAACTGGTTATTTTGTGGCTCTTAAAAAAAGGAATTATTATCATTATTATTGTTATTGTTACAGGTATGGGACCTATTATCCAGGATTCTCAGGACCTGTAATTTTCCATAATTTGGATCTCTATACGTTTAGTCTGATTTAAAAAAAAAAAAAAAATGAACAGAGAATGCTTAATAATTTTGTAAAAATTGAATTATTTGATGAAAGCAGAGTCTATGAGAGATGGCCAACCCGCAATTCAGAGCTTTCTGGATAACGATTCTCCAGATAACCGGTCCCATATTATTTGTAACAATTATTATTTGTAACAATTATTATTAGTACTATTGCCACTGGAATTAAATTAATCTAATTGAATAAAACGGGTTATTAATAGTCATTTTGTTTTACACCCATGCACAATCATATAAATGTGTGCGAGTATGGGGAGGGGGGAAATGATGGTTTCATCTCTTACATACGTGTTCCCTCACCAAGCTATATATTAACACCAAAAGTGTTTTGTGCATTTGAATTATTATATCACAGATATGTGACAAGTTCAAGTATCAGCGTATTTATTTTCAACCTTAACGCACGTTTTTTTGTGAATTTAAAGGTTGTGGGCTGGCATCACTAATGAGCATCGACAATCATCACTTGTCTGTCACATACAATTGTGACTTATTCTCTCTGATTATGACTCACTATTCACTGAATCGTGTTGTTGTTAATATCTCCTGGGGAGGTAATAATACTAGAATATAGCCTTGTTATGCCCAAAACTGACAGCACTCTGATCATTAAGCCTTAAAACTTGGTTTTTAAGCAACAGTAACATTTAAAAGTCCCATCAGGTCAAACCAGGTGTTATAATTAAAGACTGCATTGTATTAATAGATGCAGAGATCATTGCACGTGTGCATGTACATATGTTTGTATCCGTGTGCAATAAAAATTACTAATATGTCCCACTTTCAATAAAATTCAGGTTTGGTACCCATAATGCATTGGCTTCCCCACAAGGCACTGTCAGAAACGTTTTTGCATTTTGCTGGTAATAACGTTAATTATGACAGGTGCCATTGACTTTACAAAGGGCCACTGTCACAGTGTTATTTGCTTAATTTTAAAAAACACTAAATATTGTTTGTTAATGGGGTCCCTTGGAAGTGGTAATAAAATATTTGCTTTGGCACTAACATTTGCTCTGACCTGGTGATAATTTTTTTAAAGAAATATATTTTATTTGTTTATTGAATGGGATGCTAATATCAATGCAGTGGCAATTAACCTATGTCTGTCCATCTATTGCAATTACAATCATCATCATCATTTATTTATATAGCGCCAACAAGATACAATAAGAGCAAATAAAACACTAAATAAAATGTGGCTGTTTTGGTTAGTCTTTGAGGACAGGGCTTATCTGCTTCTTCTCACAACCCTTACAATTGAAAGGGATTCTGTCTTGATTTTTATGGTGTCGTTTTTATTTCTAAATTACACTGTTTACATTACAATTAATTCACTATACCATATAAAATGTAATTCATGAGCCAACCAATTTTTTCTCAGTCGTAATATTGGTGTATAGGCAGCCATCATATTGTGCCTGATTCTGTGCTTTTAGAAAGATCATATACAGAAAATCAGGTCTGCACACTCAAAGAACGTTATTGACTCAGGTGGTAAAATTTGAAATATGCTTTACTAGTAAAAGAACAACATAACAGCTGCTTAATGTTCACAAAAAAAACAGAAAACATTTCACATGATAATAATATACATACCACCCTCAAGTACAGAAAAAGGCAGACAAGAAATTACAAGTAGCGGATACACCTGCCAAGATGAGAATAACCCCAACGTTTCGGCAAAATAGCCTTTGTCAAGGGGATTCTGATGTGTAGCGAAATTAGCCATGAAATAAATACCCTCTTCAATTACGCGTCCATCCCTGATTTCCGCGCGCTACCCGAACTTCCGGATCTGTGACGTCACATCCGCCTACGTCACTTCCGCCGATAGTATGTTCAGCGTAGTGACGCGGCTCCCTAAGCCACCAATGCTTCGGGTAAAGAATCACACGAGAATTGAAGATGAAACGCATGGGTGCTTTGAGTCTGCGCAGTAAAAAGTATGTCTCAACGATCGCGCCGTATCCTAGCAACCCCAGCACATTCACAGGACATGGGAGACCAGCCAAAAAGCCTCTTATTGTGAAAAAATACTAATAATAACCCCATAAAAAGAACAAATATATTGTACGTGACATAGCAACAAATGATCTAACACCTGAAGTATTTTTTAAAAACGATTATGTCACTCAAATACAGGGTTAAACAACACTGATTCAGATCCATCACCATTGTCCTATAAAATCTGAAAGAATATAGGACAATGGTGATGGATCTGAATCAGTGTTGTTTAACCCTGTATTTGAGTGACATAATCGTTTTTAAATGGGCATGATTATCTTCACCTTAATCTTTATATATTGATGAAGAGGTACCACGACGATGATTTACCTATAATGGATTTGATGAAGATGTATCACGTTGGTGATTAACTTCCACTGGACACTTTATTTTGATGAATTGTAATATATACTCTTATGTATGGAACACTTTTTATAATCTTACTATGTGGTACTATGCACTTTTCACTTTTTATATATATTATTCTATTGTATGAATTTATTAGCACTGTCACTTTAATATATTTATCCCATATTTTTATTGGTGCAGTATGGCCAATGAAATGCCACGATATGTAACTTATTATAATACATTATACTGTTTTAAATACTTCAGGTGTTAGATCATTTGTTGCTATGTCACGTACAATATATTTGTTCTTTTTATGGGATTATTATTAGTATTTTTTCACAATAAGAGGCTTTTTGGCTGGTCTCCCATGTCCTGTGAATGTGCTGGGGTTGCTAGGATATGGTGCGATCATTGAGACATACTTTTTACTGCGCAGACTCAAAGCACCCATGCGTTTCATCTTCAATTCTCGTGTGATTCTTTACCCGAAGCATTGGTGGCTTAGGGAGCCGCGTCACTACGCTGAACGTACTATCGGCGGAAGTGACGTAGGCGGATGTGACGTCACAGATCCGGAAGTTCGGGTAGCACGCGGAAATCAGGGATGGACGCGTAATTGAAGAGGGTATTTATTTCATGGCTAATTTCGCTACACATCAGAATCCCCTTGACAAAGGCTATTTTGCCGAAACGTTGGGGTTATTCTCATCTTGGCAGGTGTATCCGCTACTTGTAATTTCTTGTCTGCCTTTTTCTGTACTTGAGGGTGGTATGTATATTATTATCATGTGAAATGTTTTCTGTTTTTTTGTGAACATTAAGCAGCTGTTATGTTGTTCTTTTACTAGTAAAGCATATTTCAAATTTTACCACCTGAGTCAATAACGTTCTTTGAGTGTGCAGACCTGATTTTCTGTATATGTTATATCCAGTTGCCTGGTAGGGGTGACTTATGGTTCTTTTTGCACCTCTAATTGCATATTTGTTCCTATATAATTACAATAAGGTGTGCCCTCCATTCACTTGTATTTCCTTTTAGAAAGATCAACCACTTCACAATGGAACTGCTTTCAGATAAGCTATTGTTGATCCTACTCAATGTAACTGGAGGAGTTTGATTGCTGTTTTCATTTCTACCACTAGGTAAGGCACAGGCACATGGAAGCAATTTTAGCAATGCAGGTATCTGAGTTGTTATATGGCTACCTTCCCATTGTTCTGTTAATATGCTGCTTGAGGGGGGGGGTGATAAGACTCCAACTTGTAGTGAAGTAGAAAAGAGTGACTGAAATTTATCAGAGCACAAGTCCCATGGCTGAGGGCATCTGGGCAACTAACACCATGTCTTGCTCCATCTGAAACATGTTGACACATTTATCAAATAATCATTTCATTAGTTCTGATAAATTAAGTTGTCAGTGCTGTACAGCTGTTCTGGGTACCCATACTAACTCCTAATCCTCTATACATTTTGCATGCTGTAATGAATGATTCATACAATTATATGAATGATTTGATAAACTGTGAAACAGGAAATAACGTTATTGTTTTACTACCGTAAGTGGTTCATTGTCATCACATTAACATTGCCAGCTAATGATAAACTGACCCCTATATGTTCCACTTTAAGTGGCACAGGGCTGCTGACTCTGAGAAGAGGCAGCAAAATCCATGCCCTGAGACTAATAAAATAGTGCTTATTTTACGGCTTTAATTGACCTTTAACTCTTGACAAATGTCAAGTGAACTGTGCATTATATCAATGGTATTAGCACTGTAACCTGGAGTGATGTTCATTGCTCTTTAGTCAACCATATCCTATATGTTAGAGCTTAATGATGTAATAATGGCAAGAATTAGCATTATAACCACTAAGCAACGGTAAAACTCAATTAACTAAAACATTTGGGGGGGGGGGGTGTGCAGATTTAAGGGTAAAGGCCTAGTGGCAAGTCAAGTCAGGCATCAAGGAAAATGTGCATGAAACTGTTCATTGCTATAGGCCAATATTTCCTTTTCATTAAAAGGTCATGCAATTAAAAGACATGGTAATGTTTTCAAGTACAGGGTTTTAGTTAAAAAAAATCAAGGCAAGAGGGAGTAACTGTCTTTAAGGACCGTAGGGCCACTAATTAGTATTTGTTTTATTATTTCTTTAACCTGACTTTGACTTGGCATTAGATTATTAAGTAATCTTTACCATAAGTCACAATTTGTAAATTGTGTTACTGAAGGCAAATCACTACATGCTGGTATTTAGCTTATCCTGTTCATACCTTTTACTCACTTTTAAACAAGAATGAATAAATACCACTTAATTCACAATAACAGGTAATATTTAAAGGTAGGTTACACCAATCCAATAATACTACATATCAGCAATTATTTGGTCAATAAGTACCTTCTATAACCGCATTGAGGGTAAAAGGTTTTAGCCCTTGTATAGGGCTATATTAGAAATTAAATGAATCCCTTTTCTACTGGTATTACCTAAAACTCAGTGGCGGAACTACCGGGGGTGTGCGGAGGGTGCGATTGCACCAGGGCCTGCACCACCTTGGGGCCCGCAGGAATCCGGCGCCAATATTTTGTTCAGAGGGGGGGTGGCCTGGCTGGGCCCCGGGTGCTCTAGTTACATTACTGCTAAAAATATTTGGTAAAATTCAATGCTTTTTGGTTGCAATATAACCTTTGGTTGCAATATAAGCTTTTACCAGCATTCAGAAGTGCAGCTAATTATAGAAGTGCAGAAATACAACCTGGCAGGTGATTTTAAATATAATAGGTAAATATCAATAGAAAAGATTAGATTAGATTAGAAAAGATGAACCAAACAATAACAGTATAACATAGTGTGTTGTGGCATAGCTTAATATATTTCCAGAACTTACTCGGAATATTGTTCTGATATGTTCCAAAAATGATTTGTCTTTAGGAATATCAGACCAAGAAATACTAACATTTATCTGTTTATGGGCAGGGGTTAAATGTGTTCCTCAAAACTGCAGAACCATTAATACACAATATATAGTTATTTTTGCACATTTTTTTTTTTTATAAAAGACAGGGGCAGAAAGTTTTGGTACAAGTATGAGAGAATTTAGGGATTATTATATACCCTGTTCATTTTTTTGTGCTCTTTGAAAAAAGGATCAACAGATGACTCACTCATGTATATATTGTACAAACAAAAACATTTTTGGAACATTTTTACATCAGTTGGCTGAAGTTTATTTTGTAAGATTTCATGGTTTATAATTAAAAGTAAAAAGTGGAAGATTTAAAATCCATTTTTTTGTCTTGAAATGGCAGAATGGAAATATATTCCTTGTTTTGCTATCATTAGTAAAGAGAATCACACCATCTGACAAATGTACCATCTGATCAAGCAGTTTTGACAGGGGAGATTTCAGCCTAAAACCGTTTCTTATGCCTTTACCTAAGCAATAGTAAGGATATGTAAGAACATTGCACTAAAGGCAACCATTACATGTAGTTATTGGGCCTTGGAGTTTAGCTGGTAAAGGCACTAAGCACATTTCTCTCCCATACCCATAAAACTGGCTACAATGCAGTCTAATAAAAGTTACAGCCACTTTGCCAAAAGAATCCTGACAAATCCTGCATGTGCCTTTAATCCTCATGTTATTTAAGACTAGTTTGGCATATAAACATTTTTGTTGCCTACTTTCACATGCTTCTTCCTTTATTGTTAGGGTGTGCGCTTATTATACCTACAGGTATAGAGTGATAACTTTCAGAAAGGCTTAGGTTGTTTGTTACACTTAATGGCCCAATTCTTGCCGCATAAATATTTATCAGTTATTAAGAATAAACACAGATACTCCCTCTAAAGCTGGAAACCTTAAAGAGGAACCATTGCAAAATGTAATATAAGCTTTATCTCATGGAAATAAAAAACTGTCTTGATATAATCAATAAATGAATTCTGTATTGTTTCCGGAATCACCAAGTTATTCTGCACAATCTCCTCTCAGCAATCTGTCACTCTACACACAGACTTTACATTAGAGTCAGTTATTTTGACAGACAGTTAAATTGTCTAGGCACAGGAATGCACACCAATTTTCATGTATTTGACCAAACAGTCAATCAAAATGTGGCTCCAAATCCTGCATGAAAAGAGACAGATTGTTCAGAGGTGGATACTAAATAGTAACTTATTTCAGAAACAGTACGGGACTTTTATTTGATTATATTTAGAAAGTTTCTTATTTCCATGAGATAAAGCAAATATTAAATTTTAATCTTCATGATAGACCGTTTTAAGTGTAAAAAGGTAATCTAATTATAGAGCCATTGTGTACTGTGTATATATATATTGAGTTTTATGACTTGATATTCTGCCTAAGACTTAAAGGGGTTGGCAAATTAAAAATTTTGTAAAATTAAAGCACATTTCCAATATATATTACCTTAAAATTTTCAATGATTTTAAAACTATTTTAAAACACAGAATATGCTTGTTCTTTTCTATTCTCTGCCCTGCTGATTGTGGCTCCATGTGTCTCTGGAACAGTGTTGCTGTTGTCAACTGTCCTTCTGCCAACACTGAACATTCAATAGTTCTTTGCACACATCTGTAATTCTCCTTTTTTATAGGTTGATCACACACTATATAAGTCATTTCTGGGTAATTTACTACCTGCAGGGCAGGGTAGAAAGTGCAAAAAACAGGTACTATTGCCAGCCATATATTCATAAGGTGTGGGTGGTGGTGGAAGCATGTGGGCATCCTGCCTCTCACCCTCTGCCCACCTCATAACATGTAAAATCAATCAGGGAGAGCAGGTGAGTACAGGTTGTAATTCATGTGTGTCTTATGGAATGGGCTGCAATAAAGAGAATAACCAGTCTGGTGGATTCTTTAAAGTAAACGCTTACCACTAAGCATGGTGGGTCCGGGTGCACATGCCCCAGACCTCAGAGAGAGATTGCACAGGAGCAGGGGCGTAACTATAGAGGAAGCAGACCCTGCGGCTGCAGGGGGGCCCAGGAGGTATAGGGGCCCCATGAGATCCTAATTCATATACAATTTCAATGAATAGTGGTAAAACAAGTCAACCTCTAGATATTTTGGGGGCCTGAAAAAAACTTTGCTGTGGGGCCCTGTAATATCTAGTTACGCCACTGCACAGGAGAACATCAATGCAGGCTGACACATACCGGACTCGTGTAGCTGAGAACACTGGTCTTTTAAAGGAGAACAAAATGGATAAATAATGCACATTATGTTTTGGGCTTTTGTACCAACCACAGCCCTTTGGCAGCAAAGATCTGTGTCTCCAAAGATGCCCCAGTAGCTCCCATTCTTTTCTGCTGATTCACTGCACATGCTCTGTGCTGCTGTCACTTACTTAGAGACCGAATATCCAAATATACAGTACATGTAGACTATGAATGTCACAATATAAGGCTGATTAGTAATTAATACACATCATTAATACATGGCAGCACAGAATCCAATGCATCTAGCATTATAATTTAATAATCAGCCCTTTAGCATCTGCTTATTTTACAGGCCAACCTCATGGACGATTCGGCTGCGATCCGACACACTGCGCAAAATCGCAGGCGTCACGTTGGATGCAACGGAAATAAGGTAAGTAATGCCAGTGTCAGATCGTGTCGCATTGTTGATGCGACGTGACACGACTGTCGGAAGCAGATGCAGCATCTGCATCAGACTGTCGTGTCGCATCGCATCAACGCTGCGACACGATCCAACAATTGAATTACTTACCTTATTTCCATCGCATCCGACGTGGCGCCTTCAATTTTGCACAGCGAGTCGGATTGCGGCCGAAACGTCTGTGGAGCCCTGCCCTTAATGAGTGCAAAAGGGTGCGCTTTTGTGCGCTCTAGTACCCTTCACTTCTGTCCAGGGTCTACATAATTTACTCCAATTGTGGAAAAAGTCTAAGCTGGAAGGGAACTCACTACTAAGTTGTGTCAATGGTACATGAAGGCAGAACCAGCAATGCAGAGAATAGCAGATAACATTTAAAAAATTCTGCATGCAATAGCAATTATATGTACAGAGAATTTCAAATACAGTTTTTAATTAATATAGTTCAAAAAGTCGATCATAATGAAATCTGCTATTCTATTATAACCGGTTAAGAAGCCTATAATATGCATATATATATATATATATATATCTATATAAATATATATATATATATATATATATATATCTATATATATATATATATATATATATATATATATATATATATATATATATATATATGTTGCAAAAAATGGGTTAATGAATCTAGATGGCCTTTTTTGCATTGCGAACATTGCATTACTTCATTAAACCTCCACCATCTATGGCCTTTTTATGTTTACTGGTTCAACATAAACGCACCATCTCGAGTGCAATCCTACCTGCACTACATAGGGAGAAGGCTTTTGAAGAAGCTCTTCCATTTTATCAAGGGTAGATACTAGATGCGCTTTGATTACTTTCTTCATTAATACAAAAGGGATTTCTGTTTGACACAGCTATCCTTATATAATTAAAATATGAATTGAACCAAGCTGTGATACAAGGAAGGTAATGAAGCATCAGGTACAATCATATCCCAGTGCTTTAGAAGAAAAGCATATTTCCTACTAATAACATAATACCCAGCACCAATCAATTAACCTCTTACCATGTCATTATTTATGTATCTACTAACTCCCCAGTGTTGTCTGTTAGTATTGGAAAAATCAAAGCCAAGTTCAACTCGGCTTTCTAATAGAAGAACTAATTTAAAATGGTAATTAGAAAGCAACTCATTAAAACAGCTATTTGAGCACTAATCAATTCTGTTATTACATTGGGGGTGTAACTGGAACAAATTGAATGTTACCAGTTAGTGTATCAAGTTATTAACTTGAGCTGATGGTCGATGATGGGACAATGAGTGATAGGTTTGCACTTTATTGATTCCCTCGCTTAATTGGTAAATGATAAATTCTGTTTGGAAAACCCAACCTGGCTTGTCTCCTAAGTACAAAATCCTCGGATTTCTTCAGTGCATAACATTTATGGTGTCATTTGTTCCTTCCCACAATTTTTTCTGTTTTCATCTAATGCAGAATGAGTTTGCATTATGTTTAAAAAAAAAAAAAAAAAAAGAATATGCACTTAGGGCACACATTTGTGTATAGTATTTGCTGTCAGAAGAAAGAAAACCTTATAACACTAATAGATGTTTGGTGGGAGAATGGCACCTGGTATTTGTAAAGCCTGATAGAGAAACATAGTGTAAACTGCAAATATATCAATCTATTGCGGAGCTGTGTTTTTCAGATTGAAATAATGTAGTGCAGAAAAATATCCTAAATAGTGGCTCAGAATGTACATATCACTCCAACTTACAGTGCAGCAGTAAAGAGTGATTGAAGTTTATCAGGGCACAAGTCACATGACTGGGGGCACCTGGGAAACTGACAATATGTCTAGCCCCATGTCAGATTTCAAAATTAAATTACAAAAAATAATCTGTTTGCTCTTTTGAAAAAACGGAAAAAACGGATTTCAGTACAGAAGTCTGCTGGAGCATGTTTTTCCATGGTAGTATCCCTTTAAGCCTCCAAATGGTATGCATCAAGAATAGTATAGGTATAGGACATATTACCCAGAATGCTAGGGACCTGGGGCTTTTCCGATAACTGATTTGCCCATATGTCTACTAGAATATCATGTACATATTAAATAACCTCAATAGGCTGGTTCTGTTTTATTATTTTATTATTACGGAAAAAAAAAGGAAATTATTATTTTTTTTGGATATAATGAAGTCTATGGGAGCTGAGCTTTCTGTACTTTGGAGCTTTCTGTACTTTGGAGCTTTCTGTATAACGGGTTTCTGAATAACACATCCCATACCTGCTTAGGTTTTATATAATTCTTTCTCAAAAGAAAAAAAAGCTAAAGCCAACAAACATGGCAAACTTTGTGAATAAAAACTGGAACATACTAGGCCATTCCTTGATCAGCTGAAGATGGCAGTTGTTTGATGTTTTCTACTGTAGAACATTACAAGAAATGTTATTATATTATATATTTAGCTGCAGTATATTTTGAAGGAACTCTGCTGCATATACAAGTAGTTCTATATAAATAAACATCCATGGATACATACATTTATTTTCTGTCCACTCCAGAATCGAATAAAAAATATATTATTTGCTATGAATTTTTTTGTGGCAAATGAGAAATGTACGTGAAGACTGTGTTTGTAAAAGAAAAGTATTCTTCCTTATCAGCAACTACTTTGAGCTAGTGAAATCAAATTTAATAGGGAATTCTTTAGCAACGATGTTTTTTTTGGCCACTTGAGTATAAAAGGAATTTTCTCGCCTCGAATATTGTTCTCTTCTCGCAAAAACACAATTTCAAATGTGATTTACAAAATCCAACGAACCTGTGACTATCATAGAATATGTTTCCATGTACTGCATTTGGAATAGAATAGACTATCAGATTCAAATAATTTGCAAAGATTTTGGCAATATTAGGAAGGTCGGCATATCTTCACATATATTCCATTTCATACTGCTAATTATTAGACATTTCATTTGTTTCTTTCTGCAAATCAATTTGCAATATCATTATTTCATATGAATTCCTGATGCACCTCACAGCATGGTGTTACAAATCAATTCATGGTTCCCCTTTAGTCTCAACTGCTAGACTGATTCTTGATTTACAGTTCTATACACAGAAAGTGAGTGATTCTGCAGTGGTTTAAAATTGTTTTGATGTATTAGTAATTTGCTCATTTTTCTTTCGGAAAGCCTGTCTCAATTCTGCTGGCCATGTTTATCATGCGGCATCTATATTAAAGGAAGAGCAGCGTTTTGCTTAACATCTGTTGGTTGCTTTACTGTTCACCCTTTCATAGACATGCCCCAAATTGGAAAGTTTTCCATGTAATTGCTCCTTATATTTATATATACAGAATCAACAGAAGAGGGGCATCACTAACAATTTCATCATTGTGCATAGTGCATCTTATTAGCACCTACTATCACCTATTGTAAAAATGAATGACCACCTTATCTAGAGAGCAAAATATCAGAGGGCTGAATGTCCCTGTATTTTCAACTTTGCCAGATGCAGGTATTAAAGGGAATCTTAAATGAAAAACATGAATTGGTATATATTTATTCAAAGTTCAAACTTTTGCAATTTATATTACTGTTTTCTAAGTGGCTTCTGAGTCAGTTTTATAATGCTAGGTAGGCTTACAACACAACTCTAGCTGTCTATGCCTTGTCTATGCACTTTCTAGATTCAGTTAACTGAATAAATGACTCTCACTTGAGCCAAAAGTCTGGTCTAAAAATGCAAATATGTCAAAAACAGCTTAAAATATAAAATTAATGAATAGTACCCCGAGAAAGTTTACATCAATTTATATTTTGGGTTAAGATACCCTTTAAAACCAGGATAATTGCTTACAATGTTATCAGTCAGACAAAGAAACAACCCGACCACTGTGTCCAGCAATTGCACTTCCATGGCAAATAAGCTCCAGCATGTTATATTGATTGCCACTGAATGTTTTCCAATGATAAATATAGAGCAATCATGGAATCTTGATAAATATGGACCTATATGTCTTTTGTAACAATGCGTTCTCTGTCACTGTCTTCACACGCAAATACACAAGATTGATGGCTCAATTTCTTTCTGCATCTCTCTGTCCCTTGTGCTTGTACGTAGAAGATGGCCTTGGACCAGATGGTGCCTGGATGGATTTGATGTAACCTACAAGGAGGTAACAGCAGAAGTATCTCCAGCACAATGAGACCCCCTGTTGGCCTCACTTAGAATGTGATTGATTTCACTTCACAGATCTGCTTGTGGTTAAGATGCATATTCTACTGAACAATTAGAAAATCAGTAGCATAACTATATTGTTTACAAATGGCACATTGAGACTGAGCTTGTCACGCTGATGTTGAACTATAACCCCAACACACCAGATGACAGACTTGCAGTTGGCATAACAATCACTCTTTTTGACTTGTGTCAACACACTCACTCATGAAAGGTGAAATATCATGCCCATACTTTCATTTTAAGTGCCTGAAAAAAATTATGCTGTTTATGTCACTTATACCCAGTGCTAATTAGAATTCTGCCATTAAGAGTTCCTTGTGCTGCCTCCCTTACATAGGCAAATACACCCCATACCTTCACCCTTACTCTTCACCCATACCCGTGTTGCTGGAGCCAGGCTGCAAGAAAAGAGCTACAGAGGATCTCAGATACACACAAAACCATCAGCATAAGACATGGTAATTATCACTGGATGTTACATGCATTCCTAGAATACAGCTGATATTTTGTGTGAGATGGTAGTTACACATTTGTGGTATGTAAGTACCCTATTACACAAAATGTCATGCTGACTATTGCTCTGGGCTCATGCTTTCGTGATCAAATCCAGTGACAGATCTGCAGTTTCCCCAGCTCAGCAAGGATAAATCCACAAAGAAATCAATTCCTTCTGGTAAAAAGGTCACACGGGCTTTTATGAAGTTTTCAAAAATGACTTACGAAAGTGTATGTCTGACGGCCAAGATCCCAGCTATTAGAGGACTAGCAGATTTGTATGATTAGCCATGTTTTCAAAGTGAACTTTTTATTGAAAAAAAATAATGTAACACATTTGTTAATGCCTTTGCTTTCTACTGTGGTATACAGAATCCCTGAGCTTTCCAAGCAGAGGCTTGTAGATGTTCGAGTGATCGGATGTTTTGTTATCAATATGTATAGGATTTAAGTCTCAGTAAAGGGAATGCCATCTGACAACTAGGAATTCTGCATCTCTTTGAAGCCTAAAGTGCTAACTATTTGTTTTCAATGAAATGCCCCTAGAAGTCTTCAAAAATATTATTGTCTCTCATCATTCCCTTATTTCGCCTGCACTGCTTTACACCTGAACTGGAAACTGGCATTTATATGACAGTGTCACCCACTGTAACCTACAGCGCTTTAATACCCCTCCTAATTGTTTCTGTAAGTTACACACCAATTTAGACTGTAAGCCCCATGGGTAGTGTCTTCAATCCTTTTGTCTCCTTGACACTAAGGGGTAAATTTACTATGCGGTTAAAATTCAACAGCTTCGCAGGCAGCGCAACACTTCGCCAGGCAAAAATTCACCACAAAAAAAAGGAAAAGACGCCAGCGATTTTTGAGGTGACGAAGGCAAGTCTGGTGCAAGAGGTAGTAAAATCTGCATTTTACTGAATTTGCGCAGTTACGTCCCTTCGCCAGAGCGCAACTTCGCCTGGTGATTGAGTGCGAATGAGCGCCAGTGTCAATCTCTTTCGCTAGTGAAGTTACGCCTGCGCCCGTTAGTACATCGGCGAAGTACTGAAATGACGTCATGCTGGCGAATTTTCGCCAGCATTAGTTACTTCGCCCTTTAGTAAATTTGCCCCTAAGCACTTCACCTGTATTTGAATTTTATATTTATGTGAATTGTATTTCTAATAATGCACATATTGTTACTTGCAGTGAACCCTTGTTTGTTACTGCTAATTTAATTGTTTTGCTGTACAGTGCTTGCCCTTAAGGAGCGCTATACAAATATACATACATACATACATATATACTGCAGTTGGCAGCAACAGCCTACAACAGCCTCTGCATATGATTCTGCGTGTAAAACTTGTTTTTTAAGAGATTAAAAATTCTTAAATGCAGAACACCCTGACTTTGCTACATCAAAGAGACATTGTTTGTACTCTGTGTCTCATCTGTATTCATTATGAATAAAAGCACAACAATGCAATTAAATGATCACTGGTGCTTTTTATTAAAAATGTTTAGCTCCACTGAAGAAGCAAATTGTAAATGATATATATATATATATATATATATATATATATATATATATATATATATATATTCTCACAAAACTGGAGCACTCATGCATACAAAAACAGCTGCCTGGGTGCAGTATTCAAAAATTATGTAAACCAAATACTGTACAAAAACCGCACTCACAGGACTTTTTAAAGGTGCAAAAAAGATCTGTTTATTTCTTTACGACGTTTCAGCTTCTATACTGAAGCCTTTCTCAAGACACCACTTGAGAAAGGCTTCAGTATAGAAGCCGAAACGTCGTAAAGAAATAAACAGATCTTTTTTGCACCTTTAAAAAGTCCTGTGAGTGCGGTTTTTGTACAGTATTTGGTTTATATATATATATATATATATATATATATATATATATATATATAAAAAATAAATATATATATATATATATATATATATATATATATATATATATATATATATATATATAGTCAACTACAAGAGGTCCTCTGCACTCAACCCATTATCAATATATTTAAGACAGAGACATTTTGTGCATACTGCTACTAAAAAATGCCTTACCCTTTAAACAACACAGGGATTGTTTGTCCATATATTGCAATATATTTAAGCTGGCCAACTACGTCAAAGTCATCCCATATCTGGCCAGTCCTATGCTCAATTTTCATCTGATTCATTAAGAATTCAATTGCTTAATTATATATTTTACAAAGGGACTAGGTTTTACCTGCAACTTACTAGCTGCTTTCAAAGTAAAACTCCCAAACTTGGCTGCCCTTTTATTAGACACCAGTGGGATCACCTGACTATAGCTGGGATATTGATAATGGGTGCAGAGGACCTCTTGTAGTTGACTATATGTATTTTGTGGTCACACCCTCATTGCACCCCCGCCTAATGGTTTTAAAAAATAGCGGTGAGCACAACTTTCCCTTGTTTGTTATAGTTATACAGGAGCAGTGACCAGCTCCATGTTGTAGCTCCCACCCTTCCCAGCTATAGTCAGGTGATCCCACTGGTGTCTAATAAAAGGGCAGCCAAGTTTGGGAGTTTTACTTTGAAAGCAGCTAGTAAGTTGCAGGTAAAACGTAGTCCCTTTGTAAAATGTATAATTATGCAATAGAATTCTTAATGAATCAGATGAAAATTAAGCGTAGGACTGGCCAGATATGGGATGACTTTGACGTAGTTGGCCAGCTTAAATATATTGCAATATATGGACAAACAATCCCTGTTTTGTTTAAAGGGTAAGGCATTTTTTAGTAGCAGTATGCACAAAATGTCGCTGTCTTAAATATATTGATAATGGGTTGAGTGCAGAGGACCTCTTGTAGTTGACTATATGTATTTTGTGGTCACACCCTCATTGCACCCCCGCCTAATGGTTTTAAAAAATAGTGGTGAGCACAACTTTCGCTTTGTTTGTGAATTATGTGAATGTGAAAGTAACATAATAAAAGATGCAAAATAGAAAAATGCCTTTATATGCAAAGTAAAGCCTGTGACAATGGATATTCTTATAGGGTTAAAAAAGATATCTACCTGCCATACTGATACAGGAGTGATCAGATGGTTGGAAAGCCAGATCTACGTGTCATTAATGAAGGAAAATAAATAGAAGGGGATGTAGATATCAGTGAGGTCATTGGTCAGTAGACAAGGACAAGTACAGGTTATGATAGAGTGGAAAGGTCAGTAGCAAAGGGACAGCTTGGAACAATAAACAACAGGTAGGGACAGCAGAAGAGGACATGGGCAACCTAAAAGAAATCATGATGCACATACAAAAATACATGGACAACCTTTTATTCAAGAGAGTTTGTAGTAAAACATAGGAAGTTAAGTAGGATATTCTTACAATAAAGGCAGTTCAATAGGTTAAAGGGATCAGGTTAGATGTAAGATTAAATCTATTTATGCTTTCAGTGCTTCCAGCCCAGGATCCGTCATTGTTCATTGATTCCCTGTGATGTATACGTTGTGTAAAACCTGAAACACAATGTAAGAAGAAATGAGCCAATGGCTGTTGTGTTGACATGTGACAGGAAGCAGCGGCTCGCCTGCCCGCACATTATCAGCAGCTTTGCTTCCAACATGTCATGCTCCAATTGATCTCTTTTTTCCCTTTTGGTTCACCTTTCCCATTTCTGAAAGTTAACTTTTCACCTCCCGAATGAATTCAAGCATTAGTGCTCCTGGTTTGCCTTTTTTCTTTCCGAGGCTGCATTTCCTCTACCCGAGTACATGATCAGAAATGCTCAGGGAGCAGAAAGCACATTGATTTCTGCTTGTTTTGTCCACAGACAGGCCCTGACAAGGTTGTTAGAACAGTTGGAGAGGTCTCTACAATCACTTAATTACCAAAGCTGTCAGTCAGCAGGGACACGGCCGGCTCCAACCATGGCTGCAAGGAGCATTCCACTACTGGGCATTTTCTTGATTGATCTGTGCTGATGGCATTGCAAAATAAT